>NC_041220.1:145554765-145607986 GCF_002837175.3 Physeter macrocephalus | reverse complement strand
GGGGGCCCCCTACTGCGGGGGGGAGGGGGGGGGGGGGTTGCCGCGGGGTGTCACGTCGCGGTGACGAGGGGCCGCGGGGGGCGGTGCGGGCAGGCCGGGGCGGGCCGCTGGGAGGGGCCGGCAGGTGGGCTGCAAGCTGCAGGCATGGGGGCGGGGACTGTCCGCGGCCCGGCTGTGGGTGCTGAACGGGGGACTCAGGTGCTGACACATCAGCTGTCCTGCCTGTCACGTCTCAGCAAGGCCAGCGGCCCCAAACCGTGACTTCACGCAGACTCCCGGCTTCGAGCTCTTCCTCTGAGGGCAGGTGGGTGGCGTGGGCCACAGAGGAAGGGACAGGTGAGATGGCAGGGTCTGCGCAGACGCCTGGCCTCTGGGACCCTGGAGTGGACATTGGAGGGCTCTGCTCAGGGCCCACCTCTCTCTCTCCCTCTCTCTCGACGCAGCCCGCGTGGGACCGGGCGGGGCCCCTGGAGTGTCTGCTCTTAGGGGCTGAGTTCTCCGTGGACTGACAGGGCGCCTGGGTTCCTTCAGACTCAGAAGACGTGATCCCTGGGACATGGCTCTGCCGGCCTCTGCCCTGAGGCCGGGGAGCTGGGGGCACTCAGGGCTGGCCAGGGAGCATTCTTCTGGGGCCCAGTAGTGGAGGAAAGTGAGCAGCTATTGGCAAACTTGTTCTCCCCGAGAGAAACGTCCTGGAGGACTTGACATGTGTTGGGCCTCCTGAGGTCCATCAACACACCCCCATGTTTAACTGAGCCAGCGTTCCGTCCCCAAGGGAAGAAAACACTGATGCACTGTCACGTGATGGCTTGGGAGCTTGTCTGTGGCAAAGTGGCCTTGAGCCAGGGCCAGGCGCTCCGGACGCATCTGCACAGATCTGGGACTCAGGGTCCTCAAGGGTATAATTTGAAGAAACTGTTTTCCCCAAGACCAGGACGTGGCGAATGGCCCTGGAGCTATATTTACCTCGTGGACAAGAGCGTGGGCAGTTTTGTCGGGTTAACGTGGTCCCTGTAGACGCTCATCAGGCTAAATCAGGAGGAGTGTGTCTATTTTGGCCCAAGTGACCCGGTTCGTGGCTGTCTGTCCCATTGTTCTGCTCAGTGTGGCGTGCTCTGTGTCTGGCACATGCTTAGGTCCTCAGGGCTGGTGAGGGGTAGGGGAGGGTTTCATGGAGGAGGGCATGTCCGAGGTGGGCTCTAAGGAGGAGTAGACAGACTGGGACACAGTACATGCAAAGGTCCAGGGGCCATAGGGGCTGGGACGGGCTTGGAAGGCAGCCCAGTGCCCAAGCCTAAGGGGTCTTCTCCCCGAGCTCAGGTCTGCCCCTGGCCACATCCAGGGGCTCGGTCAGTGTGGATGGTGTCCTGCGGTGAGTTGGCCCTGGGCCCGTCCTGCAGGCAGGGAGGCTGGTCTGGGCTCGGCTGAGAGGCTGCCCTCTCTCGAGCGGGAGGGCAGGGGGCCCGTGCCTGGTGCGTGGGGAGGACGAGGGAATGACCAGCCGCGGTCCTGCGGCCGGCACGTCTGCGCGTGTGCGGGCGGCAGGAGCTCCATCACCCAGACCTCCCCGGAGGGAGGGAAAGTGCTCTACTGACTCCCCCCAGGGAGAGCCTGGGCCGGGGGCCTCCACACCTTGCTGGTGGTGGGCTATGCGCTCTCGGCAGGGACACCTCGGGGGTCTTGCGGGGATCAGTTCCCAAATGTGTAGGGGCCACGGGGACCAGATGCAGGAGAAGGGAGGGCAGCGCCCACCTCGGGGCTCACATGAGGGAGAGCCCCCTCTGTGAGCCAGAAGCCCTGGGCAGGGGAGCCCCTCCCTCAGGGCCAGCACCTCCCCCACCTCTGGGCTGTTGGGGGCCTCCTTCCTCTTCTGTGCAGCAGCCGGAGCCCCCCTTCCCTGCTGCCAACTCCACAGCGCCCAGCTGAGGCCTGTCTGCAGCTTCTTGGGGGGCCCAGAACTGGGGCTCCTGAGGTCTCTGCCGGTCAGACGTGGCTCTTCCCCAGACCCTCCCTTGCCTCGCCTCCTAGGACCTCAGGTCAGGGCCGCAGAGGCAGTCCTGTCCCGGCCCCCAGTGTCCACCCATGGGACTCTACATCAAGGGCGAGGCCAGGCGTCCCCATCCTGTCCCAGACCCAGGTCCTGAGGCCTGGGCTGGTCCCACAGGCTCCCCTGCCCTATCTGTCTGTGTCAGGGTTCACTCTGTTTATCAGGGGCCTCCCACATGCCCAGGGCTGCTCTGCTGGGACACTGGCCAGGGGAGGCCAGGTACTCTGGCATCTGGTAGGATGAGCATCACAAGCTGAACTGTACTGCAGGGAAAGGAGCAGATTGGGAGGGGAAACTCTAGAATTCTGCATTGGGGAAACTGCTTTTGACTCAGATCACAGAGAACCTGACAGAGAGTGATTTGAATCGAAGCTTGTTTTTCTCACCTGATGGGGCATCAGGAAGTGGTTCAGCTGCTCAGCGGTGCCATCAGGGACCTGGCTCTGGCTTTCACTGTGCTACTGTCATCCTAGTGGAGCAGTCAGCTTGCTCCTCACCGTCACAAAGTGGCTGCTGCTGCTCCAGCATCACGTATACAGTTAGGGGAGGAAGAAGGAGACAGTCCCTTCGTCTGCTTGGCGAGTGTGTCTATGGAATCTCGTAGATGGCTTCCATTTATGTGTCATGGGCAAGAAGGTCTGGGAAGGTGAGGGCCAAGGAGGCACATCACCCTCCAAACAAGGCAACTTGCCTCAGCTTGGGAAACCTGGATTTCCAGGTGCAGGAGCCCCAGACCACGAGCTCTCAGAGGGCAGAGGTGCCTCATCCTTCCCCTGCTCACCCTTGAGAGCCGGGCTCCTCCTCCACAGGCGGCTGGCAAATACTTGAAGATAAAATACCAATTTTCATTCAGAATGGGTTTCCCAGATGCCATGTTGGATCGAGAAAGTGCTGGCTTACTTCATGGGGCTCAGTGAAGACGCTTCTTACCCCTTGTCTCGTAGAGGCTGGAAGGGCACTTCAGAGAAACTGCCTTTTCTCCCGAAGCCCTGGACAGCCCTTCCCTCAGGAGAGGGCACTCCTGGTGATTCAGCTGCCACTCAGTTATAAATGCTTTAGCCCCAACCAGGGAATAAACTGCATATCATGCACTTCAACGCATAAAGTCGTTTATTTTTTGCCTTGGTTGGCGAGGAGTTCTGGTTGGGGTTAAAGCGCTTGTTTGAACAGTTCCTGCGTGATGAGCTCTCAGTAATCTTGTGCTGACATCGGAGGCTGCCAGGCTGGCTCCGGGTCGCCCTGCATTTAATGCTGGGACATTTTACAGAGCAGGCAGGGACTTAATGAAAACCTCAGAGCCAGCATCAAGTCCAGGCAAATCCCAATGCTGACAAGTTTCAGAGACCTCAGCCTCGTGAACCCAAACCCAGGTCAAAACAGATCAGGGGAGGGGGCTCCTGGCAGCTCCGAGCGGCCCCTCCCTTAGGCGGCCCCCCTCGGGGCTTCTGCCCCACTGGGCAGAGGAGAGGAGAATGGGGTCCTTCTGAGGCCCCTGCCGTTGACTGTCGGCTGCTCAGAGCCCCCCGATCCTGTCTGGGCAGAGGGCGGGGGACTCTGGCTGGGGTCCCTCCAGAACCTCCTCCTGGCCTGCCTGTGCTTGGGCTCTGTACAAATCACTGTTTTCCAGCTTTGCCCTCACTTTTCTCATCTCCTGGACAGGGTAGAATGTGGCTTCTCTCACCCCTGCAGGGGTTAGTCAGGACCTCTGGCTGCCTCTTAGGGGGGCAGCCCGGCAGGGTCGGGGAGAGCCCCTGTCCCACCCTATGGGTCCCTTTTGGTCCCCTGGACTAGACCATGAACTGTAGTGTCTGAGGCCAGGCCCCTCTTTGGGGGCCAGTGGAAGGCTTAGGGTACTGGGTACTGAGTGCCAGGTGCCGAGTGCTATGTTCTGAGTTCTGAGGGTGCTGCGTGTTGTGTGCTGAGGGTACTGAGGGTTGGATTCTGGGTGCTAGTGCTGGGTGCTGAGTGCAGCATGTTGAGTGCTGGGTGCTCTGTGCTGAGTTCTGAGGGTGCTGTGCGTTGCATTGAGTGCTAGTGCTGGGTGCTGAATGCTGATGCTGGGTGCTGAGTGCAGCATGTTGAGTGCTGGGTACTATGCACTGAGTTCTGAGGGTGCTGCATGTTGGGTGATGAGGGTACTGTGGGTTGGATTCTGAGTGCTAGTGCTGGGTGCTGAATGCTAATGCTAGGTGCTGAGTGCAGCATGTTGAGTGCTGGGTGCTCTGTGCTGAGTTCTGAGGGTGCTGTGGGTTGGATGGAGTGCTAGTGCTGGGTGCTGAATGCTGATGCTGGGTGCTGAGTGCAGCATGTCGAGTGCTGGGTGCTCTGTGCTGAGTTCTGAGGGTGCTGCATGTTGGGTGATGAGGGTACTGTGGGTTGGATTCTGAGTGCTAGTGCTGGGCGTTGAGTGCAGCATGTTGAGTGCTGGGTGCTGGGTGCCAGTGTAGACTGAGACTCAGAAGGTCGAGGACTCCTGGGGTCGGGCAGCTGGGGTCTGCATCTTTCGGTGCTAATGGCTGCTCCTAACATTTCCCCGGGAAAGCCGTGGCCTTGTCCGAGTGGAAACATCAGAGCCGCCTGCTGAGCTTTGCTTCCTGGGCTGGGAGGGGGGCTTCACCAGGAGGGTGCCGTCCACCGCGTGCACCCCAGGCCGCCTCAGCCCCAGGCCTCTGCCTTCACCCTCTGGCCCCCTGCGGCCCAAGAACTGGCGGGAAGGCCACAGGCGGGGGGCCTCTTGGGAGAGGAAGAGGCTGCAGCAGGAGGAGGAAGCAGGGAGAATAGAAACAGTTTAACAGAAGGGGAGGGCGGAGCCCCAGCAAACTGCCAGCCTCAGGCCCTGGAGGGTGTTTGGGGGCGGGGACCATCTTGCACTTAGCGTCCTTCAGAAGGAAGCCTCTGGAAATGGGTCCGCTCTGCGCCTGGTCCACGGGCTGCTGTCTGCCAACACCCTGCTGGCGGAGCCCGCCCTGCACAGGAGCAGACACGGCCGGGTCCCTGAGTCCCCACACAGTAACAGCCCGACAGCAGCCTCTCGCCCTGTTCTTGCTTGGGTGCCACCTGCACGTCTGCTCTCCATTTCCCCAAACTGGGGACCTTGGCTACCTTGTTCTCTCCTCTCCTGTTCTGTTTGCCCTTGTGGAATTATACTTTTACATTTCCTTGCTCCAGTTTTAGTGGGGCTGTGGAAAGCGGTGTAGATAAACACGTGCGTTCGATCCAGCATGTTTAACTAGAACTCGGTACCATCAGTTGTTAGACCTCCCGGAATTAGGACATGGAGCACAGGGTTAGCTGGAGTGAGCCCGCCGGCTGTCGGGGAGACCGGTGCAGGCAGACCTCAGAGGTATCGCGGGTTTGGTTGCAGACCGTCGCGATAAAGTGAGTCATGTGAATTTTTTGGTCTCCCAGTACAAATAAAAGATGTGTTTACACGACAGTGTAGTCTGTTAACTGTGCAATAGCATTATGTCTAAAAAAAGATACATCAAGTATACATATCTTGATTAAAAAATTTTACTGCTAAAAAATGCTAACCATCATCCGAGCCTTCAGTGAGTCATAATCTTTTCTGCTGGTAGAGGGTCTGAAACATTGTGAGAATTACCAAAATGTGACAAGAGACATGAAGTGAGTACATGCTATTGAAAACATGGCGCCAATAGTCTTGCTTGATGTGGGGTTGCCACAGACCTTCAATCTGTGAAAAACACAGTATCTGTTAAGCACAGTAAAGCAAATCACAGTAGAACGGGGTGCGGCGATATTAGGACAAGTAGTATTACGGCATCTGGTATTAGGATGCCTGGTATTAGGACACCTGGTTAGGACGCTTGGTATTAGGATAAGTAGTATTACAGCATCTAGCGTTGGGACGTCTGCCATTGGGACGCCTGGTATTGGGACGCCTGGCACTGGGACGTCTGGTATTCAGACGCCTGTCATTGCACTTGAATGAATTCACTACCATTGACTTAACCAGTACCTAATGTACCTAATGTTGTGCGTCACACATCCAGCCTGTTTGCGCTTATAAACAATGTTGCAGTGGGCATTCCTGCACTTACATCCTGTCAGTCAATATATATTTATTGAGTTCTTAACCATAAGCCAGACACACAGACAGAGAGTCTCTATCTGATGAAGCATACATTCTAGTGTCAGAAACAGATAAACAAAACCCAGGTAAACAAACACTAAACGTGAGGCCTCAAGAGGTGCCGCATGGGAGAGAAGTCAAGCAGGAGCTTTGTCTTTCAGGCGTTTTCTTGTGTTCAGGTGGCAGTGCTGTGGCTGCAGAGGGTGGCCTTCAGGAAACCACGATATCCTTGTGTTTGGGGTTTTTTTAATTAATTTTTATTGGAGTGTAGTTGCTTTACAGTGTTGTATTAGTTTCTGCTGTACAGCAAAGTGAATCAGCCATACGTATACATATATCCCCTCTTTATAAAAAAATTTCTTTATTTTTGGCTGTGTTGGGTCTTCGTTGCTGTGCGCGGGCTTTCTCTGGTTGTGGCGAGTGGGGGCTGCTCTTCGTTGCGGTGCGTGGGCTTCTCGTTGCAGTGGCTTCTCTTGTTGTGGAGCATGGGCTCTAGACGTGTGGGCTTCAGTAGTTGTGGCACACGGGCTCAGTAGTTGTGGCGCACGGGCTTAGCCGCTCCGCAGAATGTAGGATCTTCCCGGACCAGGGATCGAACCCGTGTCCCCTGCATTGGCAGGCGGATTCTTCGTCACTGCGCCACCAGGGAAGTCCTTATCCCCTCCCTTTTGGATTTCCTTCCCATTGAGGTCACTGCAGAGCACTGAGTAGAGTTCCCTGAGCTCTACAGCAGGTCCTCATTAGTTACCTATTTTATACGTGGTATCAGTAGCACGCAATATCTTTGCTGACATGAATACAATACGGCAGAAGGATGTGCACGGCTAATCTTCTGCCACATGTTTCCAAACTGCCCTCTAAGTAAATCTCGCTGAAATATGCCACGGCCAGGCTCCATCATGCAGATCACACACACGCTCCCCAGCATGGGGTTTTGTCAAACTATTGCTGATTGGATGGATAAAGTTGATCTCATTTTTAATTACGTTTGGGGGATAACAGTGTGATTTAACATCTTTCATTTGCTCAGCAAAATTTTTGAATACCCAGTATTTGCCATTATTTATGATTTACACATTTTAGGTGAATTTTCTGTGATTTACCATTCCATGTTTGTCATTTGCCATTTAACTCTATGATGGTCTAGATATTTTCACCATACGTATTTATATAGTCAGCTCTGTCAGTGCTTCCTCGTTATGGTTTGTGTTCTCCCACTTCTTTGCACGCCTGGAAGATTTTCACTGGATGCCACACATTGTGAGTTAGTTCACCCTGTCGCTGTTGGATATTTTTGTTTTCCTGACTATACTCACTTTGTTCAGTATGTGATCAGGTTATTCAGAGACAGTTTGATTCTTTCCTGTCTTGTCTTTAAGCTTTGTTAGGTGGGGTCAGAGCCATGTTTAGTCGGGATAATTTTCCCCGCAACTGAGGCTGTCCCTTCTTCTCATTCTCAGGGATGCCTGGTGATCTGTGGCTTTTTCTGCTCTGCCTCTTGGGAGCATTCTCGTAAAAGGCAGAGACGTTGGTTTGGGTAGAAAATCAAGACCCAACCTTATGAGGCCTATAAGAAACCCACCTGAAATATAAAGACACAAATAAAGGAAAAGTAAAAAGATGGAAAAAGAGAAGCCATGTTAATATTAATCAAAAGAAGCCTGGAGGGGCCACATCAACATAAGGCAGAGTAGATTTCAGAGCAAAGATTGTGACCAAGGGTGAAGACGGCCCTATCCTAGTGAGAAAGGAGCCACTTAATCAAGAGGACACCACAGTCCTGACCATTTCCACAAGTAATAACTGAGCTTCAAGACATGTGAGCAGAACCCGGTAGAACTTAGAAGAGAAACAGACAACCTGCAGGTTCGGGTGGTGGCACTCAGAAGGACGCACAGACCTGAGCAAACTGCCAGCTGACCTGGCCGACTGATTCTACAGACACTTCAGATGGCAGCTCACGGAGCATATACCAAGATAGACCTGATTCTTGGCCACAAAACCAGCCTCAATAAGCGTAAAAGATTCCAGTCATGCAGGATGTGTTCTCTGTCCACATTGGGATGAAACAAGAAACACATAACAGAAAGATATCTGGGAAATCCCCCCAAATATTTGGAAACTAAACAACACACTTCTGAACAACCCATGGGGCCAAGAAGGGATTAAGAGGGAAATTAGAAATTATTGTAAACTGAATGGAAATTTAAAAAAGGTAATTTGTGGAATTCAGGGAAGTCATGTTTATAGGGAAATTTATATCACTAGACACCTCAATAGAAATGAAGAAAAGTCTCAAATGATTAACTTCAACTTCTTTTTAAAAAAATATTTATTTATTTATATTTTATTTGGCTGCGTTGGGTCTTAGTTGTGGCATGTGGGATCTAGTTCCCCAACCAAGGATTGAACCCGGGCCCCCTGCGCTAGGAGTGCGGAGTCCCAGCCACTGGACCACCAGGAAAGTCCCTTAACTTCAACTTCTAACACCTGAAACTAGGAAAAGAAAATCAAATGAAACCCAAAATAAGTAGAAGAAAGGAAATAAAGATCAAAATAGAAATTAATGAAATGGGGGGTGGGGATGAAAAAAGTTAGTTAAGAAGATTAATAAAATTGGACTTGTATCCAGAATATATAAAGAACAATTACCATTCAATAATAAGATCAACAACCCAATCAAGAAATGGGCAGAAGGGGCTTCCCTAGTGGTGCAGTGGTTAAGAATCCGCCTGCCAGTGCAGGGGACACGGGTTCGAGCCCTGGTCCGGGAGGATCCCACATGCCACGGAGCAGCTGAGCCCGTGCGCCACAACTACTGAGCCTGTGCTCTAGAGCTCTTGAGCCACAACTGCTGAAGCCTGCATACCACAACTACTGAAGCCCACGCGCCTAGAGCCCGTGCTCTGCAGCAAGAGAAGCCACCGCAGTGAGAAGCCCGTGCACCGCAACGAAGGGTAGCCCCCGCTCGCCGCAACCAGAGGGAGCCTGCGTGCAGCAACAGAGACCCAACGCAGCCAAAACTAACTAACTAACTAAATAAAATAAATCTATTAAATATATATGTATCATGCACATGACTTTAAAAAAAAAAAAAGAAAGAAAGAAATGGGCAGAAGCTCAAGGAGGTGGACCATAGCCCTCAGCTCAAATTGGGAGATCAAGGTGGCAGGTCACAACGAGAGCATGACCTAGATGGGATGGGAAGGGATGAGAAGGGCACTGCATCCTCTGGGGTCCTCCTCCCCAAACCCATCACCCAGTCTAATCAAGAGAAAAGCATCAGACAAATCCTAATTGAGAGACATACAAAATTCCCCAAAAGCACTCCTCAAAGCTGTCCAGGTCATCAAAAACAAGGAAAGTTTGAGAAATTGTCACAGCCCAGAGGTGCCTAAGGAGATGTGATGACTGACGTATATGGTCCCTGGACGGAATCCCGGAACAGAGAGGGAACCTCGGGCAGACACTGTGGAAAATCAGTTAGTAATAACGTTCTTGACGTGGGCTCCTCGATTGTGACAGTTGCGCTACTCTAATGTTACGTGTTTGCGGGGCACGTGGGAGCTCTCTGCGCTGCCTTTCTTCATAATTTCTCTGTAAATCTAAGATTGTTCTAAAATAAAAAGTGCATTTTTGAAAGTGTGCAAACGATCTGAATAGGGATTCCATCAAAAAAGATATAAAAATAGCTACTACGCACATAGAAAGATGCCCCACATCCCTGTTCAGGAGAGGAAGGCAGTGGCTGCTTCACACCGGCCGTGGCGCTTAGAACTTCAGGGGCGCTTAGGAGCACGTGTTGGCGGGAACGCGGAGGAATGGGAGCCCCGTACACGCTGGCGGGGTTGAAAACGGTACAGCTGCTTTGGAAAACAGTTCGGCAGTTCCCGAGAAGTGGAGCCTCGCTTTGCCATACAACTCGGTGTCCACCCGTGGGTATCCCCCCACGACAAATGAAGCAGGCGCACGCACAAAGGCTTGTCCGTGCGGCTTTATCCACAGAGACCAAACTGGAAGCAACCCAGTGTCCGTTACGGGGGACTGGACACACCCTCGGTGCTCAGCCTCTCCGCCCTGAAGGGGAAGGAACGGTGGGCACTCAGCAAAGCATCACCTCGGTGAACAGCCGGCCCCTCCCCGTGATGGCCGCCTGTGCCGTGACTGTGTTTATATAAGATTCTGGGGCGTGGCCTGCAGGCACAGGAAGGGGATCAGAGGTCGTCTGCACGTGGGTTGACGGGAGGAGTTACACGGGGCCGCCAGGAACTTCGGGAGGACGGGTGTGTCCGGTGTCCTGACTGTGGCGATGGCGTCCTGGATGTGCGTGTTTGTCTAATTGCGCGATTTATGGTACGGCCGCTACGCCTCCATTCAGCTGCTCTAAGATGGGTTGTGTTACCGGGGACGCCTGCCGTTGGCATGGTCAAGAGTGTGGACCACGGCGCCTGAGGCCGGTTGCCAGGCAGGCCGGGGACAACAAGGGCTTCAGCCCTGCCCTCGTGCCTGCGAGGCGGCCCCTCAGCTCAGCACCCTCCGCAGGAGAGGAAGGGAGAGGCCGTGCCGGGCGGGGGCTGGGAACAGGCGCACGGTCCCTGCCGCACCAGGCGGGCTGGGGGCCCCCGACGGCGTCGGCACGTGACTGCTGTCTGATCGGGCCACCTTTGCCTCCCTAAAATAAACCTTTTCTGTAGAATTCTGTAAGAAATGCCAACCTTCAGTCCCATCTCTGGCTTAGCGTTTGGCGCTGCTGTTTCCGTGGGAGCCTGGCCCAGCCCAGCCGAGTTTTGGCATCGTTCTTGTGCTGATTTCACAGAAATAACCAGGAGGATTTCCTTCTTTTCCTCCCTTCCAAGAACATTCTAAATATCGTAGGAATTATCTGTTTCTTGACTGTTTGAAAGAATGCATCTGTGAATTCTTAGACATAGTTCTGAGTTTTTGACAACATTTTTTAGAAAATCTACGTCACGCAGGTTTTCAAGTGTATGGATAGAGTGTAAAAGGTGTTACTTGATCATTCTAACGTCTAATGTCGAAGGCAGCTGTTTCTCCCTCATTTTTTCCTGAATTCGCGTATCTCTGTGCCCTTTTCCCGTCCCCTCGACCCGAGCAGCCTGCCTGTCCACGTCCATGGTGTCTGAAGCTCCACCTCTTTCTGGCGGTGCCCTTGCTGTTGGCTGAGCTCGCCCTCCCCCCAGCTGAGCCCGTGCGCCACAACTACTGAACCTGTGCTCTAGAGCTCTTGAGCCACAACTGCTGAAGCCTGCATACCACAACTACTGAAGCCCACGCGCCTAGAGCCCGTGCTCTGCAGCAAGAGAAGCCACCGCAGTGAGAAGCCCGTGCGCCGCAACGAAGGGTAGCCCCCGCTCGCCGCAACCAGAGGGAGCCTGCGTGCAGCAACAGAGACCCAACGCAGCCAAAACTAACTAACTAACTAAATAAAATAAATCTATTAAATATATATGTATCATGCACATGACTTTAAAAAAAAAAAAGGAAAGAAAGAAATGGGCAGAAGCTCAAGGAGGTGGACCATAGCCCTCAGCTCAAATTGGGAGATCAAGGTGGCAGGTCACAACGAGAGCATGACCTAGATGGGATGGGAAGGGATGAGAAGGGCACTGCATCCTCTGGGGTCCTCCTCCCCAAACCCATCACCCAGTCTAATCAAGAGAAAAGCATCAGACAAATCCTAATTGAGAGACATACAAAATTCCCCAAAAGCACTCCTCAAAGCTGTCCAGGTCATCAAAAACAAGGAAAGTTTGAGAAATTGTCACAGCCCAGAGGTGCCTAAGGAGATGTGATGACTGACGTATATGGTCCCTGGACGGAATCCCGGAACAGAGAGGGAACCTCGGGCAGACACTGTGGAAAATCAGTTAGTAATAACGTTCTTGACGTGGGCTCCTCGATTGTGACAGTTGCGCTACTCTAATGTTACGTGTTTGCGGGGCACGTGGGAACTCTCTGCGCTGCCTTTCTTCATAATTTCTCTGTAAATCTAAGATTGTTCTAAAATAAAAAGTGCATTTTTGAAAGTGTGCAAACGATCTGAATAGGGATTCCATCAAAAAAGATATAAAAATAGCTACTACGCACATAGAAAGATGCCCCACATCCCTGTTCAGGAGAGGAAGGCAGTGGCTGCTTCACACCGGCCGTGGCGCTTAGAACTTCAGGGGCGCTTAGGAGCACGTGTTGGCGGGAACGCGGAGGAATGGGAGCCCCGTACACGCTGGCGGGGTTGAAAACGGTACAGCTGCTTTGGAAAACAGTTCGGCAGTGTGTTACCGGGGACGCCTGCCGTTGGCATGGTCAAGAGTGTGGACCACGGCGCCTGAGGCCGGTTGCCAGGCAGGCCGGGGACAACAAGGGCTTCAGCCCTGCCCTCGTGCCTGCGAGGCGGCCCCTCAGCTCAGCACCCTCCGCAGGAGAGGAAGGGAGAGGCCGTGCCGGGCGGGGGCTGGGAACAGGCGCACGGTCCCTGCCGCACCAGGCGGGCTGGGGGCCCCCGACGGCGTCGGCACGTGACTGCTGTCTGATCGGGCCACCTTTGCCTCCCTAAAATAAACCTTTTCTGTAGAATTCTGTAAGAAATGCCAACCTTCAGTCCCATCTCTGGCTTAGCGTTTGGCGCTGCTGTTTCCGTGGGAGCCTGGCCCAGCCCAGCCGAGTTTTGGCATCGTTCTTGTGCTGATTTCACAGAAATAACCAGGAGGATTTCCTTCTTTTCCTCCCTTCCAAGAACATTCTAAATATCGTAGGAATTATCTGTTTCTTGACTGTTTGAAAGAATGCATCTGTGAATTCTTAGACATAGTTCTGAGTTTTTGACAACATTTTTTAGAAAATCTACGTCACGCAGGTTTTCAAGTGTATGGATAGAGTGTAAAAGGTGTTACTTGATCATTCTAACGTCTAATGTCGAAGGCAGCTGTTTCTCCCTCATTTTTTCCTGAATTCGCGTATCTCTGTGCCCTTTTCCCGTCCCCTCGACCCGAGCAGCCTGCCTGTCCACGTCCATGGTGTCTGAAGCTCCACCTCTTTCTGGCGGTGCCCTTGCTGTTGGCTGAGCTCGCCCTCCCCCCCCACCCCGCCCCCCGCCCCGCCCCCGCCGCCGGCCGGAGCCCCGGTGTGAGGCCCTTCGGTCCCAGAGCTCTGCAGGCTGGCTGCCCCGAAGATCTCACTAGATCTTGCATCACTTCGTACTCAAGCTCCCAGAAATGCAGTGACTGTAGTTTCACCCGTGCTTTCTAACGCATACGAGAAACTTCGCGTCTGTAGGGTTGGGAGGAGGGCTCTTGTTCCCAGTTTCCCTGTTTGTCGTGCTGTCTGCTTTCCTGACGCCATCAGACACTCGGTCTCATTCCTACTTCGAAAAAAACATGTTGAGGTTGTCTCTGCAGCCTGACATTTTTTTTGAGACATGGGATTATAAATCGATTTAAATTTTCTCTTTTCTTACTGTGATAAAACGTACATGACATAAAACTTGCCATTTTAACTATTTTGGGGGGAAGTGGGGCTGCATTGGGTCTTCGTTGCTGTGCGCGGGCTTTCTCTAGTTGCGGCGAGCGGGGGCTACTCTTCGTTGTGGTGCGCGGGCTTCTCATTGTGGTGGCTTCTCTTGTTGTGGAGCACGGGCTCTGGGTGTGTGGGCTTCAGCAGTTGCGGCACGTGGGCTCAGTAGTTGTGGCTCGTGGGCTCTAGAGCGCAGGCTCAGCGGTCATGGCTCACGGGCTTAGTTGCTCCGCGGCATGTGGGATCTTCCCGGACCAGGGCTCGAACCCATGTCCCCTGCACTGGCAGGCGGATTCTTAACCGCTGCGCCACCAGGGAAGTCCCTTAACTATTCTTAAGTGCACAGTTCAGTGGCATTAAGCACATTCACGTTGCTGTGCAGCCATCAACATCCGTTTCCAGAACTTTTCAATCTTCCCAAACTGAGATTCTGTCCCCATGAAGCACTGACTCCCCCACCCCGGCTTCCACCATCTACTTTCTGTCTCTTTGATTTTGCCTGCTTTAGGGACCTCATGTAAGTGGAATCGTACAGTGTTTGTTCTTTTGTGTCTGGCTTGTTTCATTTAGCATGATATTTTTAAAGTTCACCCGCATTATAGCGTGTGTCAGAATTGCATTCCTTTTAAAGGCTGCGTAGTATTCCATTGTATGGATGGGCCACATTTTGTTTATCCCTCATCTGTCGGTGGGCATTTGGGTCGTTTCCCCTTTGGCTTATTGTGATTCTGCTGCTGTGAGCACGGGGCACGTACAGCTACTTTCAATTCTCTCAGTGTTCCTGCTTGCAGTTCTTTGGAGTTTATACCCCAAAGTGGAATTACTGGATCCTACCGTAATTCTATATTTAATTTTTTGAGGAACCTCCATACCGCTTTCCACGCAGCTGCACCATTTTAAGTTCCCACCAGCAGTGCACAGGCCTCCAGTTTCTCCACATCCTGGCCGACACGTGTTCCCTGGGTTGGTTTTGGTTTGTTTGTGTTTTAAATAATGGCCATCGTGATGACTGTGTGGCGAGCCTCTCCGTGGTGTGGACGAACGTTGGATCGCTCTTTGTGAACATTCCGTGAGTCTGAAAAAAACACGGGCTGTGTTTTTTAGGATCTAGGTTTGGCATGAACCTGGTTTGTAACCTGCCAATCTGTTTTCTGTCTTCAGACAATCATAAAAACGTACACAGGGGTTTTTTTCGCCTTGTCTGCACTTGGCCCTCGTAGTGTGTGGTGGAGCCTCCCGCACGCGGCCGCCTGGGACTCCCTGACGTGGGGACATCGTGGCCGCGTGGCCCTGTGCCCTAGAGGTCAGCTCGTCTCCAGCCATTTGCAGGGGCCGCAACCGAAACAAACAGGCCAAGTCAGCGGCCTCAGCACGGGCTCCTCCAGGGACGGGTGTGGTTTATTGGGATGGATGTAGGGAGGGGCCGGCGCCGCGGGGTGGGTGGGTGGGTGAGTGCGCTTGAGAGTGATCGCGGCCCAACCCACTGGGAGCACACCCCGCCCAGACTATGGGGGCAACCTTCCTGCGCGCCCCAGCAATAGACATGGTCGCATTTAAAACATCTCCAGGGCTTCCCTGGTGGCGCGGTGGTTAAGAATCCGCCTGCCAGGGCAGGGGACACGGGTTCGAGCCCTGATCCGGGAAGATCCCACATGCCGCGGAGCAGCTAAGCCCGTGCGCCACAGCTACTGAGCCTGCGCTCTAGAGCCCGCGAGCCACAACTACTGAGCCCACGTGCCACAACTCCTGAAGCCCGCGTGCCTAGAGCCTGTGCTCCGCAACAAGAGAAGCCACCGCAATGAGAAGCCCGCGCACCGCAACGAAGAGTAGCCCCCGCTCTCAGCAACTAGAGGAAACCCGCGTGCAGCAGCGAAGACCCAACGCGGCCAAAAATAAATAAATAAAATAAATTTTTTTAAAATAATAAAAAAAAAAAATCTCCAGTCAGTGACTTTCTCGCTGTTACTCACCAGGTGTTTTCCGGGACCCACAGCAGGGATGCCATTTCCCATCCATAAGGCACCTGGATCAGATCTCCTCTGACATATATTCTGCCACATGAACCCTAACTTTATCTAAACCCCCAAAACAGAAAAAAGAAAGAATTGTTGGAGTTTCCATTGGAAGCGTAACCAGGTTGTGTGCAATCGTGTGTTAACTTTGGAGGAACTGGCATTTCGTGACACTGAGCCAGCCCATCAGGAACCTCAAGAGTCTGTGCAAAGCCATCACATTTAAGGAGATATTTTCTACACGCAGGTGCCTTAGGTCTCTTTGTTAAACGTATTCCTATTTTCTACATTTATAATTATAATTATTATTATAAATGGACCATTGTTTCCGTTTATGTTTCTAGCTTGGTATTGATAGTATGAGGCAAATTTTAAAAATTAATATTTATATGTATATATATTATATTTTATATATTTATATTTATATTGCACTTAGTCATTCTACCACATTCCATCATTGGTTCTGGTTGGTTTTCACTGGAGTGTCATGAGTTTTTTAGGTATATGATCATGTCACTGGCAAAAGAGGCGGGTGCGGAGAGAGAGAGAATTTGATATCTCCTTTTATAGTCTAATACCCCTTAATTTTTCTCCTAATGAAATTCAGTAGACCCTCCAAAACAGTTTTTTAAAGGTAATAATGAAGTTCCTAAACTTTCTCTTTTTCTTCTTTAAAATTGAAGGCTATAATTTTACCTCCAAAAACAGTTTTAGCCATGGATCCTAAGTTTAGACAGAAAGTGCTTATTTTTCTTTGCTTTCTAGAGTTTTTACAATTTCAGTTTTTATTTCCCCTTCAACTTAAGGGTTAATTACGGACATGTTTCTAAAGCTCAAACTTGTAAAGTTATGGGTTTGGTCGTCTTTTCATTATTTGTGATTTGACCGGGTGATGACTGGGGAAGCTGGCCTGTATAACATATCTCATTGCTCGTTTGTTAGGGTTTTAGATCAGTTTGGTTGTGATGTGATTGACGCCGGGTGAGCACTGCCTGGGTAAAGTGTGTTTCCCTGAGTTCTGACGGTTGCATGGCCCCTTGGCAACCCGCAGCCCCCCACCTGCCCTGGGCCCCAGGCAACCCTGACGTGTTTGCGGTCACCATACACGGATTTGCACTTCTGTTTACATAAGTGAAATCATAGAATTTGTGCCTGGCTATTTTCACTCAGCGTAAAGGTTTTGAGATTCCTCCACACTGCCGAGAGCATCAGTGCCCTCGGGTGGACAGACCAGCCTTCATGTGTCCGTTCACCTCCTGAAGGGCGTTGGGGGGCCTCTCTTTTGGGCTCTTACAGATTGGGCTGCACATGCCGTTCCCACTGCGTCTCCATTTCTCTGGGTAGGTGCCGAGGAGTGGGATTGCGGTGGAGGTGCACGTTTAATTATAGGAAACTGTCAAACTGCCGTCCCAAGCGGCTACACCCCCGCCGCCCTGCCGGCCACGGGCGAGGGTCCTGGGTCCTCCCCGGCTTCCGAGCACACGCTGTGCTTGGTCTTTCTCATCGTAGACACTCGTGTGGGCGCCTGGCGGTCTCTCTTCGTGAGTTCAGTTTGCACCCTAACGACCGAGCGTGTTGATCAGCTTTCTGTAAGATCAGGCACGTCTTTTCAGGTCCTTGCTTGCCATCTGTATCTCTTCTCTGGTAAAATGTCTACTCAGATCTTCTGTTTTTAAAAGCAGGTGGTTTGTGTTCTTGTCCTTGAGTTGTAAGAGTTCTTTATGTATTCTGGATATAAGAGTTTATCAGACGTATGGTCTGCAAATATATTCTCACAGTCTTGCCTTTTTTTTTTTAACAGTGTCTTTTGAAGAACAAAGGTTTTTGTTGATGAAGTCCGATTTATCAGTTTTTCTTTTAAGGCTCATGCTTTTTGTCAGCTACGTAAGGAATCTTTGCCTAGGTCAAGGTCACAAAGATTTTTCTTTTATGCTTTCTTCTAGAAGTTTTATAATTTTAGCTTTTCCATTAGGTTTATTACTGAGCTTTGTATAAGGTGTGAGGTTAGGGAAGACATTTATGAGTTTGTGCGTTTGCGTAGGAATATCTCATTGTTTTCGTGCCGCTTGTGAAAAGACTATCCTTTCTTCACTGAATAATCTTTGCAACTTTGTCAAAAACTCACTTGACCATATATGAGTGTGTCTATTTCTGGACTGTCTATTCCATTCCATGGGTCCACATGTCAATTCTCCTGTCGGTACCATACTGTCTGGATTATAGTAGACCTTGGAAGCAAGCAGGGTAAGTCCTCTAAAGTTGTTCTCCTTTTGCAAAATTGTTTTGTCTATTCTAGGTCTTTTGCCATTTCCATATAAACTTTAGAATCAGCTGGTAAATTTGATCAAAAAAGCCTATTTGCATTTTGTTTGGGATTGCACTGAATCCGTTGCACTGAATCCAGCGTTTGGGAAGACTGATCTCATAGCAGTGCTGAGCCCATGAACATGGTGTATCTCTCTATTCGTTTAGGTCATTTCAGATTTCTCTCAACAATTCTATAGTCTTAGGTAAAACAGGCTTGCACATCTATTAACAATATAGTCATCGATTGTCAGCATTGCTAATGGAATTGTTTTTATTTATTTATTTATTTATTTTTGGCTGTGTTGGGTCTTCGCTGCTGTGTGCGGGCCCCCTCTAGTTGTGGTGAGCGGGGACCATTCATTGCGGTCGCCTCTCCCGCTGCGAAGCACGGGCTCCAGGCACGTGGGCCTCAGCAGCTGTGGCTCTCAGGCTCCAGAGCGTAGTTGTGGTGCACAGGCCCCGCCACTCCGCGGCTTGTGGGATCCTCCCGGACCAGGGATTGAACCTGCATCCCCTGCATTGGCAGGCGGACTCTCAACCACTGCGCCACCAGGGAAGCCCTGGAATTGTTTTTAAATTTCATTTTCCAATTGTTAGATGCTAATATATAACAATCTATTTGTTTGTTGTTTATTAATCTTGTGACCTTGCTAGATTCACTTATTTATTCTAGTAGTGGTTTTATAGATTCCTTCGACTTTTCTCCACAGATGATATGTTGTTTGTTAACAAAGACAGTTTTACTTCTTCCTTGTCAATCTTCATGCCTTCTGTTTCTTTTCTTGTCTTAGTGCAATGGCCAGACCCTCCGGTACAAGGGGATTGGGAGCATCCTTTGCTCGTTACTGAGTAGAGGAAAGTGTTCAGTATTTCACAGACTACGACGTTAGCTGAAGGGTTTGCGAAGGTTTTGTTTGTGGCTGAGTACATAATACATAGCTGTTAAATGTTTAAAACTCATTATTCGCCAAATATTCACTGAGCACCTACTGTGTGCCAGGCACTGTTGCAGGTGTTGGGAGGACAGCCATGCGCTGGTCAGGGACCCTGCTCTCAAGGTGCTTACCTTCTGTTGGCAGAGACTGACACAAAGCAGCAAGCAAGCATACAGTGTCACTTTAGGTAACGAGACGGGCTATGTAGGACCATAAAGCTGGGTGATGGGACGGCGGGTGGTGAGGGCTGTTTCTCTTTGCCCACTTTATTTTCGGTTCATATTCAGATTGATAATCAATAAAAATTTGTGGCGTTACGTGAGAGTCATGCTTCCCACAAGGAGCTCAATCACCCCAGGGAAATATGGCTCTCTTCTCCAGGGTTCTGAGGCCCCTCCTGTCACTGGCCATATGTCTGAGCCCCGTGTCTGTGGGTCTGCAGGCAGTCTGTCCACTCGGTCACTCTGCCTCCCTCCCCTGCAGAACTGCACACTGGGTCCCACGCATGGTGGCCCCTGGCGGGTTCACCTCCTCTGCTTCTCCCTGCGGTGTCTCCTGACCAGGGGCCTTCGCATTTCTTTATGCAACACTCTTCACTTGCCAATTGTCACAGAATTTCCTTTCTAGCTCCTGAGAGTCTGAGTGCGACTGCACAGATCTGTGACTCAGATTGTGGAGAACACACATTACATTACGGAGTCTCCCCATCCATAAGCATGACAAGTATCTTTCTCTATTTAGGTGTTTTTTAGTTTTTCATTAAATGTCGTAATTTTTCCCATAGTTTTATTTCAAGTTTTAATAGTGTTTTTCTCTTTTAAAAAATTGACTTTAGTCTAAATGCAACATGGTACCCTGGATTGGATCCTGGAACAGAAAAAGGACATTAGTGGAAAAAGTGGTGGCATCTGAATACAGCCTGTGCTTTGGTTGACAGCACAATGTAGGTTATTTTTGCTCTGATGAACGTACCAGGGTTAACACGGGGTGATGCTGGCCACTGGTGTTCAGGGGCCCTGGACTACCTGCGTGACTCTTCTGTAAACCTAAAATTATTTCAAAATGAAGTTTTCGAGATCAGCTTTAATTTACGTACTGTTTAAATAGACATCGTTTCCATCAAGTATGAGGTAGCGTAATCGGATGCAGCCAAGGTGGTGAATGCTGAGAAGGGTTTTGACCACAGGGGCCACCAGTGCACACAAGGAGTCCCAGGAAAACCTATCTAGAAAGACCCTGGGTTGGGAGCAAGTAGAAGGAGGTTCGGGAATTCAGCGCAAGGGAGAACGGCAGGTGCAAAGGCCCCAAGGTAGGAACATCACAGCCCCTCACTCCACGTCGCCGCCCGCCCCCCCGCCCCGCAGGCCTGCAGAGAAATCTTAGCATCTTCATCTCCTACAGAGTCGGGGTGGGTATTACGCCAGGGAGGGAGGAGGACCTGGGGGCCGTGGACAGAGGGGCCCTGGGCTGAGCTGCGGCAGGCGGAGGCCAGGGCAGGCCCGGGCCAGCTCCTGTCCACCATCCACAGGCCGGGCTGTGGGCAGACCCCGTCTCCCCCTGTGCGGGCACCCCGCGAGCGCTGTTCTAGCAAGCTCTCTCTAGCTGTTGGGTTTCTGCATAACCCGCACCCAAGTATGGGGCCTGCTCCAGGGTTAGAGAGGTGCCGCCACCTCATCCTGCACTGAGGTCGTCCCCGGCGCTTTGTCTGACTGTCAGGGAGGGCTGGGACCCGGCGCCCCCCTCCCCGCTAGTCACCGGCAAGCTGAGGCTCCGAGAAGAGCCAGGGCAGGGGTGGGGTCAGGCCCTGTGCCCGCAGCCCTACGTGGCCGGCGCGGCCGGCTGCAGGACCCCCGCCTGGGATTCGGGAGGCTTGGGCTGCGGCTCTTGGTCCAGCCTTGGGCACCGTGTGGGGACGGTGCGGTGGCCGCGTGCAGAGGCGGGGTCGGATGAAGGGCAGGGGCCGCGGGGGAGGGCCCGCAGCATCGGTGCCAATCTTGGTGCCGGGGTGTCCACACCGCGGTAGAGTGAGCATTGGTGCCCCGCCCTGGCCGTGGAGAGACCATCGGCCTCCAGAGTCCCCTCTGCGTGCTGGGGTAGCTCCCCCCGGGCCCTCTCTGCCTCCGGGGGGCCAGCCCGGTGCTCCAGTGGGGGCAGGGCCAGGCCCCTGGTCTGGGGTGGGGCTCCTGGTGTGCAGAGCTCAGCACACAGCGGGTGCTCAGTAAACGCCTGTTGGACCACTAGGCCCAGAGCCCACACAGCACGTTGCAGGAGCAGGTCTGGGGCCCCAGACCACCCAGGCAGGGAGGCCCCTCCAGCCCCCACCGCAGCCCCCACCCACTTTCCCTCTTGGGAGAGAGATGTAGACGAGACTGGTTCACCCACCTCTGCCTTAAGATGCCAGTACTTTCCAGGGGGGAGAAAGAGCTATCGGTCGCTCTCACTTTAGCGTGAACGCGCTTGTTCAAGGGGGAGGTTTGCATAGAAGCTGTGGCCCCCCGGCCAGGGAGGCTGGGAAGGTTGCAGCTGCTCAGGGACTGGGGCTTGCTCCTGCTTCCCCCACCGCCTGCCGGGGACGGCGGCCCCAGAGGTGGGGGGTGCCGGCCCCTCGTCCAGGGAGCGATGAGACAGTGTATCAGCAGCCCTGCTCATGACCGGTTTCCTTGAGCCACTGGCTTGAAATCTCCTTTGCAGAATTCTGCAGATGTGGGTGGAAACTGACACGAGGCTCTTGGTTTTCTGTTAGCGTCTGTATCTGCGCCATCGGCTGAGCCCCATCCAGGCGGGCTCCCCGTCCCTGCAGTGACTGTGGTGGCAACTACCCTGCGACCCTGTAGTAGTTTCGGCAGCTAGGAAGGCCCACGTGGTGCAGGCGTGGCCCGGCCCGACGAGGTCTAGTTTTCAGCCCAGAGCACTCAACCAGAAGTTGCCGCCTTCCCACCAAATGGGGAGGGGTGTCACTCCCGAGGAACCGGCAGATGCAACATTGGTGCAGGTGTCTGCAGGGCAGGGAGTCTCTCCAGGTTCCGTGCTGCACGGACCTGTGCAGCCTCAGAACAGAACAGGTGTCCCTGGAGCGCTGAGGACAGCGCAGTGGAGACTCCGTGAGAGGCGGGCAGGACAGAGCCGGGCCTCGAAGCCAGGGCGGGGAAGGGGGCACCCCTGGATATGGGCGTAGAGGGGTGGTGGTGTCAGCACCCACACACCCACCTCGCGGCTTGTTCCCGAGGCGCGGACTCAGCTAGCCTTGGGCTGCGCTTGGGAGGGACCATCACGGGATGAGAGGGCAGAGGCAGGGCCTGCAGAGACCGGTGGCTGGAGAGGCGGGGGACAGGACGGCGGGCACAGGGAAGCAACCCGGCCCGGGGTCCCCTCAGGGGCGTGGCTGGTTCCCAGGGGGTGTGCAGGGGTGACGCGGCGCTGGCCTCACGCCTGTCGGCCGTGAGTGGGTGTGTGCGGGGCGCTTCTGGGGGACTGGCCGCAGGGGCTGAGATCGGCTGACCCGCGGCGCTAACCGCTGCGCTCCCCTCCCCGTGATGCCCGTGCATCGGGTGCAGTGGGGCTGGGGCCGCCGCGGGCCAGGACCACGCTCTGAGGCAGTGATCACGCATCTCTGTCCCGGGGGCCGAGCCGGAGAGGGCATCCGGGGAGGTGTGTGTTGTCGCCTGTGAATCAGGAGCCCACGAGGAAAGTGGGGCTGGCGAGGCCGAGAAATTATGGCCTTGGTGCTGCCACATGCAGCTGCCAGCAGTTCTGGGCCAAGGCCGGCCCCCAGCCCTGCACGCTGACCGAGAGCCCGCCAGACGCCTGTCGCCTGTCCCCGGCGCCTCAGCCCACACAGCCGTGCACTCAGCCACGCTGCCGCCTTGAGGAGGCTGAGCCTCTGCTGCGCTCCGGGCCCAGAGAAGACACACACACACACACACACACACACACACACAGCCGCCCACAGACACCGACAGACACACGCGCTCCGCCCCAGGAGCTCCCGCAGACACACCGCCGCACACACAAGCGCGGCCCAGAGGCCTGCGTGTGCACTTGAACCCGCCCCACAAGCACAGCGTGAGGCCGCTGCCCTGCTGGACGGGAGAGGCGGGCGGGACGCGGGTGGACACCGACAGACACACACGCTCCGCCCCAGGAGCTCCCGCAGACACACCGCCGCACACACAAGCGCGGCCCAGAGGCCTGCGTGTGCACTTGAACCCGCCCCACAAGCACAGCGTGAGGCCGCTGCCCTGCTGGACGGGAGAGGCGGGCGGGACGCGGGTGGCGCAGGGAGCGGGCGGGCCTGGCCTGACTCCCGCCCTCCTGTGCCCAGGGGCCACCAAGGACATGGGGAAGATGCTCGGGGGAGACGAGGAGAAGGACCCTGACGCCGCCAAGAAGGAGGAGGAACGGCAGGAGGCGCTGCGGCAAGAGGAGGCGGAGCGCCAGGCCAAGCACGCCAGGATGGAGGCGGAGCGCGAGGCTATGCGGCAGAGCCTCCGCGACAAGGTGGGCGGAGGGGGCGGGCGCCCCGGCAGGGGCGGGGCTGCCAGACGGGGACCTCCTGCTGACGGCAGGGACCCGGTCCCATCCAGCCGGGCTCCTTAGACGGGGTTCACCCTAACCCAGCTCTTCCTGTTGCTGACCCGCGGGACTGCCCCGAAGGACACGACGGGGCGGCCCGCCCGGAGGGGAGGGGCGGGGCAGGGCAGTCAGGGGCTGGCCCCCAGGCAGGCCCTGGGCGGGTGAGTCGTCATGGGCGGGGGGAGGCACCTCACCACCCCTGGGTGGGCCT
This sequence comes from Physeter macrocephalus, assembly GCF_002837175.3. NCBI lineage: Eukaryota > Metazoa > Chordata > Mammalia > Artiodactyla > Physeteridae > Physeter > Physeter macrocephalus. The sequence continues at coordinate 145,584,276 of NC_041220.1, read as the reverse complement.
CAGACAGGGTGCTGGGGCAGCAGGTCTGTGAGCTGTGAGGTCTGGCTGGGGGCTGGCTGCAAGCTGGAGGCCACGACCTTTTCCAGAACCATCTGGGCGACCTTCCCCTGTGCGTGAGGGCAGTGACAGCATCGTCCCAGGTGCGGAAACCGAGGCCCAGAGCAGGGGCGGGTGTATGAGGCTGAGTGGGCAGCTAGGCCACACAGGTGGGCTGTGCCTCACGGGCATGTCCACTGCCCAGCCTCAGTTGCCCATCCAGCGCCTGGGTCAGAAGGGCTGGAGAGGCCGGGAGAGGTCAAGTGTGGGGCAGCAGCTCTGGCCTTGTCCAGGCGGGGCTGGGCTGGGCGCCAGGTGGAGGAGAGGAGCCTCCCTAGGATCCCAGGGCGTCCCTGAGCCACGTGGCCTCCTAAGGTCCACACCATCTCGGGGCTCGCCCACCACCCTTGGCCCCGCACAGGCCAGGCCCCTCCGTCGAAGGTGCTCGATTCCAGTCACTGGGTCCTGGGGCCCAGGTGGGGAACTCAGTTTGGGGGATGCTGCTTCACTTGCTTCCGTCCTGGCCCCTCACCCCGACACCCCCGTCTCTAGGCCCGAGGGAAGCGCTCCCAGACATTGGGGATGAAATCTGTGAGTAGGGGGCCAGGTGGGGGGCAGTGGGGGCCTCCCGAGGGGATCTCCACAGTCCCCAGCCCTAGGGGGACCAGCCAAGATGCCCGGGCTTCGGGACGGGACGGCTCAGACCACAGAACCCTCCCACCTACTTGTCTCAGCACCTCAGCCTGACGCAGAAGCTGAGGTGGGGGCACAGGCAGGGTGCCTGCAGGTCTCTGAGCCCACGAGGGGTCCCCCACGTTGGTGGGGGCATGGGGGCCACTCACCCTGATGTCCCCCCACTGGTCACTGGACACCTTTGCTGGGACCTGCAGAAAGTTCGAGCTGATTTTGCTGGGATGGCAGCTTGCGAGCCCCCCACCCCCAGGAGCAGCCCTGCTGCCGTCCTGAGTTGAGGACTCAGGCTCTTTGAGCTGTTTGCGGAAGAGCCAGGCAGCGCGCACCAGGGATCAGACAGCAGAGACAGCCAGACCCCACTCGGGCTGTGCTGGGGGACATCAGCGTAGCCACCGGGAAATGGAGGACAGGGCTGGGGGGAGTCAGAGGACAGAGAGACAGAGACGGAGATACAGACAGAAACAGAGACAGAGAGAGACCGAGACAGTGAGAGCCGCCCAGGCCGAGTGTCTTCTGAGAGGGGAGTGACGGGGGTAGCCGCGAGGGTGGGACAGAGACCGAGAGATGCGGGGGAAGGATGGGGCGGTCCACTGTCCATCTGTGTTCAGCCAGCCTGCCGGCCGTGGCTTTGTCCCAGGTGGACACCTACTGGGGAATCCTGGGGGGTGAACTTATTCGCCCCAGCCCTCGAGCCCCCAAAACAGGTCATAGTGTGTGGCCAGGTCGGAGCCCCCTGGGGGCGGGGCGCTGTGGGCATGGCTTCCCCAGCCTCCCCCCGCTTGGGAGCCAGGTGCCCAGTGAGCCCCTGCCCCAAGCCTCGGGAGCTATCCAGGGGCTCAGGTATGCATGTAGGTTGGGGCCAAGGCTCAGCCGGGCTGTGGGTGGGGGCGGGTGCTGTCAGTGTGGCTTTCTGTTCATAACACACTCCGCTCGTTTTGCCTTTAATAGGAAAGGCCCTTCTGTCCCTCCTCTCTCCAGACCCGCCAGTGGCCCCCATTTCTCCCAGGGCCTCAGCCCTACGTGTGCGGTGACCTCTTCCCCCCCCTTAACGGGGCTCCCACGTCCCAGGGCCTTTGCATGACTGACTGCTTCTCTCTGGAGCTCCCCGAGGCTCCTCCCTCCCCTCCCCCTCCCCACTCCTTTCCTGTTTTAGTTTGCTCTGCACCTGCCTTCATCTGACGCACTCATACTTTTTACTTGTGTGCTGTGCATTGTCCTTCCCTCACAGGGAGGGCAGGAGCTTTGCCTGCCTGCACTTGGCGCTTGGATGCTGAGCTAGCAGTGAGTGAATGAATGAGTGAGTGATGAGTGAATGAATGAATGAGTGACTGAATGAGTGAGTGAATGAATGAATGAGTGACTGAGTGAGTGTGTGAATGAATGAATGAGTGATGAGTGAGTGAATAGGCATCAGCTCCAGGGTCCTCTTCATCCTCAGGGACATCTAGTAGGACTTAAAGGTCACAGAGTGAGTCCCAGTGGAAGTGGGGATGTGCCCCACCCTGAGGGCAGCTGAGGTCCTGCAGCTCCATGTGAGGCCAGGGGGCAGGGTGACCCTCAGCCCCCCACATCCCCCAGCCAGGGACGGGCGATGGATCGTGTGCTCCCCTGTCCTCAAGACCCCAGCTTCCGGGGCGGCCACACGGAAGGCTGCACCCCTTGGCAGAGCCCCAGGGCCCTCCAGCCTGTGCCCTGTGGGTCCCCTGGGCAGGGGTCCTGCTTCCCCAGACGAGCACCCCGCCATCTGGTACCCGCGTTGGGTGGGTGAGCGCCTTCGCTTCTGAGGCGCCTCCATAGGTCCCGGGCTGCTCCGTACCCCCGCCAACCCCCAGGCCCGCCATGGCTCCACCAGCCGCAGCGGCAGGCCTCATCCGACCGTGCCCGGGCCTGCTCCGTGCGCACATCCAGGCTCTGATCTGGCCCGCCCAGGGGGCGGGGTGGTGTCCGCTGAGTCCAGTGGCCAGGGCAGGGGTCAGAGCTGGCCCCCGCCCCACGCACTGGCTGGGCCCAGGTTTCCTAACCGGCCCTGCCGGAGCGGTCCTCCTGCTGTCACGGGGTTAGGCGGGTCTAGTGGGCCAGGGCCTGTTCCTGGAGGGCGGCCTGCAGGGACGGTGTGGGGTGTGTTGGGGAGCACTCAGACGCCTGCTGGGGCCCCCCGGCCACCAGAGAGCTGAGTCCGCCGGGTGGGGGCCTTTCCTGGGTGACTGCAGAGCCAACCAAGGCAGTGGCCACTGGGCCAGGCCTGGGGGTGTGCAGGGAAGAGGGCGATGGTGAGCTGCCCCCACTCGTGGGTCAGAGGCAGCTCAGGACAGGCCTGCCGCATTCTGGACGCTGGAGCCCCAGGAGCCCCAGGTCCCCCCGGCAGTGCAGGGTGCAGGCCGGAGCACACCCCCAGCCCCGGCTGTCCTGACTCTGAGGGGAGCTCAGTGCCTGGTGCCCCTGCCCACCGACCCCTCCCCCTCCCCACGCCCCCAGGCCCTGCCCCCTCGAAGTCTGCTGGACACCCCTGTCCTCAGAGCCCTTCTCCACCCAGCATGCTTAGGCAACCCCCTACTGACCTCCTGCTTCCCACAGGTGGGAACCCTGGCCTTCAGGTGTGGCTCCCCCAGTGGACCTCGCTGGCCCTGGGGCTCCAGGCCCACTTCCTCCAGCTCTCTCCTGGTGCCACGTCTCCCCACCCACCCCCAGACCTCATGGCTGGTCAGAGAAGAGGGTGCAGAGCTGCGTGGCACGGGATCCCATCGAGCTGCGCCGTACAGGGCCCCATCGGGTCGGGGGGTGGTCCATCAGATGGGGGCCGAGGGGCCAGGCCGGGGTCACGCGTCGTCTGGGCGCCCGGCTCCCCAGGCAACCTCGTCTGCATTCGGGACTTACCATCTCACGCACCCGCTGGCGCTGCGCTGCGCGGGTCCAGGTCGGAGGGGAGGTTGGCCCACCTGTGTCATTTGCGTACGCTCTTCCTGATTTGCATACCCACCTTCTGGTTTGCGCACGCACTGCCAGGTTTGGTGCTTCCAGCTGCCCACGTTCCGCAGCCTCGAGCCACAACCACCCTGAAGCCAGCGCCGAGCTGGTGGGTCCGAGTAGATCCGGCCCCCACATCCCAGGTTTGTGCTGAGAATAACAGGTGTGGGCACATACGGATTCTCACCGGTAACGAGCACCGCGTTGCCCAGGGTGCTGGCCGCCCTGGGCTCCCTCCCGGCCACAGGGCGTGCGGTGGGGCCCTGCCGGCTCAGTGGTTGAGGAGGATGGGGGGTGTCCAAACCGGCTCTCAGCCAGACCCCATCCGAGCCAGGCTCTGGGAGGGACCCCAGAGGGTAAGGTGGCCCTCAGGTGTGCCCAGAGTGGCGTTAGCCTTGGAATGATCTTGAGCCTCAGTGGAGCGACTGGGTTGGGGCCTGGAGTCTCCTTCCTGGACCCTAGAGGGGAGGACCCTGACACAGGTCCCTTCCCAGCCCCGAGTCAGGGAGGCCCCTCTGCTCGACCACATACCGCATGTTCCTGCCCTTACGTGTGTGCCATTGTCACGCGCCCGTTCCGCCAGCACCGCGTGTTCCCCCGAGCATGTGCACCTCTGCTGTGGGTGTGTGTGGGCTTCGGCCACCACCGCCCCCCGTGGTGAGGAGGTCGCGGCAGGTGTGGCGACCCAGGAGGAGGGCCATGCTCTGAGGGCCGGTCCACCCGAGTGGCTGCAGTCTGGCCGGCTGGTCGCACTCTCTGCCCTGAGCTGACCTGACGGTGCTCGGTGGGGAGGCCCTCTGGGTAGCGTGCCGCCGCTGCTGAGAATACACTCCGGTGCCCTATGCCCCCCACCCCGCATGGAGACCCTTTCCCCGCTCCTGGCTCTTGTTCACGGTGCAGAGGGGCCTTCAGGCTGCCTAGATCCCCTGCTGAAGAGGGGTAGACAAACCCCTCCTCCCTCCCTCCTCAGTGGCTGAGGGCACCCAGGCTGCGCTCTGGTCACCGGTGGGCCAAGAGCATGGCCTCCCTCTCTCAGACTCTGCTGAACGTGGGCCTTGCCTCCCCCGTGCCTGAAGCCGTCCGCAGCCTCGAGGGGGGAGGTGGGTGCAGAGGTTTCCCTCACTAAGCTGGGGAGTGGGACACAGCCAGCCCCCACCCCCAATCTGGAAACAGAGGGAAGGGTCTTCTTGGAGGGCCAGGGTGCCCTCCCCCTCCACCCCCCGCCCCTGCCACGAGCACCAGAAGCAGAGCCCGCCGCTTCTTTCGGGGGGTGGGGTGAGGAGAGACGACCGGGCCTGGGGGACACTCCCAGGGCCAGCGATCCCGCACCGTGTGCTCCCCGAGGATTCTGCAGCCTGTCAATAATGGATAATCGGCCGTCGCTGACGCCCACACGTGCTCCCCCGCGCTCCCTCTTTACCTTCATCCATGCTCCTCTGCTCCCAGACATTGCCTAATGTGCAAGCCAGCGCCTCAGACCTGGCCGCGGGGCACCCCTCGGCCCAGCCTGGGCGGGTCCTGAGCTCTGCCCGCCAGATGGGCGACCTGCCCCCCAACGCGCCAGGCCAGCTTGGTCCCACCTGGTTCCCACCAGCCCGAAGGCAGGAGGTGTTTCCCTGGTCTCATGGCCGCAGGACCGCAGGCGCACACGCATCGGTGCTCTGTTCATCGGGGAGGGCTGCTGAGGATGCTGATGGGCCTGGCGGAGGCGGGGGTTCGTCTCCTAGAAACTTACTTCCTCAGTTCTGGAGACTAGAAGTCCAAAATCAAGATGTCAGCAGGGCTGTGCTCCCTGTGAAAGCTGCGGGGGAGAATTCTTCTCTCTTCTAGTTTCTGGGGGCTTCCGGCAACGCATGTGCCCTTGGCTTGCGACCGCGTTGTTCCCAACCCTGTCTCCGTTTTCATCTTCTACTCTGTGTATCCTTTTCTTTCTCTTACAGGGAAACTCTCTTTGGATTTAGGGCCCAGGAAGAACTCATCTCTATTCTTACCTTAATTATATCTGCAAAGGCCCTATTTCCAAATAAGGTCCCATTCTGAGGTTCCAGGTGACATGAATTTGGGGGGGACACCATTCAATCCACTGATGAGGGGAGAGTTGGGAGAGGGCTCAGGGCAGAGACACACGCAGGAAACCAGAACTGGGGGCGCTCAGCAGTGCCCAGGGGTGTTGCTGAGGGCACACCTAGATGGGGTTCCAGGACATCCACCTGGAAGTGACCGCCGGACACGGAGCATGCAGAGTGACCCTCCAGGGACTGGGGTCTTGGTGGCATCCGGGGATACTTGGCCGGGCAGGAGGGTGTGGCCACATGTCGCGGGACCGAGGATCTGGGCGGCGTGGGGCCCGCCAGCCACAGCACACCGGCTTCTCCACCGCTGTGGGCAGGCGCCCTGCCCCGGCTCCCTCCGCTCCGGGACCGCAGCCCAAGGCGGGCGGAGGACTGCGCCCACTTCCCCGGAAGGCGGGGCCGCAGGGGGGGCGGGGCCAGGGGTGGGCGGGGTCACGGCCGCAGCGCCCCGCCCCCACGGAGAAACGCGACTTTCGTCCTCCCCCGCTCCGTCTCCCGCAGTTCCACCCTCAGCGGGGTCCCCCGTCCCGGCTCCCGCCGTCGTCCCCGCCTTCTCCGAGGGGTCCCCCGCCCCTGCCGGGGGTCTTGGCGGTCGTCCTCCCAGCTGCTGCCTCCAGAGGCCCCTCGGCCGATCCCGCAAGCGCAGGGTGGGTCTAGCCCGCCCGGGCCCCGAGAGCGCCCCTCCCGGGTCCGGGACCCGCCCGCCTGACCCCGCCCGCCCTGTCCCCCGCAGTACGGCATCAAGAAGAAGGAGGAGCGCGAGGCCGAGGCCCAGGCCGCCATGGAGGCCAACTCGGAGGGCAGCCTGACGCGGCCCAAGAGGGCCATCCCGCCGGGCTGCGGGGACGAGCCGGAGGCAGAGGAGGAGAGCATCCTGGACACGGTCATGAAGTACCTGCCCGGGCCGCTGCAGGACATATTCAAGAAGTAACGCCCTTGCAGCTGGACAGGAGCCCGGAGCCCCGCCCCCCGCCCACCCCCGTCCTGCCCTCCGCGGGGGCGCCTGAAGGGATGTCGGGAGCAGAGAGCAGCCCCCCAACACGCCAATATAAGCCATAGCCCTAGGTCGATCCGCGCCTGGCCCCCTCGAGCCTCGGGAGCCTCCGCCCGCCTCTCACCCCATCCCCGCGCCGCCATCGCCACCGCCTCCGACGGAGGGGCGCCGGCTCCCCACGGCCCCCGCGGTCCGGGCTGCAGGCCCCGGGCACTAGCCTACGGGCTCCTCCGGCAGCGGCTGGATTGGACCTACCCCAGAGCCTGGGGAGCCCCTTCTCGCTCCTCCCTTCACCGCCCACCCAGCAGGGCCCGTGGCCGAGGACGCCAAAAGGGCCGGCCCTGCGTTGGTGGGCGCCTGTCGGGCCCACACTCGGGAGCACAGCCATAGCAGGGGGCGCGGTCGTGAGGCCGGGCTGGGGGCTGGGAGAGGCGCGCAGCTGGCGCCTGGGCTCAATCCCCCGCCCGGGGTCAGCCTGGAGCCCAAGCCCTACCCCGCACCGACGCCCGGGTTGCTGAATGTGCCGTCCAGCGCCCTCCATCGGCACCCCTTCCCTTCTTCGTCCGCCTGTGTCTGTCCTCCCGCTCCCTCCTCGGCCCCCTCCTCGGGAAGGCTTTGCTTCTTAGGACTGCGGTGGCCCTTTCTCTTCTCCAGGAAGGGAGAGAAAGCGATAGGCTTAGGGGGACACTCTCAGACCCCCGTCCCTCACACACCCCTGTCGCTCAAGCTCTTCGGCGTCCGTGAGTCCAGCTGAGCCCGGCACACTCGCCTCCCTGGTTGGCACCTCCTGTCCCCTCCGAGGCTGCTCGGGGGACGCCCTGCCCTCACCCTCCGAACACCCACACCTTCACCCAGAACCGGGGAGGAGGCCCAGAGCCCTGTGGGCCGAACGCTGTGCACCGGCAGGAGGGTGTGGCGCGGAAGGCCGCCCCGCTCCCTGCGGGCCCTCGAGGGGGTCGTCCCAGCCGCAGAGCCCGCCCGCTTGGACGGAAACGACCGCGGGCCTCCCAGCGCCCCCGTGGCCTCTGCCCTTGTGTAATTTGCATCACAATGTGTCGAATCTCAGGTAAATGAGGTCTTCTGTATTTGAGGAGTTTTATCTCGACAGAAAGCCCATCACCTCGGTCCCTGGGGCCCTTTCCGTCCACATCAAAAGTTCATCGTGTCCAGTGTCGCGGGCCCGGGGCGCGGCCCTCCCCAGCTCCTTAGAGAAGCCATAACGACTAGACGGCAATACCGACCCCTGGCGCCCAGCAACCCCCCCCCCCATGCCCCGCCGTCCGCGCTGCGCCCCGACACCTCCCGGTTCCTCGTCTTTTTTAAATGCTTGTTTTCACACTTTAAAAAGCCAGCTCTGAGCAGACAGGGCGTCGTCTCGTAGAAACCCCGCATCCCGTCCCCAGCGCGTGGGGCGCCCGAGCAGCCGAGCTTAGTGTAGACCGTGGATGTCCTCTGTCCGTCTGTCCCGGCGCCTGCGCTTCCTCCTGCATGTCGGGGGCCGCTGCGTGTGTTCTCTCTGGATGGAATCACAGCCAATAAACACCACAGTGATTTAATGCGTGCGGCCATTCCCTCCGGAGCCCTGGTTTCCCTGGGAGGCGATGGGGGTGGAGGGTGCAGCCGGGGTCACGGCGGGAGGGCCAGAGCCCGCCAACAGGGGGGCCCTGTTGGACAACCCCCACTAGCCCCCGCACCCGGCCAGATGGGAGCGCCTTCCGCTTTCGCTGGGGCCCCCGCAGGGGGGCCCCCCCGCCCTTTCTCCCTAACGCAGTCCCGGCCGGAGTCGTCTCCCCCTGAAATGCAGCCCGGGCCTCCGCAGCGCCCCTCCCCCCAAGGCTCCCCCCTGCAGCCCAGGCCCCACCCCAGGCCTGTCCTGCCGCACAGCTATACCGGGCCCTGGGGCCCAGGTCCCACTGTGCGGCCACACCTTGGGCCCAGCGGGGAGCTGAGGCTCAGCCCTGGGGTCCCCGCCCGTGGTCTGTCTGGTGGTGCCATCCCTCCTCCTTGTGCCCTCAGGGAGGGCTCTGTGTCCCACGCCTGCCCGTCGAGGCTGAGGCCTGATGAGGTGCCCGTGGGACCTGCTGGCTCTGAAACCTGGCCCGGGGGACCCCGACCCCACCCTGAGATGCCACGGCCACTTGTGTCCCCAGAAAGGCCTTGTTTGACCTCCATTTCTGGGGGCCTCTCTCCAGAAAAGTGGTATCTGTGACCTTCCTCGCCTGCTGGCTGAGAACGCACGGGAGCCTTCCAGCAGAAGCTGCCCAGTCTCAGCAAACAGAAAGGACACACTTGTCCCCCTCCCCGCCCCCATTCCTCTTCCCCTCCCCGCCGAGCTGTGCCCAGAATACTGCCCTGGACCCAGTGCCCCTTTGCCTCTGCCTCAGAACTTGCACAGAAGCCTTTGTAGCCAATCCTTGGCTTTGGGATCTGCGAGCCACCGCCCCCAGCATAGCTGCTCTTAGGAGGGGACCCCAAACAGCCCCCATCATCAGTCTCCACACACATCCCCCCCCACCCCCAGCCTGGCCTGGACTCATCTCAGTCTTCAGCAATTAGCCAGGTGTGCCAGTGATCTGGATCCCCTTCCCTTGGGACCCCAGCCAGCCCTTCCTCAGTGCCTGGTGGGGCAGACCCCTTGGGTGCCAGGTCCCAGGACTCCAGGGAGAGGCACTCGTTCACTTCAGGCTTGCTGAGCCCCCATGCTGTGCAGAGCTCTGTTCTAGGCACCGGGGGTAATTGAGGTCCCTTCCTCCTGGGACTGATTGCTCCAGTGGCCAGATGATAGACGCATAATAAATCAGGTGGTGGTTTCTTCCGTGTAGGAAATTGAGCAGGATAAGGGGCAGAGAGGATGGTAGGGTAGCTGTTTCACCCCCGAGGAGGTGACATGTGCAGACAGGCCCCAACGAAGAAAGGAGGGAGCCCCGTGGGCCTCTGGTGGGCGAGCATCCCAGGCAGGGAAGAGCAGCGCCAGGGCCCTGAGGCAGGGGCCAGCTGAGCACTTCAGAGTAGCGCTGGGACCGCCCGCCCACCGTGCCCTTGCCCCTGGGCTTGCTTTAGGACCGCACTGCCTCTTCGCAGAGTCTCCTTCCTTTCAGGACAGTTAACTCTATTCTGACAAAGCAGAGCACGCTTTGATACTTGGCCCCCCAGAGACGTCCTCCACTGCGCAGGCAGGCAGGTCCTCGCCCTGGTCCCTGTGGGCAGCCGGCCCGGGGCAGCACTCTGCTGGGATTTGTTGTTTCTCCTCTCAGGCGCCCTGCACTCGCCCAGCTGTACGAGTCACCAGCCACTTAACCATCAGGGCTGTCAGGCCACATTTTTAAAGATCTGGCAATAAAGGACCATGTTGTCTAGTTGTGCTAATCCGCAGCTAGACAATCCTGCCGTCCACGATCGCAGCCAGCGGGGCTCGGTGAACCCTGGGTCTGGGCCACCTGTCCACACAATTGAGAACCTGCTCCACTCCTGCCTCAGCCAGTTCCCGTCGGGTCCGAAAGGAGGGGTAGTGTCTCGGGTGAAGGGTGGGTCTCTTGGAGCCGGGCTCGCGCTCGGGCCGAGCGGCGGGGTTGAGGGGGTCGAACTGTGGAGCCTGGCTTGCACAGGACTGGGGCGGGGGTGGGAGTGGGAGTCAGGCTGGGGGGCGGGACCGGAGGCGGGCAGCGTTAAGCCAGGATGAGAGGCCGAGCTGGGGGGGGGACTGGGGATGGGCTCGGGGGTCGAACTGTGGAGCCTGGCTTGCACAGGACTGGGGCGGGGGTGGGAGTGGGAGTCAGGCTGGGGGGCGGGACCGGAGGCGGGCAGCGTTAAGCCAGGATGAGAGGCCGAGCTGGGGGGGGGGACTGGGGATGGGCTCGGGCTGCCGCAAGGCCTGCCAGTGTCGGTCAACATCCGCGTGGCCCGGAGGATGGAAGGGCCTCAAGGCAGGACCCAGCCTAGCGTCACTAGACCTGGGTGCTGAGTCGAGGCGTCGGGGCCACGCGCGGACCCCTGGCGTCCCCCGCCTCCGCCCCGGATGGCCTGAGCCAATCAGCGCGTGCCGGATCAGGCCGCTGCGATTGGCTCCCAGAGGGTCACGTGGCCAAAGCCTGTTTAATCGGAGCCCGGGAGACGCAAAAGCAGGAAGCGGTGGTCCGCGGCAGGTCTGGGACTGTCCTCGGGCTCGATACCCGAATGTCCTCCCAGTTGCCCCGCCCCCCCCGCGCGTCCTCCGAGCCCTCCCCGGGCCAGGCTGAGCTGCGGCAAAGAGGGGAACGCCCGTGTCCCAGAGGACCGCCTGTTGGGGTGGGGGGCAGCGAGGTCGAGGCGGGGCACTGACCCAGTGCTTAGGAGGCCCAGCGCTGGAGAGGAGACGCGCCCAGCCTGGTGAGCACAGCTTGTCCTGGGACGAACAGCAGAGGGTCTCCACCCTCGCCCGGGGAGCTGAAGCCAGCTTTCGGTGGGGTCATCCCTCCCGCCCACCGGCCCTGCCCCCAGACTGGCCCCCCGAGGTGAGGGTGTGAGGCCCGGGTGGTCCCAAGCTGGCTAAGCAGAGGTTTATGCCTGTCTAAGGACAGAGCTGGGGGAGGCCCACACAGTGGTCCTTGCAGCACCGTGGGAGCTGGAGCTGAGGGGGCTCGGGGACGGAGTAGGCTCCAGTGGCAATGCTGGCCGTTAGCGGGTCTTCACTCTGCTGCTTGAGGCTTGGGGAAGAATCAGAGTCCTGGGCACCCAGAATCCTGCACTGTTACATAGCTTGTCCCTGAGGGTGGGGCCTGGCTCTGCCCCAGGGTCCCCACTCAGGGCTAAGCACCAGCCCCCAGGCCCCAATGGTGCCCAGGGTGACTTTTCTCAGCTCCGAAGATGAGGCATGGGAGGTGAAGTTGAATTTGATTTCTACAGAGCAAACAATGTTTCTTGCACCCTTGAGTGAGTGCATTGAGATTTATGCTGCGGAGAGGGCAAAGCACGATGATGCCAGGAAAGAGAGGAGGGCCCGGCCTGGCTGGGGAGAGGCCTGAGGCTGGGACAGGGTGAGGCCCTGGCAGAAGCTCCTGGCTGCCGCCCTGCTGCAGCAGGAGACCCAGGAGCTGGGGGAGATCCTGCGCACGGCTCCTGCCGTTCCCTCTCCCTCGCTCTCTCCCAAGTGCCCAGTGCAAAGATGGCTTCTTGGAAAGGCAAATGTTAATGTGTTGTCGACTGGCCGTCGAGCCCGGCCCAAGTGCTGACCTTTAATTTGCTTCAGTCTGTGGGTTCCACCGGCAGCTGAGCAGAGCTGCTGCAGAGAGAGCTTGCCCACAGGAGGGCCCTGGGCTCTGTGTCCAGGCGGCCAAACCTCTGATTCTCTCAAAGGAGTCCTAGATTCTAGGGTCTGTCAGCCAGAAGTCAGCCTCTGTCCACACATGTCCACGAGGCACGGGCCTTGGGGCCCAAGAACGGGGGGGCAGGGACTCCCCATCACACCTCCTGGCCCCCTCTCTCACCCGCCCAGGACTGGGGCCAGACAGTAGGGGCTGCACCTGGCCAGAACTTCCAGGCTCAGATGGGAGATTGACACTCTGCACGGGTTCTGTCTCCTGCAGTTAATTCCTCATACAGTGAGCAGAAATAAAGTTCAATAAGTAAGCAAAATTCACCAATCAGGAGGAATTCACCGATGGCTGGGGCAGGAAATATACAAGATGAGCCTGGAAATAAGGAAATGCTAAATAAGAAACCGAACCCCACAATGATGGGGCATGAGAAAGGGACGTAGCAGCCACTGACTGAGCTCCCAAACCTGGCCCAACGTGAGCAATGAAATAAAGTCGTGCTGGAGAATAACCCATGAGTCCCCGCTAGGGCACACGGTTTAAACTCATAAGTAAGTCGGGGGGGGGCGGGAAGAGACAAATCTGCCATGCAGAGGGGTCCACATAAGGAGATGGAGCGAACTCCCCACTCTCTCAGCGTGGGCTCCACCTAGTGACTTCCTGTCGAAGAACACAGTATGAACAGGAGTTAAAGGAGTAAGCACAGTAGGGGAGGCCGACTGACCCCGCCCCCCCAGGGCATGGAGGTCCCAGGGAATCGAGGTCACTTGCAGCAGCGACAGGTCGAGTTGGTAGCAGGTGCCCAGGCTGTGATGTGATGAGATGAGAGAGGAAGCCTACCTCTGGGGTCCTCCTCCCCAAACCCGTAACCCCAGTCTAACCCTGAGGAGAACATCAGACTAACCCCATTTGAGGGCCATCATACAACACCTGACCAGCGCTGCTCAAAACTGTCAAGGTCATCAAAAACAAAGAATGTCTGAGAAACTGTCACAGCCCAGAGGAACCTGAGGGGACGTGAGGACTAATGAGATGTGCCATCGTAACGAGCAGGACCCTGGGGGGCCTTCCTGGGACAGACCCCCCCCCACCCCATGTCCTCCACCTGCCTCTTGTTTGTAGAAAAACTTTAGCCTCCTAGGCCTTCCCTGAGTGCCAAAGAATATACTTTTAATCAGATAAGTGAGAAAATGCAGAGACAAACAAAAATAGTCAAGCAAGGCAAAGTAATAATAGTTTAGCCGTTAAACAAAGTCAGGCACCTGCAGTTCCTCCTCAAGGGCTATGGGTAATGCTCTGAGCCGTGTCTTTGAGCTGCTTGGCTGATACTGAAACCTCCGCCAGGTGGGAGAAGCTACGTGTGCTGCCCACCAGCACGCAGACTCCAGACCAGTCAGAACCAGAGGCTGGTGGTGTTGCCTCCAGTTACCTCACCACCAGCCAATCAGAAGAATGTCCACCCGCTGATCAGGAACCCGACCACGCCCCCTCGATCACCCTGTCTTCAAAAACCCTTCCCTGAAAGCCATCGGGGAGTTTGGGTCTTCCGAGCACTAGCTGCCTGTACCCCTTGCTCGGCGCCTGCCACGATCTCTGCCCTTTCCTTCACCACGGCCTGGTGTCAGTAGACTGGCTTTACTGTGTGCAGGCGAGTGGACCCACGTTTGGTTCCTTCACAGTATCCTGGAACAGAAAAAGGACATCAAGTAAAACAACTAAGGGAATCTGAACACAGAATGGACTTTAGTTAATACAAATGTATCAGTGTTGGTTCATTCATTGTGACAAGATGTTCAGAGGAGACTGGGGGCGGGCTGTGGGGAACACTCCACACGATCTTCATAATTTTCCTGTAAATCTAAAGCTGTTCTAAAAGTTTACTGAAAAAGGCATAATCCGATTCAGTTAACATTAAAACCAGCCCCTGAATGAAAGACCGACCCAGGAGAGGGAAGCGCGGGTTCAGCCCCGAGCCAGTTCACGCACCCGCACAGCCTGAAGCCACAGGGCAGTCCTGGCTGCTTCCCGGCTCTGGATGACGCCTCCCAGCCCCGCCCCGTGGGGTGAACCGGGCCAGGTGGCCTGACACCATCCTGGTCCAGCACAGGTTCGCCTGATCGGCCTGGCCCCTGCCAACCTCTCAGGCCACTGAGGTGTGCAGGGTCCTTGAAAGCCCAGCAGCCCTCCTTCCCAACGCAGATGGAAAAGCAAACCGGCCTCAGAGACGGGGAGAGAGCAGAACCTCTCCTGCGTCTAAGCTGGAACCTAATTCCCGACAGAGCCGGCCCGGCAGGAGCAAAACGGGGGGAGCCCGCAGGGCCAGGGGCAGCCAGGCTACAAACAAGCGGCTACCGGGCCTCCCCTGGACGAAAAATAACTCAGGAAACACAACGTAAGAACATGAATTCAATCACCATCAAGTTCTGTGGGAAAGCATTTCACACATCCCTTCAGTAACAAACAGAACACAGAACAAGCAGCTGAAATCAGGAAGAGATACAGAAGATTCAGAGTGCAATTAGCAAACGGCTTATTGAACATACATAGAACTTTGCACTCAACTGAAAACTACAGAAAAATACATATTCTTTTCAAGTCCCACGAATATTGACAAAAATTAACTGCTGACCGGGCCATAAAGCTATAGTCCCAACAAATCATGGAGCTGGCATAAAGCAGAACGCATGGGGGACTTCCCTGGCGGTCCAGCGGTTAGGACTCGGTGCTTTCACTGCCGGCGGCCCGGGTTCAATCTCTGGGCGGGCAGTTAAGAATCCCACAAGCCGCTCAGCATGGCAAAATGAAAAAAAAAAAAACCCCAAAACCAAACATGTGGCCTAGCCTCAGGGCAGCTAGTCTAGAGATTAACAACAAAGAGAGATTCAGAAACCCCCATGTTTGGAAATTAAACTTCTAAATTATCCATAAGACAGAGAAGACATAAAAATAGACGATTGTGTTTTTAGTATGTCATTATAAATTGGTTAAAAAACTGAAAGAATAGAATATAAATATGTATATTTAACTCACCAACTTGTAGAAGAATCAATGGAAAAAACCTTGATTAATCTAATAGGGGATAGAAACGAGGTGGGAAGAGAAGCAAGTAGAAAGTACAAAAAAGGTGGCAAATCCGAGTCCCAATATATCCAGTTACGTCAGCCATCAGAGCAGCTGACGGGGTGGCCGCCTGTGTCCCGGGACTCTCTGCTGGTCACTCTGGTCACCTCCCAGCTGCCCGCATCCGCTGCTTCGTCTGGCGCCTTTTTCCAGACGGCGGCTCTGCCTTTGTGGGCAGCCAGAAGTCCCAGGGAGCTGATGCTGTAGCACTGGCAGGGGCGCGGCGGGGGGATGCAGGTGAGCTACCCCAGCTCCTTCCACCTGGAACCAGACAGGGAACAGCTCCAAGGCACATGTGTCCCCCAAGTCCCAAGCTCCCCCCACTGGAGTAACCTTTGGTCACCGTGAGGCTGGCTCAAGAAGCGGCCTCTTCTGCGCCAACGTCCTGCAGCAGTGCCCTGCAGCAGAACAAGTTAGGGAGAGAAAACACACGATGGGCGTCTCAGTGAGAAGGGACCTCTAGGATTTGGGGGACGGTGGGTGATTTGGGTGGAGAGTTTGAGGAAGCGGGCTTCGCCCTGGATCAGGTGCTGTCAGGAACTGGGAGACTTTCTGTGATGGGGCTTCTCGGTACATCTTATCTGGAGGGGAGAGGGCTAGTGGGTGACACTGTGGTTGCTAAACACGGCCAGGGCAGGGATGCTGGGTCGTTTCTGTGGTCAAAGTTTACATTTTGTCTGTGTTCAGATGCAGTTACTACGTGCTCTGTTTATGTCTTGATCCATCAGGACGGCTCTGCCTGGTGGTGTGTCGTGTGAAATTGCTTCTGTTCCAAGGGGGACGCCAGCACCTGGGGGTGGGTGAGGGCTCAGTTCCTGGACGTCAGGGCTGCTTTGCTTTCTCACTGGCTTCTTTCCATCCCCGAATCTCATCCCTGCTGCTCACGTGGTAATCCCCGCACCTCCAGGTGAAGGAGTTGGATACCAGCCTTTGTCTTTGGGGTGACTTCTGGGTGAACTGTCCACACCAAAAGTGGACCGAGAAAGCAGGCCCTCAGGATGCGATCGGAAGGGGTGGCTTTTGGCCAGTGGGGAGGCTTACACCCAGTGACCACACCTGTCACCTGGTGATGTGCCCGGCACCAAGGCCATAACAGCCACAGCAAGGCTGCAAGGCAGCTGGGCACTGTTGGTGCCACCAGGGTCCTAAAGGGCGTTGACACCCTGACTCAAGGGGCCTCGGGCAGCCTATCCAGAGACCCTGTTTGTCCGGCTACAGCTGCCCAGGACAGGGCTGTGACGGCGGCAGCCACCAGGTCTCCCGCGCTGAGTTGGGCCTTGCTGGGGACGAAGCTCGCCTGGTGGAAGTGCCTGGAGGGAGCCCGGGGCCATCTTGAACCCCATTCCCTTGGAGGCCTGAGCGTGAAGGGCGGCCTCCGCGCAAGCTGTCGCCCTCCTCTTGCAGCTGCTGCCCAGAGAGTAGGGTCCTGCCTCAGCCAGACTGGGCTGGGTCGGAGGGGCAGGGCCACAGGACCCCGAGCTCTGCCATCTGGGTCCGAGGGTGCCGGGCAGCGGGCAGGGCACAAGGCGGGTGCTCTCCTGCGGCTCCGAGATTTGAGTCCCGGCAAGGACTCTGCAGCTGGTCCTAAAGTGCAGTGTGGAGAAAACAGTGCCCTTCCGTGGATGGGATGGAGACGCTGCAGCTGACCCCAGTAAACACCGCGAGGGCCCCTCCCAACCCCAAGCTGCAGGGTGCGGATTCCAGAACAGATTCCAGAATGATGCGGCCGGTGGTCCCCAACGCCCCTTTACTTCACCGCACCCTCACCAAGCCTGTGACCTCACAGGTGCCGGAGGCACCAACAGTTTAAGCCGAGCGGCCGCCGTGCTGGAGGCGGCCTCCTCCCCAGGGGTCAGCGAGGCCCCCGCACCTGGTGCGCAGCCGTTGGTCAGTGTGTCTCGGGCTGGGCAGCCTGCACTTCCTGCAACAGCCAGCAGTTGCACTCAGCGCGGACCCTCCTCCTGGTGGCCATGTCGTCTGAAGAGTGCCCAGGTCCCCTGGACACCCTGCAGGACATCCCACTGGCCCGTGGCATCAAGGCGGGCAGAACAGGGCACGGAAGCTTGAGAGGGTGGAGAAAACCCCAGTTGGAAATGCAATGCAAATTCAGGCAGCCAGTCTGGAAACTGTTGCTCAGAGGTTTCTTTTCTCTTTTTCTTTTTTTTGGCCACAACACATGGCACGTGGCATCTTAGTTCTCCAACCACGGATAGAACCCGCGCCCGCTGCATTGGAAGGCAGATTTTAACCACTGGACTACCAGGGAAATCCTGTTCAGCAGTTTCTTAAACATACACTCACCACACGACCCAGAAATCCTACTTTGTAGAGAAACAAACCTTACGTCCACATGCAAACCTGTACATGAGGTTCACAATCATCAAAAATTGAAAATGCAAAAGCCTTTCATCAGGTGAACTGGCAAACTGTGGTCCATCCATATCACAGGAAGTATGAACTATTTGGCCACTCGGATGGATGTCAAAGGCAGTATGCTGAGTCAAGGAATGCAGTCTCAAAGGTGACGTGTACAATTCTATTTACACGACATTTTTTTTTTTTTGACAGATCCTGCCTCAGGTTTATTTGTACAAATAGCACAGGACACCAGCCCCATGCAGACAGCAGCCCGGGGCGCACACTAGTCCTTCTGTCCTCACATGGGCAGATAAAGGTCTCTACTCGGGAGCCTCTGTGGGGACCTGACCGGGAGCTGGAGCCGCCTTGGCCTTGGTAAAGGCAAGATTATAATGCCGGAGAGATCAGTGGTTGCCAGGAGTTATGGGGGTGGTGGCAGAAAAGGACCTGCACTCAGGAGGTCTTTGGAATGATGGAGCCGTTCTGTGTCCTGATTGTAGTGGTGGCTGCATGAATCTGTGTATGTGTTAAAAATCCAAAAACAAAACAGGTTAAATTTTTTTTTTTTACTTAAAATTTGTAATTTAAAAAATGGAAATTACACATTCTAGACTAAAATGTCTAGTGTTAAATTTTTTTTTTTTTACTTAAAATTTGTAATTTAAAAAATGGAAATTACACATTCTAGACTAAAATGTCTAGTGAGCTTTAACAGAAGGAAATTTCTCGACTTAGTCAACGGTATTTATCCAAACTCCACAACTGCGCTTAAATGGAGACGTTAAGCATCTTCCCACTCCAGTCGGAATGCACAGCAAGCTTCCTTCACCGTCAGTATTCTTCGAGATGCAGCCGCGCAGATGCAGCCCGCGGAGGAGCAAAGGGGTCCATGTGTTTGCTGTGACACTGCTGCCTGGGCGGGCGTCCAGGACACCCAACCGCCACTCTCTGAACCAGCAGATTCGGTACAAACACCAGCGTCTTCTCCATTCCACAGAAGCAGGTGCCCCGCCTCCCTGAGGAAATACAAGAAAGAAGCCAAACTAGAAATACGTGAGACCTGTGGGAGGGCAAACCCGGAAGCCCCTCTGCAAGTCCCTGAAGGGGGTCTGAGCGCACGAGCGTCACAGGTGAAAGGCAACCCTGCCACAGTGCGAGGAAGTGCTCTCCACGCTGGACGACCAACAGAACACACACCCTGCGGTTCTGGTGGGTCCCGGGGGCCCCACTTCACCCTTGGGAGCGTCACTAAGCAAGCTCCCGAAAGGAACCCTCACGGGGCCAACCGGGCGTTGGGGGAGCAGGCGGACCGACCAGCCGCAGCTCCATCAGGCGGTATTTCCAGCCGTGTTGGCTGCGTTCGCCAGAGATGGGCTCCGGGCCCCTCCGCTGCCCCAGGTGTGGGGTCGGAGACAGCCGAGGGTTAGGAGGACTAACACCTGTAACACCTGCACAGCCAAAGCACCACGCAGGACCGGGCAGAGAAGTGTGGATCCCGGGACGCCTGACCCTCAGGAGCCCGGGCTGTCCTGGGACCATTCCCCATATCTCTCCAGAGCCCTGGGGCCCCAGGACCTCCCCGCCCAAGCCCTGGGGTCCCAGGACCACACCCCTCCCTCCAGAGCCCTGGGGCCCCAGGACCTCCCCGCCCAAGCCCTGGGGTCCCAGGACTCCCCCGCACCAACCCCAGCCCCAGAGCCCTGGGGTCCTACAGACAACAGCCTGTAAACAGTAGAATCACCAGAAACGCCTCCCAGGACTGAGCTGGAATTAATGCCTGCTTCGTGCTTCCTGAGATGTTAGTGGAAAAAGCCATTTGCCACCAACAAGAATACGTACTTAGTTGGTGCATTTTCATACTTGGTCTGTTTGTTATAAAGGCCAGATCTGTTTATGCTTCAAAAGATTTTTGACTAAAAATGTTCCTAAAGAAGCAACTTTGTTATTATAGTACCCAATACACATTAAAAAAAAAACAGCCCACAGGATTCATTGTCAAATGATTTATATTTTCACATTCAAATAAAATCCAGAGACAGTCAGCCTGCTGGTGGTTGAGGCTGACAGCCCTCAGGCACTGGGGAAGCATCTCATGGCCACCCGCCACGTAAAACAAAAACACACCAAATGCATGGGGTGTTGCCTGCCGCCTGGACGGAACGGTTGCCTGTGCACCCTGCAGGAGCCTGTTACTTACAGGAGCACGGCTGCACTCCAGCGCAACTGGGAGTGGGCGTCGCGAGGTTACCGACCTAGCAGGAGGGCCCCATCCCCCGGGCCTGGCCACAGCTGCCCCAACGAGGACTGCTGGCCCCACTGGGGGTTTTATCCGTAAGAACCAAAAGTCAAAGGGAGACGTTTATCCTCAGCCAGGCAGCAGGTATGGCAGAGGCCCCTGGCTGTGCGTGCTGTGTGCTCCTTTCCTGCGGCCTCCAAAGCCTCTGTCTCACGGCAGGGGATGCACGATCACATCCGTAACAGCGCTGCCGGTTAAAGCGCGACTTGCATGTTTCATGCAAATGGAGTCTCGCTGGAGAAGCAAATCTCCTGTGAGAGCTACAGGCGGGCGCAGCCAACTGTCCCTCGCAGCCCTTCCTCCCAGGCTCAGGGGCTGAGGGGCAGGGGAGACTTGGGCCTGGCTAATCTCCTTCTCACTCTTTCCTGGAGTTGCCTTTTCCTGGCATCCGGGGCCCCGGCTCGTTGCCCACGTGGAGCCCAGCGAACGGGACCTGATGAAGCCTGCTTCCTGCCATCCCTGCAGTTCACCCAGCGCCTCGGTGAACACGGACATTTACACGTGGCTTCGGCAGCTTGACATTCGTTAGGTGGAGTAAACGACTTACTAAAAATAAGTAAAATAGGTAACATTAGTTTCTTAAGACTAAATTTATCTTTAAAGTTTAATGATCTGAAACCCACGAGCGCATAATTTTGGTCAACATATTCTCCCATTTTTTCAATCCTAGTTTCCTCAGATTTTCAAGATTGCTGTAAATTACTTAACCTTTAAAAATTAAAAGTTTTGGGTACAGTAAATTGTCTGCGATAGCTGATTGCATGTGTCAACCTGACAGGGCCCCAGTGCCGAGATTAAAATTACGCTGGTGTGTGTGTGCGGGTGTTCCCGGAAGAGATGAGTCTTAGAACCTCCCGTGTGGGAGGGCATCGCTCACCGCCCCCCACCAAGGCCTGGACAGAACAAAAGGGAGGAGGGAGGCAGAGGGCACCCGCACGAGAAACGTGTATGCACACGCGTCCCAACACGCCAAGAGAGGGTGCAATTCCTACCGGCGGTCCACCGCTCATGGGAATCAGAGGTTTTCTTTAACACAGGTTCCCTGGCACACACAGCTGCAAACCAAAGACAGTTCTCTCTCCAAGCAAACAGATGAGTGTGGGCTCCCAGAGCTCCCATCAAACCTCTGGTGCCAACACTGGACCAGCTTAATGAAGTTCTGCATCCAAGGTCACAGCCACGAGCGCCATGTGGGGCAGAGTCATTAACCTGTGAGGGTCCAGACCGGGGCGGGGGGCGGGGGAGGGAGCCTGGTGTGGCGCGCATGCGCCCTCACCAATACCACGGCACTCTTCCTTACGCTGTATCACCCTAACAGGGAACCTATCTCACGCTCTTACAAACATCTTAGGTAACAAATGTCCAGCCTCAGAGAACTAGGTAGGTTTTCCTTTTGCTTTTATTACAAGCATATAATAGCAATTGGCAAAACACTGAATACAAGCTTCACTATCATAAAATCAAAACAGTTAAGCAATATTCCAAAAAAGATTTTAGATAAAAACTAGCCACCAAGAGTACAAAAAATTACACACCAACACAAAGCATAAAAAATGTAAACTTCCAAACTAAACAGTCAAAAACGTGTGTCTGCAGCGTCACCTCCACAATCCCCCAGAGCCCCCGATCTCCACGCGGGATGCCAGGGTCGGCAAGGGCTCTCACCCCTGAACGCTGCATCATATGGGAAAAATGGTTTTCTTGCACCCAATGAAGCTGTTGAAATAGACAATTACGCTAATGCTACACACGTTCTAGGGGACATGTAAACTTCAGGCCCCCTTCAGATGCACCCATGGATGCGGAGACTCCAGTGAGCTGGTGAGGGGCCTGGCAGTCCCCAGGAAGGGACAGAATCTTAGTGATGATTTCGGTGTCGCTTGAATCGTTTTCTAATCGACTTATCCCAACCTATTTAGTTTGTTTAAATACCAAGGCAGAGAAACACATTGGTTTATTACGCTAAGGTCACACGTGCTGTGCTGGAGTGTAAACGATTTCCTGAGGAAACAGAGAAACTGAACTTTTTGTGATTTATCTGTACTAAATGTGTTTTCAGTGTTTTGAGAGCACATCAAATATTCACGTACAAAGTAGAAATCAGCTGGCTTGTTCCTATAATACTCAATCCAATGACACACTTCAAAATCACTGTAAAATCCATCCTGTGGGCTTTGAAGAAAAAACAAACGAATTTCTAAAGACCTCAAATGCCATGAGGAGGCATCAAGGCCGCACGCCCTGGCGGGCTCAGGAGCCTGGGAAAGTAGCACCGTCATATCTGCGGTCGACACGGGGGTGCGTCCTGGGCCACCAGCAGGCGGGGTCTGAGGCACGTGGCCAGTCTAGGCCACACGTCAACTTGCGGCCGCTGGCCGGTCACTCACTCTTTCTTACCGATGGCCGAGGCCCCTTGCACAGGCCCACGTACACTCCCAGCAACAGTGTTTTCATGAGAACAACGACGGAAAAGGAAAACCAAAGAGCTGAACGTACACGTTCTGAGAGTCCGCCTACGCTGCCTCAATCCAGCAGAACAGATGCTACGGACGATTCACCCTAAGTCTAGTGAACGCACGCTGGAGCCTATTGCACAGAAGCATAAACCGCTCCTCATCCACGTAACACACAACACACAAATTAAAAGCTACTCAAAGTAAAAAGAAGAAGCTTGCAAAACACCTCACAATTTTATCTTATATGCCTGTAAATAAAGCTGGACCACTGAAACCAAACAATTGGATGGGAAAATATGATAGAAGGCTTAAAATAGAATAAATAATTTTATAAAGTTAGGTTTTCTTCTTTTTAACCCCCCAAATCTTAAATTCAATATTATATATTCTATCTGAATCTTCTATTTTCATGACACCTGTACCTAGTGAGACCCTGTGCTGCTGAGGGTGCCGCGGGGTAACTGACAGCACTCGTTTTACCAGCAAAAATAGTTGTGAAAACTACTTCACAGTAACTCCATCTGTTAAAAAAAAAAAACAACTTAATAGGATTCAATCACTAACTGATCCTGGCTTTCATGCTGGAAAAGATAAAATTCTGCCTTTGATGTTCAACGGACACGAGAGAAAAGTGAAAGTTTCTCTCTGAGGGCAGGGCCCCCACTCCGTCCCCGTAAGGCTGCGGTCAGACCAGCGGTGGTGGGAACAGGGGTCTCCTGCAGGTGAAGACGGTCTGCACGAGGACTTCTTAGAAAAATGGGTACTGCTGAGGTTTCATCAGGGTAACACGGATACCAACGCGGGGTCAGCAGGTGGCCAGGGCCCAGTGCGGACGGTGGCGCCAGCCCTGACTCATCTCCACCTCTCTGTGTATTAATAAGTACGTCAGCTTAGCACCATAGCAAATTCAAGTGATTGCAAAGATAGCTGCAAAGTTACAAATATATACTATGAGATTATACAGCCAGGTTCATTTTAATCTGACCTGTGAATTAATTTTATTTGAATTTGGACGCTCATACTGTTTAATCCTTCCTTACTTTCATCACACAGGAAAATACCTAAATTCTAATGTTACACTTCAACTGCATTGAGAACACACGGTTTTACAGAACGCTTCAGCAGAAATGTGTATTTGAGGTAGACAGGTAATACTTAGTCATACACATCTACTCACTGAACCCTTGAATAGTAACCCTAAAAAATGATCTGGATGAATAGCAAGCTCAGGTAACTGAATAACTCCAACAGTCCCGGGAATAACGGGCTTAAATAAAGAGATGAATTTTGACCAATCCCTAACAAAAACTCGGTTTTATGTTTTTGAAAGGCCTCACAGTAAGACCACTCGGACTGAGTTCATTTGTTTTCCCCATCACTAAGGAGCTGCTCCTGACACTTCTAAGTATGGGACAGGAAGCAGAAAACAAACAAACTAACTTGAATGTCGATGAGCTCAACCACCACTTCCAAAGCAAGTTCAAGAAAAATTCTAGTCACCAAGGTGAAGTTCTTCATGGAAAAACCGGCTCTCAAGCCACCGTCAGGACCACCTACCAAATGAGGCGGCCCCAGGACCCCAGGGCCCCGGTGATGCAGGAGGTGACAGAGGGGGAGGAGCCCAAAGGTCAGGCAGAAGCCAGCGGATGCGGACAGGGACGGCCATGGAGTGGGGACCGGCTTACCACCCGGAGAAGGCCCGTCTCCTTGCTCCTGTCTTTACACATTCCAAGTTACTATCTTAAAGGAACAAAAATGGATGTGCTGGCAAAGAGTTTATTCTCCAATTCCACAAAAATATTAACATTTGGGAGGAGAAAGGGCTAACAGAGGGTGTGCTGCGTCTGCTCGCGCTGTAGGTCATTAAGTCACCGGAAAAGCAGCTTCAGCCGCGTAGGGGCCCGCCCGCCCGCCCTCTGTGGCTCGAGCGTCCCCGCCAACAGCGGCCAGAGTGTGCCAGCTGCTCCACGAGAGCACGGTGACGTGCCCACCTCTGAAGGCGGGCGTGGTGGGACCCGGGGTCTGCACACGGGGGGCTCTGGTGGAGACACGCCCCCTGGGTACCAGCCCCGCCGCGGACGGGGGCGCCGTCTCGGGAAAGGCCCCCCGCCACCACCATCAATCTCTTCAGCAAAACAAAAACGGGAAAGAATAAGCGGGAAGTTAAACGACGGCACTGAACAACTTGTGCCCTATTTAAAAGAAGCAATTTTTGAGAACGAGAATCGTTCTGCGAACTGTCGTCTCACGGTCCGCCCTGCCGACCGGGCGGGGCAGCCGCATCGGGGTCAGGGTGCAGCCCCCCAGCCGGGCTGCGGGCCCCCGGGAGTCGGGGCGGCCCTCGGCTTCACGTTCCCTGACGGGGAAAATGAAATACCATGGTTAACTCACGATACTCATGGAAGCCTCTTTTGGTATGCTTTTAAATTAAATTTTTATATATCTTCTACGTCTTCAGGAAGCTAAAGGCAACATAAATATCGTCATTCACCGTGAAAAGACATTTTGTCAATAACTTAGGAAGGATTCAGTAAACGTACAAGTATTTTGGGGGCTTATCGTGAAACCTAATTCATAAACGGAACGGAAGTGACCGAGATTTTCAAGACCTGGAAAGCAAGCAAAGGTCACGGGTCGGGATGGAGGCCGTCGCCACCCCCTCCCGCTGGAGCAGAGGCGGCCCCGGCCGCGAGGCGCGGCACGTCCGTAGCCCTGTGCCGCAGCGCCTCGCGAGTGCGATTCTCATACAAAAGTGATAAATATTCTCTGTTCGGCATCCAGTCCAAACGGTGCCCAGGGCAGCATCCTACGCGTTGGTGGCCCCGCCTGGCTGCGTACTCGCGGGGCACCCGGGCAGCTGAGTCTCTGCTGTGCCGCGGCTCACAGCAGGTCCATCTTGGGTCTGTAGTGCAGCAGGAGCGGTGCTTTCTGCAAGACAAGGGGGCGAGGGAACGGCACCGGTGACCCCAAAGGGGACAGGCTGGCGACGGTCCCACACTCGTCAGCGGCCGAGGGTGAGCTCCACGCCCGGTTCCCACACCTGCCCCTGCCCTTTCTCTCTGTGCCCCACTCGCTCTCAGACCTCGGCTCCAGCTGGGGGTGTCGGCCGGGCTGTCTCTCCCCTGCTCCCAGGCAGCCCCTGAAGATGGGGTCCCACTCATCTGCCTCCTGTTCCAGAGAGAGGCGCTGCGGCTCGAGGGGACGTGTCCTCTGACTGCAGTGGCCACTCCCTCCCAGAACATCGGTCACCTCAACCAGGAGGGGTGGGGCGAGTCAGGGCCTGGAGACCATGCCTTCCCCGACCACACAACTCTGAGGCCGACGACTTCACAACGGCTGCATTCCCGACAACCCCGTGCCTGGTCTGGTCGTTATTCCTAAGCTCCAGGAAACAAATGTGCCCACAAAAGCAGCTGCTATTCTGAGCAGATTCTGAAAATCACATACAACGTATCATGTCAAAGTCTCACCTTGAATCTCCACCTTGTGACAACGACGAATTTGAGCGTGTGGTCCTTGCCAAGGATCTCCTCGTTGCATAAAATGTCCAGCTGGTGGGAGAACAAGACCTCGGTCAGTGGGGCCAAGGGCTCGGCGCTCAGGACACATGGTCTCTGGTGCCGCAGCAGTCACGCCAGTCGCTGAAGGGCCATCTGCCCTCCTTTCGGGGCAGCACAGATGGGAAGCAGTGCCTGGAAGGCCCATCCCCCCCAGAGGGCCCAGAGCACCGGGGGGCCTCCGTCCGCACACAACAAGGCAGCGCCCCCGTCACGAGGCTTTGGCGCCCAGACTGCCTTCATTAAAGAGCACGCTGTCCCCCAACATCAGTCCACTCTTGGCCAGATTTGTCCCTTTCACCTCAGTGGAAAAAGGTAACGGGCTCCACACACAGCTTTTTCCTTTTCAGTTTTAAAAGACTTTTTAGAGCAGTTTTAGGTTTGTGCAAAACTTCACAGAAGGTAGAGTTCTCACGTATCTCTTGCCCCCACCTCACAGCCTCCTCCACCATCAACGTCCCCGATGAAAACGTTCATTACAACCGATGACCCCCATCACCACCCACAGCCTGTAGTTTACACGAGGGCTCACGCTCCGTGCTGTGCCTTCTGGGGGTCTGGACAAACGTATGACGACGTGTGTCCTCCATGACAGCGTCACATAGAGTAGTCTCCCTGCCCTAAAAATCCTCGGCTCTGCCTGTTCATCCCTCCCCGTCAACCCCCAGCAACCAGTGACCCTTTCACTGTCTCCACAGTTTTACCTTTTCCAGAATGTCACAGAACTGGAGCACACAGTGGGTAGGCCTTCTAGACTGGCTTCTTTCACTCAGTCATACGCACTGAAGGTTCCTCCATGTCTTTTCATGGTTTGATAGGTCCTTTCTTTTTAGTGCTGAGTAATATTTCTCTGTCTGGATGGACCACTGTTTATGTATCCATTCACTTTCCGAAGGACACCTTAGCTGTTTCCAAGTTTTGACAACCATGATTAAAGCTGCTATAAACATCTGCGTGCACGTTTCTGTGTGGACGTAAGTTTTCAACTCCTCTGGGTAAGTACCAAGGGGCTTGATGGCTGAATCGCGTGGTGAGAGTGGGCTCAGGTTGTGGGAGACCACGCGCTGCCCCCCAAAGCGGCTGCAGCATTCGGCGTTCCCAGCGGCGGTGACGAGGGTCCCCGCTGCTCAGCATCCGGGGTTGCCAGTGCTCTGCATTTTGGCCATTCTGACAGGTGTGGAGTGGGATCTTGTTGTTTTAATGTGCATTTCCCTGTTGACAAACGCTGTTGACCCAGATGGTCTTTTATTTTTATATTATCTAGTTTTTTTTGGCAGCACCGCACGGCTTGTGGGATCTTAGTTCCCGACCAGGGACTGAACCCGGGCCACCTCAGTGAAAGTGCAGAGTCCCAACCACCGGACCGCCAGGGAAGTCCCCAGACGGTCTTCTAAACTTCTCCCTCAGGGCAAGGGAAGAAGGGTCCGGCATCTGTGTCTCCTGTGGCTGCCATGGAAACAGCTTAACTTTGGGACGTGTAACTCCAGAAACGCAGCCTCAGAGTTTGGTCTGGGAGCCCACAGGCTCACACCCTCTGGAGTCTCCAGGGTTCCCGCCAACCTCTGCTTCCACCCTCAGGTGACCCTTCCATGCTGTGTCTCAAAACTCTCTCTACTCTTTTCTCTGTGGGTATCAACAGTTCATTCCTTTTTATTGTTAAAAAAAATTGTGGTAAAATACACATAAAATTTACCATCTTAACCATTTTTAAGTGCACAGCTCAGTGGTATTAAATACGTTCATAACGTGTAACTGTCACCACATCCATCCACAGACTTTTCATCTTGTAAAACTGTAACTCTGTCCCCGTTATAACTTCCCATCCCCCTGTTCCCAGCCCCTGGAAACCCTGATTCTACCTTCTGTCTTTATGATTATGACTCTAGGGACCTTGTATAGTGGCATCAGACAGTATTTGCCCTTTTGTGACCAGCTTATTCCATTTAGCATAGTGTCCTCAAGGTTAATCCATGTTGTAGCAGGTGTCAGAATCTCCTTCCTGTGTAAGGCTGAGTATTCTATTGTGCGAAGGGACCGCGTTTTGTTCATGTATCGCCCACTGATGGACACCTGGGTTGCTTCCACCTTTTGCCTACTGTCAATAACGCTGCTACGAACATGGGGGTACAAATATCTCCCTGGGATCCTGTTTTCAATTCTTTGGGGTACTGCTGGTGCTCATGGGGGTTCTCGGTTTCATTTTTTGAGAAACCTCTGTACCGTTTTCCAGAGCGGCTGCACCATTTCAGATCCCATCAACAGTGCACAAGGGTTACAATTTCTCCACATCCTCACCGGGACTTGTTTGCTTAATTTTTACAGTAGCCACCCTACTGGGTATGGGGTGGGTCTCATTACAGTTCTGACTTGCATCTCCCCTATGATTAGTGATGTTGAGCATGTTTTCATGTGCTTATCAGCCATTCAGATATCTTCTTTGGAGAAACGTCTACTCAAGTTGTTTGAGTTTTGTGTTGAATTTTAGGAACTGTCTATATATTCTGGATAGTAATTACTTGTCAGAAATATGACTTGCAAATACTTTCTTCCATTTCGTACAATTTTTTTTTTTTAATTTCGAGGCAGTCCAAATTGTCTATATTTTCTTTTGTTGCCCGTACCTTGGGTATTCTATCCAAGCAATCACTGCCAGATTCAATGTCATTAAGTTTTTGTCCTATGTTTTCTTTTAAGAGTTTTATTGTTTTAGGTTTTACATTTATATCCCTGATACATTTTGAGTTAATTTTTAAAAAATATTTATTTACTTATTTGGCTGTGCTGGGTCTTAGATGAGGCATGTGGGATCTTCATTGCGGCACGCAAGGATCTTTAGTTGCGGCATGTGAGATCTAGTTCCCTGACTAGGGATCGAACCTGGGCCCCCTGCATTGGGAGCACGGAGTCTTAACCACTGGACCACCAGAGAAGTCCCTTGAATTAATTTTTGTATACTGTGTTAGGTAAGGGTCAAACTGCATTATTTTGCACGTGGATATCCAGTTTTCTCAGCACCATTTGTTGAAAAGACTGTCCTTTCCCCATTGAAGGGTCTTGGCACCCTTGTCAGAAGTCAGTTGCCCACACATGTGAGGGTTTATTTTTGAGCTCTCTATTCTGCTCCATTAGTCTGTTTGTCTTTACGCCAACACCACACTGTTTTGATTAGTGTTATCTTTAGAGTAAGTTCTAAGTCCTCCAGTTTGGCTCTTTTTCAAGACTGTTTTGGCTATTTGGGTCCCTTGAGAGTCCATAAAAAATTTAGGATGGAATTTTTTTTTTTTCCCGCAAGAAACATCTTTGGGATTTTGATAGGAATTGCATTGAATCTGTAGATTACTTGGGTAATATTGACATTTTAACAGTATTAAGTCTTCCAATCCATGAATGTGGGATGTGTTTCCACGTGCTTGTCTTTCTTTCAGCAATTTTCGTAACTTTCATTGTACAAGTCTTTCACCTCCTTGGTTAATTCCTAAGTATTTTATTCTTTATGATGCTACTATAAATGGAATGAGTTTTGTAATTTCCTTTTCAGATTGTTCATTGCTCATGTACAAAAATGCATCTGATTTTTTTTTGACATCTTCATTGGAGTATAATTGCTTTACAATGGTGTGTTAGTTTCTGCTTTACAACAAAGTGTATCAGCTATACATATACATATATCCCCA
>NC_041220.1:145551362-145551769 GCF_002837175.3 Physeter macrocephalus | reverse complement strand
GTATTTGTTTTTCTCCTTCTGACTTACTTCACTCTGTATGACAGACTCCAGGTCCACCCACCTCACTACAAATAACTCAATTTCGTTTCTTTTGATGGATGAGTAATATTCCATTGTATATATGTGCCACATCTTCTTTATTCATTCATCTGTTGATGGACACTTAGGTTGCTTCCATGTCCTGGCTATTGTAAATAGAGCTGCAATGAACATTGTGGTACATGACTCTTTTTGAATCATGGCCTTCTCAGGGTATATGCCCAGTAGTGGGACTGCTAGGTCGTATGGTACTTCTATTTTTAGTTTTTAAAGGAACCTCCATACTGTTCTCCATAGTGGCTGTATCAATTTACATTCCCACCAACACTGCAAGAGGGTTCCCTTTTCTCCACACCCTCTCCAGCATT
>NC_041220.1:145509657-145551352 GCF_002837175.3 Physeter macrocephalus | reverse complement strand
GGAGAAATGTCTATTTAGGTCTTCTGTCCATTTTTGGATTGGGTTGTTTTGTTTTTTTGATACTGAGCTAATGCATCTGATTTTTCCGTTGACTTTGTATTCTGCTACCTTGCTGAATTAATTTATTAGTTCTGACAGGTTTTTTTTTCATGTCTGTGTGTGTGGAATTTTTAGGGTTTGCTACATATAAAATCATATCATCTGCAAACAGAGATAATGTTTTAAATTCTTCTTTTCCAATTTGGATGTGTTTTATTTCTTTTTCTTGTCTAATTTTTCTGGCTAGGATGCCCAGTATTATGTTGACTAGAAAGGGTAAAAGTGGACCTCCTTGGCTTGTTCCTTATCTTAGAGAAAAAGCTTTTACTTTTTCACCACTGAGTATGATATTCATAACGGTTTTTTCATGTATCGATTTTATTTTACTTTCACATATGGCTACTATTTCTACTTTGTTCAGTGTGTTTATCACGAAAGGGTATTGAATTTTGTCAAATGCTTTTTCTGTATCAATTGAGATGATCGTGTGGTTTTTCCTTCACTCTGTTGATGTGGCATATTATATTAATCAATTTTCGTATGTTGAACCATCCTTGCATTCCAGAAATAAATCCCACTTGGGCATGGTGTGTAAAACCTTTTAACATACTGAATTCTGTTTGTTAGCATTTTGTTGAGGACATTTGCATCAATGTGCATATGGGATATTGGTCTGTAGTTTTTCTTTTCTTGTAGTGTCTTTATTTGGCTTTGTTATCAGGGTTATGCTGGCCTCATGAAATGAGTTGGGAAGCGCTCCCTCCTCTTCGACCTTTTGGAAAAGTTTGAGAAGGATGGGTATTAATTCTTTAAATGTTTGGTAGAATTCAGTGAAGCCATCAGGTCCAGGGCTTTTCTTTGTTGGGAGATTTTTGATTAGTGATTCAATCTTCTTATGAGTTATAGGTCTATTCAGATCTTCCATGTCTTTGTGATTTAGTCTTGATAGGCTCTGTGTTTCTAGGTGTTTGTCCATTTCATGTGGTAATCCAATTTGTTGGCATACAATTGTTCATAGTGCTCTCTTATAATCTATTTCTGAAGAATGAGTAGTGAGTCCCTACTTCCATTTCAGATTACAAAATTTGAGTCTTCTTTCTTAGTTCATCTAGCTAAAAGTCTGTCAACATTGCTGACCTTTTTAAAGAACCACTGATTTTCTCTACTGTTTTTCTATTCCCTATTTTGTTTATTTCTGTTCTAATCTTTATTATTCTCTTCCTTCTGCTAGCTTTGGGTTTAGCTTATTACTCTTCTTTTTCTAGTTCCTTAAGTTGTAAATTTAGGTTGTTGATTTGAGATCTTCCTTGTCTTTAAGGTTAAGTGTTTATAGCTATAAATCTCCCCCTTAGCACTGCTTTCACTGTATCCCATTAGTTTTGGTATGTTGTGTTTTTGTTTTCATTCTTCTCTAAGTATTTTCTAATCTCTCTTTGATTTCTTCTTTGATCCGTTGGTTGTTTAAAACTGTGTTGTTTAATTTCCACAATTCTGTGAATTTTCCAGTTTTCCTTTGGGTATTGATTTCTAAGTTCATGCCATTGTGGTCTGAGAAGATACTTTGTATAATACCTATCTTTTTAAATCTATTGAGACAATTTGTGTCTGCCCTTCTCTTATAAGGACACTTGCTATTGAATGTAGGGCCCACCTGGATAATACAGGATGGTCTCTTCATCCCAAGATTCTTTACAAGTCTGCAAAAATATTTTTTTCAAATAAAGTCATATTCACATGTTCTGGGGGTTAGAAGTAGACATATCTTTTGGCTGGGTCACCACTTAACCTACACCACTTAACATACTACAGTCTGCCTTCTGACCCAACAAAATCCACATCCATCTCACATACAAAACACATTCACTTAACCCCAACATCTCCAAGAGACCCAATCTACTCCAGCATCAACTCCAAATTCCCAAATCTCATCTACACACCATCAGCTCAAAGTCCCAGATCTTATCTTCTAAATCACAGGAATCAGGTATGGGTGAGACTCTGGGTATGATGCCTCCTGGGGCAAATTCCTTTCCAGCTGTGGATCTGCGAAACTAGAAAACACATTATCTGCTTTCCAAATACAAGGCTGGGGCAGGATAGATATTCCTAGTCCAAAAGGGAGACACATTAGAAGGCATAAGGGATCACTGATCCCAATAAAGTTTGAAATCCAGCAGGGAAAATTCCATGAGGTTTCAAGACCTGAGAACACATCACTGTGGGTCAGGGTTCTGCTCTCTGGGGCCGTGATGGCTTCACCTTCTGGGCCCCAGGCTCTGCCTTGGAGTCATTCTTCCTTTTCCTTTAGGGGTAGCTCACCTTGGCAGCTGAGCAGCTCTATCAGCCTATTTCCTGCGTGCAGAATTTTGGAAGTCTGATAGCCTTCTCTCATTTCTTCCTGTCTCTGTCCCCTTCAGTACGAGTTGGTGGTGTTTCTGCTGATAGCACATTCTTAGAAACCTTGTGAGTCTCCCATGTGTGTCAGAGGTCCAGGCTCTGCAGATCTTTTCTGGATAACTCCTCTCTATTCCTCCCATGAGATGGCTGAGCCACCATGAGTCAAACAACTAATCCCTTTAGCAAAAGGCTGAACAGCTACACACTTGGCCTTCTCTCCAGAGCATGTTGTTCTAACAGTCAAACTCCTAATAGTACCATCTTTTTGCAATCTGGATAGGCTGTGACTTTTCCAAATCATCAAGTGCTGGTTCCTTTTTGCTTAGCAGCTCCTTCCTGAATTCATCTCTCTCCTCTGACATTTTATTACAGGCAGCAAGAAGAAACCAGACCACGTCTTCAGCACTTTGCTTGAAAATGTCCTCAGCTAAATATCCGTGTTCATCACTTCCAAGTTCTGTTTTCCACACACCGTAGAACACAACTCAGCCAGTTTTCTGCCAATGTGTAGCTAGAATCACTTTTCTTCCCATTTCCAATACTATGCTCCTTTTTCCCTTCTGAGCTCTCGTCAGTAGCATCTTTTCTTTTTTTCTTTTTCTTTTTTTTTTTTTTTGTGGTACGTGGGCCTCTCACTGTTGTGGCCTCTCCCGTTGCGGAGCACAGGCTCCGGACGCGCAGGCTCAGCGGCCATGGCTCACGGGCCCAGCCGCTCCGCGGCACGTGGGATCCTCCCGGGCCGGGGCACGAACCCGTGTCCCCTGCATCGGCAGGCGGACTCTCAACCGCTGCACCACCAGGGAAGCCCGAGTAGCATCTTTTAATACTCCTATCTCTACCAACACTCTGCTTGTGTAACATGTGCCTTCAAAGATGATGGGTGCTTTCTCCACCATGCTCCTTGCTTCCTTCTGGGCTATCCCCAGAGTCACGGTTAATGACCATATTCATATTGACAGTCTCTTCAAGGCAATTAGGGTTTTTAAAAATCATGTTTCTCAAAATTCTTCCAACCTGTACCTCTTACTCAATTCCAATGGCACCACCACATTTTTAGGTATTTGTTACAGCAGCACTCCACTTCCTGGTATTGAAATCTGTTTTGGTTTCCCATGGCAGGTATGACAACGTACCACAAACCTGGTGGCTTAAAACAACAGGTACTTATTTTCTCACAGATGTGGAGGCCAGAAGTTCAAAATCAAGGTGCTGGCCGGGCTGTGCTCAGTCTGGAGGTTCCAGGGGAGGATGCTTCCTGCCTCTTCCAGCTTCTGGGGGCTCCAGGCATCCATTGGCTTGTGGCCGCATCACCCCAATCTCTCATCTCTGTCCTCACACCATCTTCTCCTCTGTGCGTGTCTCGAATTGCCCTCTGCCTCACTTTTGTGACGGCACATGTCACTGAATTCAGGGGCAACCCAGATAATCCAGGATTATCTCATCTCAAGATCCTTAACTTCAGTATATCTGAAAACACCCTTTTTCTGGCAAAGACCACGCTTACAGGTTGCGGGGTTGGCTGTGGACACACGTCTTTGCGGGGCCACGTCCAACCCACTGTTCTCTACAGCCCACCTCAGAAGTCGGCCTCGTTTCTCCATCCTTACCGCACTACCCTGGCCTGTCTCTCCTGGGACTTCTGCCACAGACTCGCCTCAACTGGCCGCTCCTGCTTCCGTCTTGGAACCCCAGCAGCCCACTTGCCTCACAGCCTCAGGGCGGTTCTCATCACAAGCCCCCGGCTTAAGGCCCCCCACGTGCCTCCTCTTGACACTTGCTGGTACACAGCCACCTCCTGCTGACAGTTTATGTCTGAGCAGAAGTGAACGCCCTCGGGAGGGTTCCCCAACGACCCCTAAGCTGATGTGCTCTCTCACCCCTCTGTGCACCGCCCTGCTCTGCACCACTAGGGCACACGTTTTACTTTATTCTCAGCATTTATCGGAACTGGGAAGTATCTTCTCTATCTACCCACCCGTCCTATCCATCCCCATCCACCCATCCATCCGTTTGTGAAACTGAAGAACAGAAGTTCTCTTCGTGGTGAAAATATTTAACATATCTTGGGCTTCCCTAGCGGCGCAGTGGTTAAGAATTCGCCTGCCAATGCAGGAAACACTGGTTCGAGCCCTGGTCCGGGAAGATCCCACATGCCACAGGGCAACTAAGCCCGTGCGCCACAACTACTGAGCCCGTGCTCTAGAGCCCGCGAGCCACAACTACTGAAGCCCGCGCGCCTAGAGCCCGTGCTCTGCAACAAGAGAAGCCACCGCGGTGAGAAGCCCGCGCGCCGCAACAAAGACCCAACACAGCCAAAAATAAATAAATTAATTAATTAATTTAAAAAAAAGAAAATATTTAACATATCTTGTTGCAGCCCCCTTGGCATTTCCTCTTCTCTTAACAGTGGCTTCCCTTGTCTGTGGGCTCTGGGCCTCCACTGTCTTCACCGCTATTTACTATCACACTATCTGGGGGCAGGCAAAACAAATTCAGATTTTTTTCTTCTGATTGAAAATGTCCAAACAGAACTGTAAGAAGCAAACAAACCCAAAGAACTTCAGAAGTATCACTTTTACAAATAAGAAGTGACTCGTTATAGTTTCTATTTACCTCGTTGAAAGACGAGAGGTTGAGTTTTTTGGCAATGAACTTCTTTAGGTGCAGGACTGTGGCCTGGGCTGAGCAGCGGATCCATTTCCGTTTCAAGCCCCGCAGTTTGCTGCTGTTGCATTCCAGACAGATGCTCACCTTCAAGAGAAAGGACACAGCTGGGGAGGCTCATCAAGGGGGATCCTACTGGGCTACTCACTGGAGGCTTCTTAGATATCTACTGATTCTGTTAAATCTAAGAATGCTGACTTTTTTGAAATCATAAATCTGTTTTGCCCTAAACACCGTAGAAAAAGAATTTTACTTTAATCATTCTACATACACTGTCTTAAAATCTGTTTACTATTTGCCATTTTGTGAAATAAAAATCTAACACTATCAATTCTGTCTTATTAGCACAGTACTTTAAAGTAAACCCGAGAATTATTTATTTATTGTGGCAGTATGTGCTGGCCTCAGAGTTAAACCGACAAAGACTGGAATCCTGTTCTAAAAGCTTCTGGCCGTGGGACACACACGTGTCTCCCCAGAGGCTGTGCGAAGCGCTCTGCAGAACGACAAGGAAGAACACGCCACACACACGGCAGGCACCACGGACCCTTCATGGAGGAAGGTCTACAAAGGAGGCACATTGTGCTCAGCCTTGAAGAAGAGAGCAAACTCACTGGAGAGCAGAGTGCCCTGAGCAAAGGCAGAGAGTCTGAAGCGCGCAGTTCTGTTCTGGAAGGTCGAGGGTTCTGTGGGATTAGAGTACTCAGTGTGTGACGAGGACCTTTAAGACAACAGGCTAAGTAAAAGTGACTCTAGGATCCGGTGGTGCCTGGCAGATGCTTCTCGAAGGGAATCTGTTGAGGAGGGACAGCCCTGGCCACAGTTGAGAAAGTCCCACCTTCGACACCTCACCTCACCTCACTCACGGGCAAGTAATTCTCCAGCAACAGCCACAAAAAATGGCACAAGCAGACCCCAAAAATTCAGACAAAAGAATTAACAAAGGAATTAACTGAAATACGTATGCCTAAAATTACTAGAAGTATGAAAGAAGGAATTAAAAACATAACACACTGGGCTTCCCTGGTGGCGCAGCGGTTGGGAGTCCGCCTGCCGATGCAGGGGACACGGGTTCGTGCCCCGGTCCGGGAAGATCCCACGTGCCGCGGAGCGGCTGGGCCCGTGAGCCACGGCCGCTGAGCCTGCGCGTCCGGAGCCTGTGCTCCGCAACGGGAGAGGCCACAACAGTGAGAGGCCTGCGTACCACAAAACAAACAAACAAACAAACAAAAAAACATAACACACTAAGAATAAAGAACAGGCAGGTATAAAAGATAACCAAATGTAACTTCTAAAAATAAAAAACCTATTCACTTAAAAATTCAATGGATGGTCAAATCACAGATTAGTCTCAGCTGAAGGCAGATCAATTTTCTGAAAGATCAATTTGAGCAAATTATCCAAAAGAAGTACAGAGACAAAGATATCAACTAAAATAAGAAAACAAAAGAAAGGTAAGAGACATGAAGACAGATCAAAGAGTCTAACAAACACATCACAAGAGTTCCAGAGAAAGGAAGAGAAAATAAGGGAAAGGCAAAATTTGAGAAATAATGACTAAGGATCCCCCCAAACGATCAAAGACATAAGTCCTCAAATTCAGGAAGCAAAAGAACCCAAAACAAAGGAAGTAAGAGGAAACCTGCTCCCAGACAGACATGGCGACCCCTCAGAACACAGGGGGCCAAGGCCCAGGGCAGCCACAGAGGTGGGCCCACAGGCAGGGCTGGCGCTCAGGTCACTGAGCCCAGACACTGAGCCGACAGGAAGGAAGAGCTAAATTATCATTCAGAGTGGAAATGAATAAAGTCATCTGCAAATAAAAACAGAACATAAGTAGGAGAAGATGTAGCTCAGGAAGAAAAAGCCTGAAGTGGATGGACTGGCTGGGGTTTAGGAGGTGCCCAGGCAGCAGGCAAGCTCTGGTGTTGTTTAGGAGGGACAGGAAGAGACTCATATTAATTTTGGACTTTAAAAAAATGCATTTATTTTAGAATTTCATTAGCACTAAAATAATAAAAATAGGACATATAACCTGCTAATCAGAGGCAAAAAATAGATTAAATAAAATTTATGAATTCTACAGAAGGGACTCAAGGGAGGGGGCATAAAAAATATAAATGGAAGACACAAACTAAAGCAGAAGTAAACCCAACTTTACTAGCAATCGTGGTAAACGTAAAATAACTTGCCAGTTAAATAAATTTTGATTTGATTTTTTAAAAACCCCCAGCTCTCTGCTGTAAAAAGTGTCACATTTAAGAAAGATGTTAAAAAAACTGAAATACCAGGCAAATATCAGCCAAAAAGAAAACAGAGATGTATTATTACATAAAACAAATTTCTTAATAAGAAAAACTCCCTAAGGATGGGAAACATCTCTGAAGTTGAATGCACCTAGTAACAAACTTCAGTTGACAGAACGATGAGAACTAGAGCCCCCAAAGCAGCGGGGGTTTCAGAGTCTCCGTCAGGGATGCTGGGTTCTGCCGGCCTCAGGCACACGGACCAGACGGGCGTCTGTGTCCTGGGCCAAAGCAACAGGCCCAGGACCCCGGGGGGAACCAGCCGCACACAGAACCCTAAACCCAGCACCCACTGGTAGCCGCGTGGGCACGGGCAGGGCTGCCGGCTGCACTCCTGCACCCCAGCCGGAGAGGCCTCGTGCCCATCAGAGGTGCTGACCAGGTAAAGAGGGCACAGACTCCCCAACTGTGGGCGTGTCACCCGACGAGGAGGCTCAGCTTGTGTGAATGCAGGAGTGACCTCGGAGTGTGGCCTACGTGGGGGAACTCAGGACGGTGACATGTTTAAACCTTTCACACAGTGTTAACCTGTGGACTGTATGAATGTATTACCTATTTAAACGCACCAAGATAAAGCATGTTTGCAACTTTCTAACCGCTTCATTGCAGTATAATGTACATGTATCTGTTTTAAGTATACCATTCAGTAATTTTTAGTAAACTTAGAGAGCTGGGCAGCCATCACCACCATCCAGTCTGAGGTCGGTCCCATCAGCTCATGAAGACTCTCGGAGCCTTGGTGGTCAACCCCGCCCACCCCAGGCGGCCACCCCTCGGCCCGTGTCTGGGGACCGGCCTCTCCTGGACGGGCTACAGATGGGACCGTACAAGACGCGTCTTCCCGTCTGACTTCTCTCACACAGTCAAGCGGTGAGACTCAGGTGCACGGCAGCACCTTGCACCGCTGACCAGCTCCCATTTGTCCACATCCCCGTCAACGCCTGTCAGTGGCTGTCTTTTTGATTGCAGCCATCCTGGTGAGTGGAAAAGGCTACTTCATTATGGTTTTAATTGGAATTCCCCTAATGACTAAAGTTGTTGAACACCATTTCACGTGACTATTAACCATCTGTAATTCTTCTTTGGTGAAATGTCTACTGAAATCTTTTGCCAATTTCTTAATTGGATTGTTTATCTTCTTATTGAGTTATAAGAGTCATATACTATAGATACAAGTCCTTTTCAGAAACGTGACTTGCCAATATTTTCTCCCGGTCTGTGGCCTTTTAAAATCTTCTGAACAGAGTCCCTTGAAGAGCAGCAATTCTTCTGTTTTTTGGCCGCACTGCCATCAGTCCCCTGACCAGGGACTAAACGTGGGCCCTCGGCAGCGAGAGAGCGGAGTCCAAACCATCGGACCAGCAGGGAGGTCCCAAAGAGCAGCAGTTCTTTTTTTTTCTTTTCTCAAAGGGCTGCTTGCTCTTATGTTTTATTTGTCTTATTTTCTGGCCCCATCAGGCGGCATGCAGGATGTCAGCTCCCCGATCAGGGATCAAACCCACACCCCCTGCAGTGGAAGTGTGGAGTCCTAACCACTGGACTGTCAGGCAAGTCCCAAGAGCAGCAGTTCTTAATTTGATGAAGTCAGTTTATCAATTTTATTTCCTGAGTTGTGTTCTTGGTTTTGGATCTGAGAACTACTGGCCTAACCCAAGGCCCTAAACAGTTTCTCTCATGTTTTCCTATAAAAGTTTTCAAGTTTTAGCTCTTATATATATTTTTTAATCAATTTATTTATTTTATTTTATTTATTTCATCTTTGGCTGCATTGGGTCCTCACTGCAGTGCGCGGGCTTCTCATCGCGGCGGCTTCCCCTGTTGCAGAGCGTGGGCTCCAGGCGCGCGGGCTTCAGCAGCCGTGGCACGGGACCTCAGCAGCTGTGGCTCACAGGCTCTAGAGCGCAGGCTCAGCAGTTGTGGCGCACGGGCCCAGCTGCTCTGTGGCATGTGGGATCCTCCTGGACTAGGGCTTGAACCCGTGTGCCCTGCATTGGAAGCCAGAATCCTAACCACTGTGCCACCAGCGAAGCCCTAGCTCTTATATTTTGCGTTAGCTTTCGTATGTGGTGTGAGGCAAGGCACAAATGAACCTTTCTGCATGTGGATGTCAGTCCAACTGTCCCAGCACCACTTGAAGAAGACACTACCCTTTCCCCAGTGAAGGGCCGTGGCACCTGTGCTGAAAACCAAATGACCCTAAATCTAAGGGCTTATTTCTAGACCCCAGAACTGGTTCCACCGACTTAAAAGTCTACCTTAACACCTATAACAAACGTCTTGATTACTGTAGCTTTTTAGTAAGATTTGATGTTCAAAATTTTCAATGCATACTTTAAAAAATAACTAGAGGGTCAAAAAGAAATCACAATGAACATTTCAAAATATTTAGAACCAAACAGGATAATGGAAACTATATGAATATTCAACTCAAGAAAGCGGAGACAGAACAAGAGGGGCGTAGAAAGGTCAGAAGGAAGGAGCGCCGGGCAGAGAGAACGTGGCTCGGCCGCTGGCGACGACGGCCAAGAGAGCGGAAGGCGTGCTGTGGTGCCGGGAAGAGAGACGGAGAAACGGTGCGCAGGGGCAAGGCCCAAAGACAAGTGAGGAGTTCTAGGAGCCGGTTCACGCCCCAAGCGTTGAAAACCTAAGTCCAGGCAGAGAGTCTCCTCGAAAAAATATAACTGATCAAATGAACTAAAAAAGAAAGATTTGAGTAGGACTGAAATCATTAAGGAAACTTGATTTGTATTGATAGTTAAAAATCTTCCTAC
This sequence comes from Physeter macrocephalus, assembly GCF_002837175.3. Lineage (NCBI taxonomy): Eukaryota > Metazoa > Chordata > Mammalia > Artiodactyla > Physeteridae > Physeter > Physeter macrocephalus. Next base: position 145,541,175 of record NC_041220.1, on the reverse strand, counting down.
CCCTCTCCAAAAGAATTAACCAAGATCTGATGGCTTTATATAGGAAGTTTAACCAAAACATTCAACAAAACTGATGCTCTTAATCTCATAAAACTTTCCTAGAGGATAAAAATGGGAAAAGCGAGCCTATCCCCAGCTCTGAGACTTACTACCTTGATACCAAAACTAAACAAATGCATGTGAAAAAGGTGTAGGCCAATTCCTGCAAAATGACTGAGAAAATGTCAAAAGACTCAACACACAGGTCCACGAACACAACAAGTGATCTGCATGTAAAGGAACCGAGAGAGCCACACCTGCCCTCCCCAGGAGCTGGAGATGAACAGGAGGCAGACCCGCAGAACCCAGAGAGTCTGGGATGGGCAGCGCGTGGAGGACATGCCCGGGGAGACTGGGGCCAGCACCCAGGAGTCTCTGAGGGTTGGAGTAATCAGAACATCAGACAGAAAACAGTGAAATCCTCATCCCGCGGCGTGTGCTACGCACACGACACGGGACACACTGCAGGTCCTACAGCTGTTCCGTGACACACGGCACCTACAGGAAGCGGCTACATGACGCACCTCAAAAAAACTCAAAAGTACAATTTTACCTGAGAAAAGGGAGCTGCACAAAGACACCTGTTCTTTGGGCTCTGTGGTTTGTGGCTACATCACACCACCCGGGTGGGACACCCGCTCGGTAAGCAGTCTCTGTAGAGCCCAGCAAGTCCCGCGGTTGCTTTCTAACCCATCCCGGGCTGAGCGCCTGACGCCCTCTGCCACGCACTGCCCACGCTCCTGGCCCTTCCCTCCCTGGCAGGCCCTGCTCCCCGGCCTCGTCTGACCACCCTGCTCCAGGCCCGGCCCACCCTCTCCCCTCCTCCTGCTCCCCACACCTGGAGCCCCTGGCACGTCCCCGCCCTGTGGCTCCGAGGATCCCGGCCCCAGGGCGCCTCAGCCCCACGGGGCGGGGGTCCTCGCTGGCAGCGCGTGGCGCGCCCTGGGGGAGGGCAGGCCAGGCGCCGACCGACCGGGCGCCCCCCTCCTGGCGGCAGGACACCCGATTCCCAAGGGAGCCACGGTGCGGGCGGCAGGGACACTGCCGAACAGGCGGCTGAACAGACTCCCAAGCACAGCCCCTTTGAGCCCCACCGCGGATGAAGCCACCGCAAGGACAGAGTGTCCTGCAAGGAACAGGCCCGGGACAGCCAGGAGCAGATCAGCCGACAGGGTCCCGATGCCGGAGAGGAGGCGGGGTGACGGCAGCAGGTGGGGGGTCAACCCCATCCTCGAAACTGCCTGTGTAATCAACAGCAACCCACCCCCGGCACAGGCTGAGGAGGAAGGAGCTGGCCCTGCCCGGCGGGCCTGCAGCTGCCCTGGAGGATGGAGGGGGCACACTCGCGGGAGGAGCGTCCTGGAACTAAAGTAACAACAGAACAACTTATTTGAAAAAGAGAAGAACAGCTGTGAAGGGGTCTGAAGTTGAAGCCTGGGGGCTCAGGGCCCAGAAGGCAGCGCGGAGAGCGGGGTCCCCGAGTGGGAGGAGAAGGTGGGACACCAGACACAGGATGGTAGCAGAGACGGGCTCCCAAAACCCTGACCTCCCAGGGACAGAGATCCTGCCAAGTTCCGAACGGGGGAAACAGTGCGCTCCTGAGGAAGGGGAACGTCTGAGGAAACGAACGTTCCGGTTACCGGAAGCCATCTGGGGAGAGCACGCCGCTCACAGCAGTGACAGCCCAGGTGCGCGGTGCTCAGCCTGGCACTGACTCTCGCCCCACAGGGATGCAGCGGGGCCCACCCCCCCGGCAGGCTGCTGGCTCTTGAAAGCAACCGATCAGATAGACAAATCTTCGGCATGTTTGGGGTAAAAAAGAAAAGGGAAATATTAGTAACGATAAACACAAACACTGGAGATTGAAAACTGACAGAGCAGGGGTTAAGCGAGAGGGCCCGCCCTTGTGCCTGGAGGGGCCGGGTCGGCAGCTCCGACCCCAGACCCCAGATCCCGGCGGGGCCTCCAAGTCCAACAAGAGGTAACTCATCAGAGCCCAGGAGAGGGGACACGCGGGCCCCAGGGGGTGCCCTTCACCCCAATGTTTATCCTTCTCTCCATTCACGTGAAACGCACCTGAGCAAACCCAGCATTCCACACAGACGCGCTTCTACTCCTGTGATGCTTGTGGAAATGTTGCAACAACACAGAAGCAAATAAACTGGAAAACTGAGTATATAAACTGGAAAATTATTCCATTCTTATACCCAAACCACACTATTTAATCATGTTTTAACAAATATAAGTGTACACATACACACGTTTTACTTATTAAATATATATGTACTGATTAGAATGTATATAGATAGATAGATAGATAGATAGATAGGTAGATATAAGCAGACCTTGCTTTATTGTGCTTCGCAGATACTGTGTTTTTTATGAACTGAAGGTTTGTGGCAGCCCTGCGTTGTCAGATGATGATTACCAATTTTTAGCAATAAAATATCTTTTAATTAAGCAATGTACGTTGTTTTTTAGACATGACGAAACTGCACACTAAATATACTACTGCACAGTGGAAACATAACTTTTATATGTACTGGGAAACCCCCAAAATTCACAACTTGTTTTATTATAGTGGTCTGGCACCGAACTGCAGTGTCTCCCGAGGTGTCTGTGTAAATATGTGTGCGGGTAGCTATGCTACATATATACCCTGATACAGCCAATACCCCTAAGTTTTCATGGCTATTCCCGAGCTTTTCCTCTCCCAGATGAGGCTCAGAAGCAGCTGGTTAAATTCCTATTTATAATAAATGGTTAAAATCACAACCACTGAGATTAATTTGGGGAGAACTCGCATCTTAACATCAACCTTCCATCCAGAAACATCCAACTATTCAGTTTTCTCTTATGTTCTTCCATAAAAAGAACGTGTCTTTGTTTCAGCCTCACACATTTCTCATTAGGCGGCCTCAGCGTTTTTGTTAGTTATGTGAACAAGGCCGCCCACAGCGTCTATGACACACTGGTCCCATCACCCGAACGAGCAGTTTCCCCGCGCTGTCCGAGATGCCACGTCACAAGACATGTAATCTGAGAGCCATGGCGTGCCCGGCTCACGTTCTCCCGTCTCCTAACTATTCGGGCTGGATCCCCCAACTCATGCTGAGCGACAGCTGAGAAGGGACATTTTCTTGTTCTGACACTAATGAGACAACTCTGTTCCATCATAAAGTGTGACGACTGCCGTAGCTGTCGAGTCAAGGTACTCTAATAGAAAGGTCCATAGACATGGATACGGGATTTTATCAAACTCTTCTACAGCATCGCTGTGATGATTTAGTTTCCCTTTTTTAATCTGATAATGTAGTAAGTGACATATGAATAGCGCCCTCAAGGTTACAGTCTCACCTTATTTTGCATGGAAGATGCCTGCCCCACATCCTCCACATGAACAACCCGGGGTTGGGGTCGGGGGGAGCTGAAGATACCCACGGGGGTGGAGGCTGAACTTTAAACTTTTGATACCTAAAATGTTCTACAGTGAGTACACATTACTCTGGCAATTAAAAAAGAAGGAAATGGGAATTCCCTGGTAGTCCAGTGGTTAGGATTTGGTGCTCTCCCTGCCGAGGGCCCGGGTCCGATCCCTGGTCTGGTCGGGGAACTGAGATCCCGCAAGCCACGCGGCACGGCCAAAAGAAGGGGAAAAAGGCAAGTAAAGGCAGGAATTGGAAGGAAAACTAAGAAAGTTGCCGCCATCGTAGCGTCTGCACTGTCTGTAGCTCTTGCCCCCCCCCCACCCCCCCCCCACCCCCGCCCCAGCGAGCTGCGCCCCGCGGGCGGGCGGGCCGGGGCCGGGCGGCGCCCACCTGCTCGTCGCTCCTGTGGTAGTCGCCGTCCTCCTCCTGCTTCTCTTCCGCCGCTTCTTTGTTCGAACCGTCGTCCGCTTTGGTTTCTCCTTTTAGAAAAAGCAGAAAATACTGGGTCATGAGGCCAAAGTGTTAAGCCACTGTTTTTTAACTCTACCGTACACTTGAACCCTATAAAACCCCAGTGTATTAAGAGTTTGCACACGTGAGAGCTGGGGGAGCGCTGCTCTCCACTGTGCTTTACGCCAGGGGCGCCCCGCCAGCCCAGCACCACCGACGCCTCGCGCCTCAGCTACGCCAGGCAGCGAGCCACCCCCGAACTCTCACTGTTCCGGCACGGCTTTAAATGCTAAGACCCCACCTGGCGAAAGGCGGGATTCCTGGCTCCCTCGCTGACTCTTGGCCTCGCCTCCCCGGGGGCCCCGAGCTCGCACAGTCTGCAGCCCCCACTTCCCCAGGCCGACAGCCAAGCCCCTCCCTCCTGCTCACGTTGTTAGAAATGCACACGGTGGACTAAAGGGGCTTGGGAATCTGTATGGTCCACGGCGTCAAAGATTCAAGTAAGTTGTTATGATATGTACAGATTCTAAAGCACCATTAATTTTATGTCATAGCCAAAGTGGAGTCTGGCCATTCTGCGAGAAAGCAGACAAAGCCGGGGAAGAGCCCGGGGGGGCCCGCATGCCCGCGCTCCCCCCACACCCCACCTCCAGGCACCTTCGGGTACCCCTCAGGCTTCCCTCTCGCTGGCCCACCACACCACCCCTCGGTCGGAGACCCCATTTCTCAGCACCAAGTGAGGCTGACACCTGCCCACACCTCTGTCAAGAACCTGTGTGGCGGGGTAGAGCGGGAGGGACACAAGGGGCTCTTAGCAAAAGGTCTAGTAAATAAAACCCAGCTCACTCACCATTTCGATGGGAATCTAGGTGCTGTTTTGCAGAACAGGTCTCCCCCTTGATGTCTCCAGGCACTTCCAGGCCTAATTTGTGGTAGAATTCCCTCTGTTTTCTCATTTCCGCTATTAAAAATTAATATATAATCCTTAACCTTAAGTAGGCAATGGATCATATTAACATTCTGCTCACAAATGTCACATGAAGAAAACTGAAGATTTGGATTTAAAGTCTGAAGGCTTCTACCTGTGAGAAAATAACAACTTGGGACCGTGCCCCCTCAAATCCTGGGGCAGCTGCCAGCTGTGGGCCATGGGATGCACCCCGGGTGGGGGCCTGAGCCCCCCAAGCGGAGGCGCTGCTGGCTCTCTGGACGCGCGTCCACAGCCCCCCGCGGGCCCCTCCCAGGCAGGGCTGCCGTCCCCACCCCTGCTGTGGCCACCCCTAGGCGTGCCCGCCGGGGGTGGGGGGACGGACCAGTACTCCCTGGTGTCTGTGGCTGGCGGTCACAGCTCGCTGAGTCCTGGATGCACGCAGCCGCCCACGACAGGGGAAGGGTCCCTACTGAACGGGGGCGATGGGTACCACGCGGCCTCCTGCCCTGGCCGTCGGCCTCCAGCCACTGAGTGGGGACTGGGCCGGGCGGCGAGAGGACAGCTGGTCCAGGCTGGACCCTCGCTTATTCCTGGGAAGGGCCGACTCTGTGACACAAGGGGGCTACTGATGTACGGCTCACATGCAGGTAACGAAGCAACGGTCACTGCCCAGGGCCACACGGGACGTAGCAAAGGAAATTTAAACCCAAGCTGCTCAAACCAATAACGTATAAGTCACGCTGTGAAAAATATTTATGTGCAGGTGACCGAGGAAAGCTCGGTGGCACTTTTCGCCTGCACGTTTGTCTCGCCTAAACACCATGGGCTCCGCGAGGGCCAGGAACATGACTTGGCCACGTCTTGGACCCACACAGACACTCCAAAATATCTGATTGTGCAGGAAAAAATAAAAGTTGTGAGGCAGCAGACTCGGACGGAAAGAGGGAGGCCTCTCAGAACTGAACTGATGAGCGCAGGCCAGCCCAGAGCCGGGGGCGTTGGAACCAAAGACAGAGAAACCATGAGTCTGGAAAGTCAGGGATCAGCTTGAAAGGAAACATTTCCCTTAAACAGTCACATAAATGCCTGCAGAGGAGTGAAGGCCTGAAATGCACTGCTGGTGGTGTGAGCCCGTTCCTATCTCTCCTTCAGGGAGGGCGGGGTCTGCAGGTAACAGCCCCCCTGATCAACGCAAAGAGGGAACTCCTCACCTGACAGGTGGACAGGATGCCGCTTCACACACGGGCAGACACTGCACTTGGAACGCAGTGAGGGTCTGTGGCCGCCCCGCGTCAAGCGAGCCTGTCGGCACCTTTTTCCAACAGCATCTGCTCACTTTGGGTCCCGTTTTGGTAATTCTCGAAGTACTTCAATCTTTTCCATTATTGTTTTATTTGTTATGGTCTCTGTGATCAGTGATCTTTGATGTTACTATTTTAATTGTTCTTTTTGTTTTGTATTTTTAATTAAAAGATGTATATTGTTTTTTAGGCATAATGCTATTTATTGCACATTTAATAAACCACAGTATAGTGTAAACATAACTTTTTTATATGCACTTCTGTATGATTTGTGTGATTCAATTTATTGCGATATTCGCTTTACTGCGACGGTCTGAAACCGAACCTGTGGTATTTCCGAGGTCTGCCTATACCTGGTTTTAATTTCCATTTCTTTAATTTTCACCTATAAGAATGAAAAAGGATTGAAAAATAACAATACTCAATGTCAGATATTCCCAGGTGTAGAAATGTCAATTGGGATAACTTTTCAGGAAAGCACCTCGGCATATATATAAAAAATATTTAAAAACTTAACTGCTGACCCAAAAGTCCCTACTGCTAGTAATGTATCCCAAGGAAATAACCAAGGAAGGGCATAAGAAGAAAAAACCTTATTTCCAACACTGAAGTATCAGAAACAACCTAAATGTTGTCTGACAACGTGGGCTGGGCCAATCAGAAGAGCTGACTCCCGGGGCTTCACTGGTGGCGCAGTAGTTAAGAATCCGCCTGCCAATGCAGGGGACGTGGGTTCGAGCCCTGGTCCGGGAGGATCCCACATGCCGTGGAGCAACTAAGCCCGTGCGCCACAACTACTGAGCCTGCACTCTAGAGCTCGCAAGCCACAACTACGGAGCCCGAGTGCCACAGCTACTGAAGCCCGCACACCTAGAGCCCATGCTCCACAACAAGAGAAGCCACTGCATTGAGAAGCCCGCGCGCTGCAATGAAGAGTAGCCCCCACTCGCCACAACTAGAGAAAGCCCACACACAGCAACCAAGACCCAATGCAGCCAAAAATTAAATAAATAAAATGAAATTTATTTTAAAAAAAGAAGAGCTGACTCCCCACCAGCCTCATTCTGTCCCAGCAGACACTTCCATACAGGGCCACAGAGCCTCAGAACCCTTTTCAACACCACACTGGAGATACCACTACATCTACTACTGACAGCTGACACGCAAGATAAATCTAACTTATCTGCTACGCTGGGGTAAGAGAGTGGGCCATTTATTCAGTGGATACTTTGCAGCCAATAGAAAAGATGACACAGATCATATTTATGGATGCAGGGCACCTCTACAACAAACTGTTATGAGAACATTATAGACAGAATATGACCTCATTTTTGGGTGAAAGTTATGATAGTGGTATGACTAGGATGCTGTGAGTGCAGGGGAGGGAGGAAAGGCTTATAAAAAGTTAACACTGCCCTGGGCACATGTTACTTCACTGAACCACAAACCTCGGGATCATCACAACAGATGCAGAAGAAGCATCTGATGGAATACAACATCCACCCCCGACAAACAGCAGCCGTGCCTGATGAAGGGCATGCGGGAGCCTGCAGCCGACTTCAGGCTTGCGGGGCAGAGACTGACCGCCTCCCCAGGATCAGGAACAGGAAGGATCCCACATCACAGAGTTCTAGCCCGGGGCTGGCAGACACTGCTGTGAAGGACAGACAGGAAATATTTGGGGCTCTGTAAGCTAAATATCAAAACTGAGATATTTTATCAGTACTTACATAACAGAAGAGAGAACAGAATTTTTATTGAGGAAACTAAAATAGAAATATATTCAATACAATATGTACATATGCATACATATCAGGTGCATTGCTGCCATTATTATTTTGAACAAACTGTTATCTATTAGATAAATGAAGAATAAGAAAATTAAGCGTCTTTATCTTACCTTCACTTATTTCTTCTTTGATGCTCTTCCTTTCCTTAGGAGATCTGAGTTTCCGACCTTTATCATTTTCCTTCTTTCTAAAGAACTTCTTTTAACAACATTTCTAGAAGGCAGGTTTACTGGCAACAAATTCCCCCAATTTCTCTTTGTCTGAGAAAGTCTTTATTTCTCCTCACTTCTGGAGGATAATTTCTCAGGGTACAGAATCCTGGGCTGCTGGTTTTTCTCTCAACACTGTAAATATCTCACTTCACTCTTTGCTTGCATGGTTTCTAAGGAGAGGTCAGATGTAATTCTTATCTCAGTTCCCCTGCAGGTAAAGTGTACCCCTCCTCTCCAGCTTCTTTTGGGACTTTTTTCTTTATCTTTGATTTTCTGTACGTTGAAACCGACATGCCCAGGTGTAGTTATTCTGGCATTTGTCCTGCTGGGTATTCTCTGGGCTCCCTGGATCTGTGGTTTGGTGTCTGACATTGATTTGGGGAAATTCTCAGTTAAAATGTTTCAGTATTTCTTCTGTTCTCTCTCTTCTCCTTCTGGATTTCCCATTATGTCAAACCTTCACCCCACAGTCCTTAGATGTTCTGTTCTTTCAGCCTTTTCTCTTTGCTTTCGGGTTTTCAGGGACTCTGTTGAGATGTCATCTCACTCAGAGGTTCCTTCCTCAGCCATGTCCAGTCTAATCAGCCCATCAAAGGCAACCTTCATTTCTGCTGCAGGGCTCTGATCTCTGGCATTTCTTTTTGGTTCTTCCTTAGGATTTCCACCTCTCTGCTCACATTCCCCATATGTCCTGCATGCTCTCTACTTTATCCATTAGAGCCCTTAGCACATTAACCACAGTTGTCTTAAGTCCCGGTCTGATAATTCCAACATCCCTGTCACGTCTGGTTCTGATGCGTGTTCTGTCTCTTCAGATTCTGTTTTTTTGCCTTTTAGTATGACTCGTAGTTTTTTTCTTGCTAGCTGGACATGATACTGGGTAAAAGGTACTGCTGTAAATAGGCCTCAGTGCTGTGGTGGTGAGGTGTCGGGGAGGGGACATCCTACAGCCTTGATCACGGTTGTCCTTGGTGAGCTTGAGCCTCTGGACTGTGAACTTCGCTTGTGCTTCTCAGGTTTTCCTCCCCACTCGGGCGGGACAAGGTGGCTGAAGTTGGGTCTTTCCTGCCCCCAGGCCAGTCTTGCTCTGATAACAGCCCAGCAGGCAAGGTTGTGGTTAACTGGGTCCCCGGAGGTCAGGTTTTCTTCAGATGTAAACGGGGCTTGGGGCACTTCTTTCCCCTCCCCTGCTGGGGGAACCTGGTCAAGTTCCTGGAGACGATCCTCACAGCATCGCGAGGCCTGCTCTGACAGCCCCCGGGCAGGTCTCAACTCTTGGACTTGTCCACCAGGAGCCTCAGCGACCCCTCAGTCACAGGTCAGGCTCTCCTGCCCAGGCTCTGGTTCCTGGGCATTTCCAGTCCTGAGTCTGCGGCAGGCAGCCGTGTGCCCCCACGTCTGTTGTCAGTCCCCCATCTCGGAGGCAGCGGCTGGCCCTGCACCTTCCTCTCTTACAATCTAAGAACTGCTGATTGTTCAGTGCCTTCTGCCTTTTACTTGTCGTTGGGACGAGTGGAGACTTCTAAGCTCCTTACGTGAGGCACCAGAAACCTGAAGTCACGAAGTAAAAAACACGCTAGTAATAACTGAGCATGAAATGTGCAGTGCAGGCCACTAACGAGAAGAACGGACACCTGTCGGGGGGGGCGGATAACATTTGTTTAGTGGGGTAAAAAGTGAGTGCTGCTTATTGTCAGAATTGACTGCTCATGTTCATCTGTAATGAGATCTTACATATTTCACCCTGAAAATGTCTTTGCACACAGAAATACTGACCTCAGTCCAGAGCAGTCATCACTCAGAAGGCACTGAGGGAGTTCTAGTAGAGTCTTCTCTTGGGATTTGCCTTTGTTCTGCAGACTGATCACTTCCCCGTGGAGGTCAGGTGGATGCCCCTCGACTGCACAGGTATATGGATTCTGAAACACGGAAGCTGCTTCACCTGTACCAGGCCCCAGACTCCACCAGGGCTGTTTGCTGGGGCTCAGCAAACAGGTCTGCTGTGAGTCTAGGGGGTGGTCTCCGTTCCCCTTGAGCTGCCGACAGCCTGGGGCGTCTGCACGGCGGCTGGATGGGGCTTGCGATTCATGAGATGTTAGTTGTTGAAAACTTCCCACATTGTAGGCTCTGCATTTCAGTATTGCTCTTCCTTATGACATCAGGCTGGATTCATCAAGAAACATTATCAGATCTTTAACAAAAGCAAATTTCCAAAGCCATTCGGTGTGACGTTGTTAAAGGTGTTTCTTTTCATTCAGAAAAATTTCAATCTGCCCTTAGCTCAAAAAAACCCCAAAAAACACACACACCAAAAAACTACCACTGCCAAGGCAACAAAATATTGTGTGGCTGTGATAAGGAAAGTCGGGATATTCAGCTTTTAACTCTGACAAAAATTCACACAAATGATTACATCCAAAAGCGCGAATGAATTCCACCGTGGACACCACTGGTTCAGAACATATGAAAGATCCAAGTATTTTCTGCAAAGTACCTACTGATTGATGAGTATCGTGATGAGCTTTCATTTAAAACCTAACGTTTTCACAAGTTTAGTTAATTTGTTCAACCAAGTATTTCCCTGACCCCCACACACGTTCACCAACACGGCTGTAACACATCTCAACAGAGCCCGCTTCAGGTTGTACTGAATTAGCATTTTCTCAGCTTCCTGGAAAACCCTCTCCCCTGCGGTTGTGCCCCGTAGACTCTGTGCAGAGGCTCATTCGCCCGTCACATCAAACGCACCCAATAAACACTGTGCAGACTTGGAGACTCCAGAGCCAAGGAAAACCACTCAAACTGCCCGCCTCGCTTCTGAGGGTTGGTGTTGCCCCATCAGCTCCCTGAGCAACGGTTCTCGCCACGGCCCCTGCTCTCAAACAAGCTCACTTTCTCCGGACAGACTTCCTCAGCTGCTGCAATCAAACAACATTTAACCAACTTATCATTAGTAAGTGATTTTCCTTGTGTGACCAACAAATGAGCCAATCAGAAACTTACTCTGATTGCAGTCTTATAGGTTATTCTTATTTTTGTGAAGAAATCCTGCTGTGATGAGACATTCCATTTTAAATTTTCAGTTCTTTCTAAAAGTTGCTTTCCTCTGAGTGTTTAGTCTGACGCCAACCGTATTAGAACTTTTTATTTTAACACAGATGTAGCGTCACCGCGAGATAAACAGGATGCTTCCCCGGCTGACAGTGACAATCCAAGGACAAAACCATCCACCTGTCACCATGGCTGAAAAGCTGGACACTTCTCCCCTTGTTTGGACGCGGCGGTGCCGGTAGTGCGGCTTCCACAGCGTTTTTGCTGACAGGGCTGGTCCGTCTGCTGCAGATGTTCCACCCGCCGTCGAGTGTGAGACAGACGTGCGTCCCTGAATGAGCGGGGCTGTGTTCCAGCAAACTATCCATGGACGGTGACATCTCCACGCAAAACTTTCATGTCACAAAATGTTCTTCTTCTTTTGATTTTTTCCAACTATTTAAAAATGTGGGGACTTCCCTGGTGGTCCAGTGGTGAAGAATCCGCCTTCCAATGCAGGGGACACGGGTTCGAGCACTGGTCCGGGAACTAAGATGCCACATGCCACAGGGCAACTAAGCCCGCGCTCTGTAACAAAGAGCCCGTGCACGGCAAAACACAGCGAGGACCCAGCGCAGTGAGAAAAAAAAGAAAATAGTTAAAAACACTCTTGGCTCAGGAGCTGCATACAACAGGCAGGGGCCAGATCTGATCGGTGGCTGGGGTTTGCTGGCCGCTGTTCCAGCCAGTGCGAAGAGGCAAGAGAAAGAAATGCAGGTGCAGATGCTTGGCGGAGCAACCCTACTTCCAGAATAAAGCCCACAGACGTACTCACCCACGTCCACAAAGTTTATAAGAGAACATTCACTGCGCCCCCTCCCCTAGGTTAAAGCAAAAGATGAGACACACGTGAAGTGTCAGTCAGGAGAGGACCCTGGATGAACAGGAGGAACCCCAGCAGCCACTGTTGAGACCCTGGAGAGGAGCTGCTGCAGCCGAGCAAGGGGGTGTGACACACAAAATAGGTCACTGGATAAAGTTTACAGATAAAGATGCTGCCTCGGGGAAAACAGGCTTTTTTAAATTATAAAAACGAAAAGAAACAGCAAACAACTAAAAAACTCATTTCCCACCTAAAAGGCTTCATCTACAAGGGAACAGAAAAACAGTCTACCGGCCACCTGCTGGATCCAGAAAGCCAAGCCACTTTTTATTTCCCCAAATTCGTGAGAGGACGGATGCCAGAAGTGAAGCCCCCTGCCACGGGGTGGGGCAGCTCGAAGGGGCTGCAGAGCGCAGAGCAGGAGGGCATCCTCCAGACACCGCCAGGCCCCCAGGGTCACTGCTCTGTCTCAGCACCACACGTCATGGTGCAATGTGCTCTGGATTCTCTGGAGGACCAGGAAGAGGGCCCATCTGAGAAATCAGCTTTACAACGCTGGCACAAAACCAGAGAAACTGCAGACAGCCCACATTCAGAAAACAGCCCGCTGCTACGGACTTGGACACTAGAGTGATCTTTTAAAGAGCAACAAAGGACTGAAAGTTTGAGAAAACAGAGGGATGGATTATTTGCCTACCCAGAAAATACCCTGGAATGAGGGCAGAGCTCAGGCTGCCTTGGGCATTAGTGTGAACTTGGGGCATTCTGGAATCTCTCCAGTTCTTCCACTTGAGGGTGGTGTTCATGGCTACACGCGGCCTGTGGAGAGGACGAGGGGACGCATGCACAGGACAGACTTGGCAGGAGTCAGCAGAGTCTTACAGCTGCCCCCTTCCCTCACAGCCAGAGCTCCACGAAGACGGCGTCACTGTGCTCCCCACGCGCCACCACCGCCCCCATGGGGGGAGCCCAGACCCTGCAGACCGGCCCCAGGCAGCCAAGGGGGCAGTGCCCGCCAGCCACAGATGGGGGAGGCTTTGAACTTCAAAAAGGACAGTAACTGCAATAACCTGAGAAAAGTAAATGCTCAGAGCCATCTGATCGTGGCAGGAGCGGCTGGGAAACCAGCTCGTTTTCTGTACGCAAATAAAGGAAAACTTCACACATTTGTTCAGCTGTTCTGTACAGAGTGGATCTCGGGAAACCAAGTCAGGGAGCATGTCTTTATGGAGGCCTCCCCGCCATCAGGGGAGGCGGGTGATGGAACAGGGGGCGCGGTCTGGCTGCCTCCAGGCCTCACAGGCTCTGCGGGGCCTGGCTGCCAGGACCATATCTGCGAGGGCCCCGTCTGGATGGAGTGACACTGGAAGGTGCCAGAGTCCGACGGGGCCTCTTGATCCCACCCACCCACAGGAACGTGGAGACAGGAGGGGCCAAGCGGGGGGGTCCGCGTGGACCCTGACTGAGACCAACTAAACCCCGAGAGACGGGAACGCCTCACCCACTAGTACCTGATGCTAATAAGGAATCAGCACTATCACCTCGGTTTACAAAGGTGCTGGAGCTCCGTGTTTTAAGAAAAATCCTTCTCTTTGGGGAACGAACGGCAACGTTTCCAGATGAAACAACAGGAAGGGTGGGGAAAGGAGGTGAACAGGTTTGAACAGGTTTCACCACAAGCTGACAACTCCTGACTCTGGATCATAAATACATCGAGTTCGTTACGAGATCTTGCCTTTTGCACGCTGAAAATATCCTATAATGATTTTTAACGATGTCAGTATTTTATTTTCCTGCATTCTTTGCCTTTCCCCAGCACTAGAAAACCCTTCAAATATCCAAAGATGATTGTTTTTATCTACATTTACTCAAGAAATTTAAACTCTTCTTTTATGGATGAATTCTACGAACAATGAAAGAAGACTTTAACAATATCACTCCCTAGGTTGTGTCTTAAAGATCAGATGTGACATCCACTGACCTAACTGAATAAACCTGTACTTGAAATTACAACCCTCTTCTGAAACACAACAGTGAGAAAACACTGCCCAATTGCTAATGTATCTTATCTTTTTTTTTTCTCTGCCCCTCCCATCCCAGGACCCCTGTATCTTATCTTTGAAAGAAAGTTGCGCCTAGGTTTTATCAGCTGGCACTGCTTCACCAGCCACTGCCCACACTGAACAGATTTCTGAAGTCTCTGTCCCCCCCCCGCCCCCCTCCCCCAATCACTGCCCCTCAACAAGGGCAGGACAGTCTCAGTGTTCAGAATTGCAGAAAAGTTTTAAAAGGAACAGCCGTCTCCACTTTCAGGATATTTGTACCACACAGTATTTCTTCTCAACTCTCATAGATTTGACTTTAACTACAGTTAAACTTTACTGACAGACACAGGGTTCCCGGCTTCACCTCCGGGCGGCACAAGTGAGAGGCCGCCCTGCGCCTCCTGAGCGAAGCGGGAGGTGTGAGTGATGATGGATGAAACTGGCCAGCACACGGCCGTGAGCTCAGAGCAGGGCCGAGCAAGACATCCAAAGCCAGGACCCCGGAGAGAAAAGGCCCTCAAAGGCCGTGCTGCGGACGCAGGAGTCCAGGTGGATGCTCTGACACTTACCTTCTTGGAGGCCTGGGACCAATTTGTAAACAATATCTTGCATGGTTCTGTCATGACTGGCAAAAAGAACAGAACAGGTGGGTTAGCCAGAAGCGTCACTTCTCTAATTCTCGAACGTTTTCCATTTAACAATAATAAACCCCACAGTCACAAATTTGGAGTTTTGGTTGAATTTTGCTTCTAGTTTGCACTTCAAATCCAGTCTGTGCTAGCAAAAGTGACATATGGCCGGAAGGAACCCGTTGCTGAATTTGGGCTCTATATGCTTGTGAGCATTTCAAATAAGGAAGACACAGGCAAGACCCTTTGGTGACCAGCTGCCTCTGCCCGCTGGGCTTCTCAAATCCTAACAGGTATCAGGCAGCCTGGGCTGTGCCAGACCAAAGGGAGTTTCTCACACTTTCCTGACCAGGGTCCGCGCCAAGAAATACCTTTCACACTCCCATGTACGTGAACGTGTGGCGCGCGCGCACACACAGAAGCATAAAACACAGCTGGTCTCCAGCAGACACGACACCCTCCGTATTTCCTACTAAAGCCACCAGCTTCTCAGAAAGCTCGTCCGACCCACAAGAACAGGACGCTGGGCAGAACCGCTGCCACACAGCTTGACATCGGGCCGGCTGGCTCCTAGGTCTTGACCTGGGGGCGGCCTCTCCCGCCCACGACACCCCTCAACTCGGGGGTCAAAGTTCAGCTGGCCCCCTCCTTCAGCCCTGCCCCTCCTGGCAGGGCCCCCATCTGCCCTGGGCCCCAGGCCAGCGCCTCGGCGGAAACGGCACCGACTGGGCGGCCGGCCGAGCCGAGCAGGGCCTGAGGCAGCTCGATGCTCGCGGCGAGGCCTGGGCCGCTTACCCGATGTACTGCAGCGGGTGGCTCTGGTGGATGACAATCCTGCACGTGGGGCACGTGTTGTTCTCCTCCAGGTACTTCACCAGGCAGCTCCGGCAGACTGCAGGGAGCGCGCACGTCAGGGGGACGTGCGCGCGCACGCCAGAGGGGCGGGGCGCGCACGTCAGGGAGCTCGTCGGAGGGGTCTCCGCTCCTCCTGGCAGGGCTCCCCGAGGCCACGACGGGACACTGGTGACAGGCCCGCCGCCTGGGTCCACCACCACGGAGGAGCGTCAGCTGCCCCTGGACAGAGCTGAGGCCCAGAAACAGGAGGGGAAACTGGAGGAGCAGCTGAGGGGGCCGCAGACGCGCCTTCACGTCCTGTCACAGGGGCTCCGCCACAGGGGCGAATAGTTACATTCTAGAAGTTAGCCTGAAAGATCACCGGAATTTCTTTGTACGACAAAATTAGATAAAATTCGCTGCAATTAACATAAAATACTGCCAGCCAATATCTTAAAATACAATTAACTTTAAAATAAAAATTCTATCAAAACTGGCAAATATTTTATTTTCTAAACTGAAAAATACAGGATTAAAACTCGTCAGTGCGAGAGGATTCGTTTTACTTTAGGAAGTGCCTGCCCCTCAGCATCCTGGGCCGGCCTCACAAGAGGACCCAGCCTCCAGGTGAAGGCTGCAGCCTACCCGTCAGGGGCAGGGGCGGCGGGGCTTAAAGAAAGGCGCGCCCAAGGTCAGCGCCAACTAGAGGTCTAGACCTCCAAACAGGCCACTGGCCTGAGGGGCAGACGAGCAGACTCCTCTGTCTACAGGGTTTAAGGAAATCATTTGCAAACGGCAAAAACAAGCATTTCTGCCCGCTAGAAACGAATATTCTGTCATACCACACGTAACGGTTTAGTTGTTATATCGAAATACCTAAATTTTCCTGTTTTTATTGAGCTTTCTTAAATGACATCTCTACTGAAATTACCCACAGTGTTTTAACTTCAGACAATTTTTCTCATTTATCTTCAAGATCTCCTTCATTCCTGCTGCTGTGTCCTGCTTTGTACTTGAGCTAAAAGCTTTTGGTAAAAAAAGCCAAAGTATCAAAGAGCACACAGAATATTCCGCACATACACGTGTGCACTCAGTCACCGCCCCCCTCCCCCACGGCTGTCTAAGGCCACATTGTAGACTATTCCGCAATACATGTGTGCAGTCACCGCGCCCCCCCCCCGCCCCAGCCGGCTAAGGCCACGTTCTAGAATATTGCGCACATACACGTGTGCAGACACTCGGTCACCGTGGTCGCGTCGATGAGATACCCGCTGCATAGGCGGCAGGTGATGTGGGCGTTTATGTCCCAGAGTTTAATCTTTCTGGTCAACATCTTTGGCTTCTGCAAGAAAAAACACGTATTAACTAATACATGAAATGGTGTGATGTTTCATCAAAGGTTCGGGTTCAGTGGAAATCGAGCTACAGTCTGTGTGTCCAGGAGGAGCTCAGCGTGAGCAGGGCCGAGGCCAGGTCCCCGCCCTGCGGCCCTGCTTGACCGTGAGACAGGCAACCACCCAGCCACCCCCGGAGGACTGGACCATCCTGGCCCCAGGGCAGCGCTGGGCCGCAGACAGGCTGCCGCCTCTCGCTCCTCCCGCTTCCGGGCCCCCGGGCCCTCTCTTCCTGCTCAGAACCCCGCGAGGCCAGCTGGTGAGGTGGCGCGAAGCAGGGGCGGTTTGTGGCGCAGCGGAAGGAGAGGCCAGGGAGCAGGTGGGCCGAGCTGAGTCTGGGTCTGGGCAGAAGAGACCGTGGTCTCTCTAGAGCTCTGGTCCCTCCGTAAAGCTGACCGCACGGGAGCAGCTAAGGCCCCCCCACCCTGGGAAGCACAGCCCACAACGTGGCATCGTAAAAGTCCAAACGTCTGTGCGCTGAAGTGTGGATGCATCTTCTCTGCCCCGGTGGGCGGGGGCCCTCCAGAGCTGTGGTGGCTCTGACTGGCTCTCCTGCCGGACCGCAGGCTCACGAGGGCAGGGTCTTGTCACCTGACCCAATACAATGCTGTGCAGCAGGGGAAACAGTGCCAAAGATACAATGTCCTACCCAAAACCTGTGTGTCACCTCACATGGCAAAAGGCCCCTGAGGCGGGAGATGGCCCTGGAAGCCCCAGGGGGACCTCTGCCACCACAGGGCCCGTACGAGGGAGCAGGAGGCTCGGAGGAGACAGGAGAAGCTGCCTGTGGGCTGTGAACAGGGAGGGGCTTCTAGGAGCTGGAAGGAGCCTCTCCGGGAGGAGCAGCCCTGCCCACACCTGGACTTTAGCCCGTGAGAGCCGTTCTGGACGCTGGCCTGCAGCGCCGGCAGGTTAGACACCCACGTGGCTGCAGCCACTAGACTCCTAGGGATTCCCTGCAGTACAGGTAGGAGACTCGCGGGGTGCTGACGCCGTGCAGGATCCAGGAATTTTCAAGACAAGCATCTCTAAGAGAACTCGGCAGAGAGAGACAGAAACACGCCCGGGAGACGGAGGGCCTCCGCGTCCGCGGGGGCGGCAGGCTGGACAGTGCCGCCCGCCCAGCGGCCACAGCGCACGCGGCGCACGGGCTCCCGCGGCTCAGTGCTGTCTGCGGGAGTGCAGAGGCACGGAAACGCTGGGCGGGCGGACACGGCCGAGCGGGGCCCCCGAGGGGCGGGGCCCCCGGAGGCTAAGTGTTCACCTGCACTGAAACGCAGCGCAGACTGACGCAACCAGCAAGGCGGCCAGGCTCAGTTCACCTATAAAACGAGAGAGCCTCTAAACCAGCAAGAACGCCCTACGACCTTCGCAGAGAGTAAGACGTGAGGCAGACACCGTGGTTCTCCCCCGAGTCTCTCCTCTCCCCTCGATCACAGGCGCGAGCCGACACGTGGTCCCGGCTAGAGACACCTCTCCCTCGGCCCCCGCAGTGCGCTCTGAGCTGTCAGGAGAGACTAAAAGGGGTGGTTCTCACAGGGGTTCCACGGGCCAACCCACGGGAAACGAGCCCACGTCTGCGAGGCCCACTCGCTCTGGTGTCATGGTCACCACGTGCTGTGCCAGGCCTGTCCTGACCACTCGGACCCACTAGGACCGGCTCCGTGAAGAAGGGCCCACACGCCTCGTGGAGCAGGAAGTAATGGGAAATAACCTAAAAGAAGAGAAACCCTAGTCATTCCCAAGGGAAGCGAAGCAGAGACGGGAGAGCGCTGACTGGGCAACGTCCCCGCTGGACGCCGAGGCCCGGGGTGTGCCGTCCACCACCGGCCCGACCGAGCCCAGCACTGTGCCCTCGGCTCAGTGGGCGCTGTTTACACACTGGACATGTTCACACACGTCACCACCCCACAGCCAGATCAAAACCAAAACCAGCTCCGAAGTCACACAGACCGGGGGTTGGGGTCAGTGTGAACTCATGGCTGGTGGCAACCAGGCAAACAGATACAGATGTGTATGCACACGAGTGCGGACTCACCCACTCACTCCCAGCTCCGTCTGCCGGGCGGGCCCGGGAGTGACCACACCACGTCTGCCAGCACTGGCCCCCGTGCCGGCTGGACACGAGGCCAACGCCGGGCTGGGCAAGGAGCGTAGCAGGGCCTGGGGCCCCACTGTGCTCAGACAGGGGCCAACTACCATCACTGCTTACTACAGCAGGATAACACAGAAGCCCATGAGGCTACACAGACAGACGGACAAGGGACACCCTTTCTCACAGAATGTGAGCTGATAAATGGAAGGAGGGCTGCGAGGTCACCACCCAAGGACAACTGCAGTGACCACTCGCTTAGGAATCCTCGGTGGGTGGTCAGCAGCAGCGAGACTTCGCCAAGGAAGTGAAGGTTCATAAAGGCTCCAAGCGTCTCCCCACCAAACACTCATCAGCCCCAAGGGAGGGCGGGACCCTCGGGGGAGAAACCCCTAGAGGTCCCCGACTGGGTGACCAGGTGACACCCAGGTGAGGACCGGCCAGCCATCACGTGGAGAAGGACACAGCACCCCTGGCAGGACTCCTGCCAGAGGGCCCCCCACCCCAAGTCCCCAGGGGAGAGGTCACTCTGCAATGCCATCAGGGTCATAAAAGCTAAGGCCAGACAGGGGGCCAGGCTGTCCAGGCGCAGCACCCGCCAAGGGGCCTGGACAGCCAGCTCTGCCCACACGGGGCCTCCATGCCGGCCTCAGGCGCACAAGCAGCTGCCGTCGCGAGGGGCCAACGCTCACGGTCACCACCGCCGCGGCACGGTCCCCAGGCCGCCCTGCACAGCACCCGACACCCAACACCAGACACCAGGTGGGCGCCCATCCGGACAGAGAAGGATGGCGGCTCGAGGCTCTGGGTCCCGTGCTCCCCGGCCAACTGCGGGGCCCAGGCGGCAGCTGGGACACTTCCTGGGACAGCAGGCCCGCCTGGAGAAGGCCGCATCTCCCACCTCCTCGCGAGGCCGTCTGTCCCCTCCTGCTGCCTCTGCATCGGACGCTTCCGGCTACGGGTGCGACGCGGTCACTCCTCGTCCGCCGTGCCCTCTGCACTCTGGCTCGTCACGTCTGTGCCTGCCTTGTGTCTCTCGCTGTCTTTCCATTTTCTAGCACAGAAACGGCACCTGCTATTCAATTTCGTGTCATTTATGTGACGCACACAGCCCTGTAATTACAGTCTTGCTAGAAGTTTTAGATGAGTCCCACGTAGCAAACAGTGGAACAGAGTCGATCAGAAATGTTAATCAAGAGAAAACTTGAATATATATAAATAATTGTGCCCTAATCTGCTCTGGAGCTGTCACACATTAAATTTTAAAGGAGTTACAAGGCACTGACTTTTTCTATGGCTACAACAGACTCATAAGGTGTAACTCAAGGTAAATTTAATCAATTCACATGCACTGAAAGAAGAGGAAGATCAAAGTTCACACTGCATTTACCTGTACACACAGCTGGATCCTCCGCTACATTTTGAAGCCTGTGGAGACACACGGGACCAGGCGTCACCCACACGTGCCGTCCACACAGAGCCTGGCTCCCCGGACCAGCAGCTTTGGCTGCTCAGGTAAACAGGTCTCTTCCTTTACCTGCTTAAAACAACCAAAAGAAAAACAAGCCTGGCTGACAGTAAGGCACGGACTACGGAGACATGGGCAGGTCTTGGTGGCAGCCTGGTGGCACTGAGGCCCAGGGGCTGCTGGGAGGTGGGGGCATGCAGGGGCTGCACCACGTGCTTTGGGGACCAAGAAGGCAGGACAAGGGCCCAGGAAAGCCCCTGGGGAGGCGGTGGGCTTCAGGGTGATCTAGTGGGAGGCTGGGCCTCGGGACGCCGGGGAGAGCGAACTGTGTTATTTACTTTCTGTGATGCTTTTCGTATCTCACACCCTGTGAAGGTGTCCCCCAGGCTGCTCACTCAGTGACCTGAAACGAGGACGCCCACAGGCTCGAGCCGGGCTCTGGGCCACCATGGACAACAGAAAAACCAACACGTGGGGATGGAGCAGGCCCATGCAGGCTTGCGTGGGGCCTTGGGGCCTCAGCCAGGTGAGCACAGCCAAGCACAGGTGAGGGGCTAGGATGAGCGGCAGGCCAACCCAGGGGCAGCAGAAGGGCGGCAGTGAATTGGCAGTACAAGGCCCCTGGAAGGACCTGGCCTCAACTCGGGGCCACGGGAGCTGCAGGACCAGAGAGCCGCCAGCTGCTCTCGGAGCTCTGAGGGGCGGGGTGGCTGGGCGTGCAGAACCTCGGTGGACCTCCCCTCGTCTGCCCATGCTGGCCCTCCTCATGGAAGCCCGAGGTCTCCCCACCCATCGGGGGGAGAGGGGGCAGGGCACGGGGGCTGCTCCCTTCTGAAAAGCAGGGGTGGAAAGCGCCAGGGCCCCGAGACCACGAGAGGCACCTGTGGCTTAACAACAGTGGTTAAATGCCACCTGGGGACAAGGGGCCTGACACTCAAGTGATTCATATCACACCCAACTTATATCACTTTTACTCTCCAAGTTTCCCCATAACTGCACTCTTTAGTAACTAGTCTTTAAAGCTCAATTAACTTTTACAAGAAAAAGGAAGAAAGGGAGGAAGTGGGTTAGTTATTCAGGGAGACACAAAGAGGAGACCCGAATGTAGGTGCAGACCAGAACCCTGTGAGGGTGGGACCTGCTCCACCTACCGTCCACACCGCGGCCACCGAGCCCTTGAACTCTGGCCAAGTCTGAATGCAGCACCTCAGTGTACTCAGTCTGATTTAACCTCGGTGTGGCCAGCTGCACAGTTATAGATGCTTGACGTGAGTTCTTAGACATCAGCGAACAAAAAAGACACAAATCCCTAGAGCCCACATTCTCATGGAGGAAGATAGACAATAAGTAATAAATGCCACGAACAGGTACATTATTTAGATGTCAAAGGTGACAAACACGACAAACCAAAGCAGGGAAAGGGGGTTGGGAGAACAGGGTGGTTGGGGATGTTTCACTGAGAAGGTGACATCTGAGTAATAATATAATATTATGATCAACTTTATGCCAATCGAGTTGAAAGTTCATATGAAATTGATAAATTCCTAGAAAAATAACTCAGCAGAATTGAGGCAAGTGGAGACAGAACCTGCAGAGTTAGTTCTAAGGAAGCTGACCCAGGCCGGTTCTACCAAACCTGTGGGAGCCCCCATCCCACACAGACCCGCCCAGAGAACCCAGGAGACAGCGTTTCCCGACTCTTGTGTGAGGCCTACACAACACATGCCAGAGCGGAACGGGGGGGCAGACCCAGTGACAATCGTGACACCTCCTCCAGGGTGTGCAGGAGGGCCACCCCAGAATACGAGGGGCTCGTGTAAGAAGCGGATGGAATTTATGACAAAAGCTAAAAGGAGGGAAATGATAAGATCTTCCCAAAGACGCACAGAAATCATTTGCTGAAACTCATCATCCATTCATGATTTTCAAACCACTCTCAGCAATTAAGAACAGAAGTAACCGTCCACACCTGATAAAAGCTCTCCATTTAAGAGCCACTCACACACGTATCCACGCGAAGGTTTACGCCTGACGTTCCCAGCTCTCTTCCTGGCAGCTGCCCGCGGGGAGCAGTGCGGCTGAGTGTCCCGAGTCCTCTGGACGCGGTCTACAGCAGGAAGTCAGCACCCTGGGGGGCTCGTGACTGGACAGACGCTCCAGGAGGCCTGGCCTTCCCCGAGGGGCCCCGACACTGCCAGGCGGCCTCTCTCCACCTCCCCACTCCCCCTGCACCCCCGCAGCACCCGCTTTCCAAGGGGACCCTTCTCCCTCCTCCCTGGGGGTAGAACATCAGCTTCCACACCCCCTTCTCTGGTCTCCAGGCTGATCCAGATCCCACTCTGCTTCTCAAGGGCTCTGACAGTCCCAGCAAGCCCTTCTCATTCCAGAACCTTCCATACCTCCCTCCTGACAGGACCCCCTCGACAGGACCCACCCACCCGCTCAGCCCTCTCCCTCCCGTCTTCCGCCCCCCACCCCACAGATCTGCTCTCGACAGGTTTCCGGTGACGAGGACAGCGCCAACGCCCCCAATCTCCATGGCCACTGCCCACCCTGCAGCCCGGCTGACCCCTCCCATGTGGCCCCTGACACGGGGAAGCAGCAGGTCATGGAGACGGACCCCAGCCCGACACTGCAGAAGGGCCAGGCCGCTCTTCCCACACCTCTCAGGCTCACCCCGGGTGCCGGGGGCATTCGCGCCTGCGAGAAGAGGCCCTGCCTTCCTGTCCACTCACCTCAGGTCACTGCCCTGTCCAGGCCCTGCCCATCCT
The DNA here is from genome assembly GCF_002837175.3 of Physeter macrocephalus. Classification (NCBI taxonomy): domain Eukaryota; kingdom Metazoa; phylum Chordata; class Mammalia; order Artiodactyla; family Physeteridae; genus Physeter; species Physeter macrocephalus. The sequence goes on along the minus strand of NC_041220.1, from coordinate 145,517,878 downwards.
GTCTGCCCCGCCCCCGCCCCTGACTCCACAGCATGTTTAGGCGTCTTCCCTGCACTGCCGCCCTTGTAGTACACCTACGTTATCCCTTTTCGTCCTCTAGGGAAATGCACTGGGTTTGTTTTGCAGCATAAACGCATTTACTAATCACAATCTGGAATTCTTTACTGAACGTAATTAAGGAGAAAGCCCTACAATGCTAACCACCCAACATTTACTGCTGCTCCTAGCGCAACAGTGCACTTTCCTCCAATACTTCTAACACACACATGCCCTCATTCTCACTCAAATGCATCCTCAGGCCCTTGTGATGCACAAATCAAATGCGAGGACGCGCTGGCGCTCAGCCCTGGGCACGGTCCGGGGTCTCCGACTACGGCCATGGCCACGTGTGACCGGGGGCCCCCTTGGCCCCTCCCAGAGGCGCCGGCCTCAGCCAGTCCCAGCCCCTTCCCCTCAGGACCCCCGGAGAAAGAACTGCCTCCCCACACAGCCCACCCAGGTCATGCTTCCTGCCGTTCACATATCTTACGAGAACCTTAACATTTTCTATTGATTTGGGGGTTATTGTTGCTGCGTTATACTTTCCTAGGAAACGGGTCATCAAATTTACTGGCACAGAATTGCTCACAGTAGCCTGTAAACTCATTAAACAGCTGCACCGCGGAACGTCTGACAAATAACAACGGCACGTACTTTAAAGGACCGCCTGGGCCCTGACTCTGGAAGCTGTGCAAACGGGGCAGGCCGCCGTCCTGAGACTCGCCGAACGGCCGCATGGACGGCGCATGGACGGCGGCTCACTCCTCCTGTCTGAGCGGCGCCTGCCCTGACGCTGCCTCCCTCGGGGCTGTGGCCGCGCGGCTGCGCGCGGACGGCGTTCCGGGGACACGCCCACTGCGGAGGCCACCTGTGCCCCAGGGGGCCGTTCTCCCAGCCTCGCCCCAACACCACGCCTCCGCGGCCCTCTGCAGCCGCGGCCCTGCCCTGGATGACGCTGACAAGGGTGCCGTCCCTCCACGTTCCGCCCGCCCACGCCGGCTCCATTCCCCGTGGCCTTGCCCACCCCTCGGCTGCGTACGTGCCGCTCCCTGGCAGCCCGACGCTCCACCCTCGGAACGGCCATCAGAGACCCCAAGACCCCTGGAGAGGCCACCCAAGCCCCAGTCTGAACCCGCACGCTGTCCTGTCCCCACACCGTCACCACCCTCGGTGTCTGTGCCCGGCGCCCCCGGCAGGGCCGAGGCCGTGTCCTCACCACGGGGCACCAGGTCCAGCAGGGCGCCCGCCCCAGAGCCGGTGCCCAGGAAGTAAGCCCTGTCCAGTCAGCTGGCACCCAGGCGCTCTGGGAACCCTACCCCTCCCCATCCGCAGAAATCACCAAACTGCCAGCCTCTGCTCCCGGCCGACACCCTCTTCTCAAGACCAGCCGCTCCGAGCGGAGGCTGTGCTCAGCTCCCCCCCGACTGCACCCAGAGGAACTGGACAGGCCACCCCGGTGCCCCGGGCGGGTGCATGAGAGGAGCCCCGCCCTGTCGGGTCCCCCGAGGCCCTTTCCCCGCAGCTGACCTGTCCCCACGGCCTCACTGCTCTCCCTGCAGCCCCGGCGACCTCGCTCGCACGCCCACCACCCGAGCCCACACCCATGACGGTGCCTGGCACGCAGTGGGTCGCGGGACTCACACTCTGGTAGCAGCGCTGGGTCTGAGCGAGGCCTGAAAGGTGGACGGCCCTGCGGGGCTCTGTGCTCACACCTGCCCCACTCCCGTGCCGTCCACGCCGGGCCGCACTGACCCCAACATGGCTCGAGGGGTCCCCGGTGTGAAATCCTGCAGAGGCTCAGGGAAAGCTACGGCCTCCGGTGGCCCACGAGGCCCCAAGGCCACCTTCCTCCACGACGGCCACGGTGGACCCCCTTGGGGGTCTAGAACATTCTAAGTGCAGTCCCGCCTCGGGGTCCTCGCATTACTGTACTCTCTGCCGGGACGTTCTCTCTCCGACGGCCATGTGGCCCCTCCGTCACCCCCAGCAAGCCTCTGCTCCAGTGCAACCTCCCTAGCGAGCTTTCTGAGACCACCCTGTTTAAGGTCCATGCCCACGGACACAGGGCTCTGAGCTAACCACCCCCCATAACTTACTGATTCTGTTTTTACCCACCTCCCTAGACTACAGAGTCAGCCATGTGACTGGCAACGTTGAAAATTCAACAGAAGGACTGTATGATAAAGTTGAGAGAATCCTGGGACCTCCCTGGTGGTCCAGCGGGTAAGACTTTGCACTCCCAATACAGGGGGCCCGGGTTTGATCCCTGGTCAGGGAACTAGATCCCACGTGCCACAACTACGAGTTCGCATGCCGCAATGAAAGATCCTGCATGCCGCAACAAAGACCCGGCGCAGCCAAATAAATAAATAAATAAATATTTTTTTAAAAGTTGAGAAAATCCTTCCAAAGGGTAGAAAAGACAGAAAAGAGAAGAGATGCAACATCCAACTAACGGGTGTTTCAGAAAAAACAGAGAAGGAGCTTTGACGTCCAGTCTCGTGTTTTACTTCTCAAGCTGGGTAATGAGTACCTGTGTATTCCTGTGTCATCCGCTATGCTCGTTTACAGGCAATATTTCATGACTTGGAAAAAATGATTCGAGTGTTTCCCCAGCTGGAAGAACCAGACGGCAAGGGACCAAGTGCCGACCCATATCCACCGGGCACCGTGCAGACAGGGCGAGGGACCCCACATGCCCAGCACCAGGCCTCTAGACAGACGGGGGTGAAGACAGGAGGCCAAGGAGGGTGCGGGGATCAGGCCCAACCCTCAAGAACCTGGACCAGGACAGTAACATCAGGCAAAGTGAGGCCAAAGGGAAGGTGCAGTTAGAACGTAGCCTGAAACAGACTGTATTTAAATAATCACATCGATTTCCCACTCAGATCCAAGCTTTGGAGAACCACAAAAAATGCTGCGAAAGGACTGGGGGACCCCAAGTTTCCACTGGCAGGCAGCTGGCTGCGGATGCTACTCCACAGCAGACACGGGGCCCCTTCATGAAAAAACCACGGACCTGGGCTGGGATCCCCACAGGTTCTCAGAACCGCGCGGCAACTCGACTCCTTGTCACCCCCCACTTCCCACGTCTGAACTAAAACAGTTGCACCTGCTGGCACGTCCGCCCTGTGGTGCTACGGGGCGGGCACAGTGCCCACCTCGCTGGTTCACAGCTGCACCTGGTGGGTCACACCAGACAGGTGATCCAGGGGATGAGACTCTGCGGAACCTTGGAAGGGAGGGGCAAGTGTGTTTTGCATTTGGGGGATATGAATTTTAGGGGGGCCAGAGGGGAGACGATGGTAGGCAGGATTCTGGGCCCTGGTGTACACACACCTCTGGCCTTACTATCCCACGTACTGCTGTGAAGGGGTTTTTGAAGATGTCATTGAGGTCTCAATCAGCTGACCTTAAAATAGGGCGAGTATCCAGTGGCCTGACCAAATTGCATGGTCTTTCAAAGCAGAGTTTTCTCCAGCTGGTGGCAGAAGAGAAGGTCAGAGGGGTGAGTCCTGCTGACCTGGCAGAAAGCAACATGGTCTGTCAACTGCCCATGGCCCCCTGGGCAAAAATCGGGCGGCGGGGGGGGGCCTCTAGGAGCTGAGGGCCGTCCCCAGCGGTGAGTCCCAGACAAGAGCTGCAGCTCGGCCCACACACTGGCTTCAGCCTCTGAGGCCCTGAGCAGAGGAGTCAGCCTCACCCAGCTGGACTCCTGACCAGGGAACTGTGACTAATAACTGGGTGTCCTTTTAAGCCACTAAGTTTGTGGCAATTTGCTTTCCAGCAATAGAAAACAAAGACGATAGTGTTTAGAGAAATGGACGATGCTGGCAGAAGTCCCAAGCATGTAAAATACAGAGTTGCCACCAACTCTGGAAATATTCTCATTAGGCAAGTATTCTCCCAATTCTAGAGACCAGAATCAGGTTAATAGACACATGGAAGCAGCGGGAGTCCCCTGGTATGGACTGAAGTGTGCCCCCAAAATTAATGTGTTGAAGCCCTAACCCCCATCTCCAAACACGGGGCCTTTGGGAGGCTGAAATTCAGGACAGTGGGGCCAGGATGGGATTGGTGCCCTGAGAGGAACGATCAGCAGGCTCCCTGTGTGCCTGTGAGGACACGGCAAGAAGGTGTGTCTGCAGGCCAGGATGCGGGTCCTCACCAGGAACCAAACCCACTGGTAGTACCTTCAGCTTGGACCCCAGCCTCCTGGACTGTGAGAAATAAATGCCTGCTGTTTAAACCACCCTGTGAAGGACTTCCCTGGTGGCCCAGTGGTTAAGAATCCATCTGCCAATGCAGGGGATGGGTTTGAGCCCTGGTCTGAAAAGATTCCACATGACGCGGAGCAACTAAGCCTGTGCGCTACAACTACTGAGGCCTGCACTCTAGAGCCTGCGAGCCATGACTACTGAGCCTGCGCTCTAGAGCCCGTGTGCCACAACTACTGAGCCCATGTGCCACAACTACTGAGCCCGTGCGCCACACCTACTGAGCCCACGAGCCACAAGTACTGAGCCCGCGAGCCACAACTACTGAGCCCGTGCACCACAACTACTGAGCCCATGCACCAGAACTACTGAGGCCTGTGCACAGCAACGAGGAGCCAATGCAGCCAAAAATAAATAAATAAATAAATTAATAAATTAAAACAACAGAAACCAGCCCGTGATGCTCTGTCCCGCAGCCACGCTGAGGCACGCTCTCCGGGCCCCTTCAGCGAAAGGCCAGGGAAACCCGTCTGCCTCCAGCAGCTCCCAGCTCCAGAGTGCAGAAGGCAGTTTCTCTGTGATAGCAGAAGCCCTAGTTTCTGTAACAAGTTCAAAAAATTTCTACCCACTAAACCTTTTACATATATATATATTTTTAAAATAAATTTATTTATTTATGTTTGGCTGTGTTCGGTCTTCATTGCTGTGCGCGGGCTTTCCCTAGTTGTGGCGAGCGGGGGCTACTCTTTGCTGTGGTGCACAGGCTTCTCACTGCAGTGGCTTCTCTTGTTGCAGAGCATGGGCTCTAGGCACGTGGGCTTCTGTAGTTGTGGCACGCGGGCTCTTGAGCACAGGCTCAGTAGTTGTGGTGCACAGTCTCAGAAGTTGTGGTGCACAGGCTCAGTAGTTGTGGCACACGGGCTCTAGAGCGTAGGCTCTGCAGTTGTGGTGCACGGGCTTAGCTGCTCCGCGGCATGTGGGATCTTCCTGAACCAGGGCTCGAACCCGTGTCCCCTGCATTGGCAGGCGGATTCTTAACCACTGCGCCACCAGGGAAGCCCTAAACCTTTTATAAAGTCTGCTAAAAGCAACAAAGCCGACTGGAGTGGGACTCACCACCGTGTGCCCGCAAGAAGTGATGCAGTGGCTCCAGGACACCTCCCCGTCAGACACAGATGGAGGCGGCTGATGGATTCACCCTCTTGCAAGAGCGAGGGCAGCTCTCCAGGACGAAGGCACGACTCCCCTGGGCTCCCCAACAGTCTCTGCTCCCTGGAGACTCAGCCCAGCCCACAGGGCCCTGGGAACCGAGGCACAAGAAGTGTGACCAGCAGCGCTGACCGAGTGGTGCCACAACCTGACGGCACGGCACGAAGTACAACAGTGCCTGAGAAGCCAGCTCAACCCAGAGGCTGGCCCAGCCTCCGTCTCACCCCCTTTAGTCTACGGAGTAAACAAGACAACAGACAAAGGTGGACGACACCGTTAAGTGAAGAATCAGAAAAACTCAGATGTGACAGATGGCCTGGAAAAGTCGATACTGTAAGGGGAAAGTGGGGAGCCTGAAATGAAAGACACTACAAGGGGCATGACCCCCAGTGCCCCAAGGGGAACTGCGTCTGGTTCAGGGAAAACGCCCTGGAAGACACTGTTGAGACAACTGGGGAGAGTTGAAAGTAGACAGGAAATTAGCCAGTATGTGGAATAAGTGTCTACTTCTCAGGTGTGGTCATGACATTACAGTCGTGTGCAGACCATCCTCTTACTAGGACCTCCGTGCTCTGAATTACCTAAGGAACATGGCAGCTGGTTTGCAGCTACTTTCAGATGATTCAACGATAAATATGTATTTTAAAAAAGAGATAAGCAGATGTGGCAAAACATAAGTAATTGCTGGATCTAGGGGAAGGCTAGAAGAGTGCTCATTGTCTAATTCTTTTGGTTTTTCGCCACTGTGTTATTTTTCTCAAAAACTTCAGTAAAAAAGAGTAAATTACTTGAAAAAAAGAGAAGAGGCTAACCCTTCTCTGCTCCTCACTACCTGTGACCGTGCCCTGTGCCTGCATTTCCTCACCAGGCACGTGCGGGTAAGCAGAGAGCATCCTGGGGTGACTTGAAGATCGAAGGTGTTAGGACCTCCCTGACGGCCCAGTGGGTAAGACTCCGCGCTCCCAATGCAGAGGGCCCAGGTTCAATCCCTGGTCAGGAAACTAGATCCCACATGCCACAACTAAAAGATCCCACATGCCGCGATTAAGACCCGGCACAGCCAAATAAATAAATAAATATTAAAAAAAAAAAAGATTGAAGGTGTTAATACACAGAATACCTTCAGAACAGGGCCACAAAAGGGAACAACAAGGTCAGCTTTTAGTTATTCTTCATTGAGCACCTATTACAGGCCAGGCCCTGCTAAGAATCAGCAAGTATAGCAGCTGACACGACCCCCACAAGACCCACAAAGGTCAAGAGGTCTGTGGACAGCTTTCTACTGTTTGCTTATTTCGTGTTAAACAACTGGAATTTGCTGTTAGTGTAGCAAAGTCCAGCAAATATTGATGCGTCTGCCCCCAAAAAAAAAAATTCCAGTTAACCTCAACTCTCTAAATTCACCTAAGCATTAGAAGTTCTCTTCAAAAAAAACCCAATCAACCTAACAATTGGTTTTTAAGGACAATATTTTCTAGTGAGTTTTAGCTCTTCTCAATGAAGGGTTTTGCTTAATTTAATGGACAATTCTGAAGCAATGCTCCCGCCTTAACCCTCTCATCACGTGTTAAGTGTTTCATTATTGTCGTCTGGGCCTTCATATAATTCAGTGCTGTAGGGAGAAACATGCAGATTAGAAAAGACAGTCTAGTTATTTTTATTTTTTAAATTATTTTTAAAATAAATAAATAAATTTATTTATTTATTTTTGGCTGCGTTGGGTCTCTGTTGCTGTACGTAGGCTTTCTCTAGTTGCAGTGAGCAGGGGCTACTCTTCATTGATGTGCACGGGCTTCTTGTTGCGGTGGCTTCTCTTGTTGCAGAGCATGGGCTCTAGGCACGCGGGCTTCAGTAGTCGTGGCCTGCAGGCTCAGTAGTTGTGGCTCACGGGTTCTAGAGCACAGCCTCAGTAGTTGTGCACGGGCTTAGCTGCTCCGCAGCATGGGGGATCTTCCCGGACCAGGGCTCGAACCTGTGTCCCCTGCATTGGCAGGCAGATTCTTAACCACTGTGCCATGAGGGAAGCCCCTCTAGTTATTTTTTAAAACCTCACTTTTTAAAATTCAATGAAAAACTATCAACTTGTAGAACTGAAGAACAGTTCCATTTTTTGACACACAATGAATTGTGCAGCGTTTTTGCAATAGTGACAGCAAATATCAGAAAGGTAGTAAGATATAGTTTTGTTTTTTAAAAATTAATTAATTAATTAATTTTTGGCTGCGTTGGGTCTCTGTTGCTGTACGTAGGCTTTCTCTAGTTGCAGTGAGCAGGGGCTACTCTTCATTGATGTGCACGGGCTTCTTGTTGCGGTGGCTTCTCTTGTTGCAGAGCATGGGCTCTAGGCACGCGGGCTTCAGTAGTCGTGGCCTGCAGGCTCAGTAGTTGTGGCTCACGGGTTCTAGAGCACAGCCTCAGTAGTTGTGCACGGGCTTAGCTGCTCCGCAGCATGGGGGATCTTCCCGGACCAGGGCTCGAACCTGTGTCCCCTGCATTGGCAGGCAGATTCTTAACCACTGTGCCATGAGGGAAGCCCCTCTAGTTATTTTTTAAAACCTCACTTTTTAAAATTCAATGAAAAACTATCAACTTGTAGAACTGAAGAACAGTTCCATTTTTTGACACACAATGAATTGTGCAGCGTTTTTGCAATAGTGACAGCAAATATCAGAAAGGTAGTAAGAAACTGTCCCCAAACCTCAACATATTTCAAGAGAAGAAAATTACCTTTTCAGTTTCAAATTCGATTCTGACCA
>NC_041220.1:145499122-145509157 GCF_002837175.3 Physeter macrocephalus | reverse complement strand
CGGGGGTCCCCCGCATGCGGCGGCCCCAGAATCCCCGCCTGCTGCCTGCAGCCCCGCCGGCCCTCCGCGGCGGTCTCGGGGGCTGCTCAGGCGGGGCCTCTGCGCAGGGCGCGGGCAGCTCCATCTACATCCTGGAGCAGGAGGCGGCGGTCGTGCGGCAGATACAGCGGCTCTTCCCCAAGTTCGCGGACACCCCCGTTTACAACGACGAGGCCGACCCGCTGGTGGGCTGGTCCCTGCCGCAGCCCTGGAGGGCCGACGTGACCTACGCTGCCATGGTCGTGAAGGTGGGCCCGCCGCCGGGCCCTCCCCCGGGGGGAGGCCTTTCTCCCGGTGGCAGGGGCGGGCAGGCGGCCCCCGCGGTCGCGTTCCCAGCCACCCCGCTGCCCGCAGGTCATCGCACAGCACCAGAACCTGCTGGTGGCCAACACCAGCTCCTCCGTCCGCTACGCGCTCCTAAGCAACGACAACGCCTTCCTGAGTTACCACCCGCACCCCTTCTCTCAGCGCACGCTCACCGCGCGCTTCCAGGTCAACGACACGCGCCCGCCGCACGTGCAGCTGCTGCGCAAGCCGGTGCTCACGGCGATGGCCCTGCTGGCCCTGCTGGGTGAGCCCGTGCCGGGTTCCGCGTCGCTTCCTGCGGGGGCGGGGCCGGGACGAGGCCTCAGCTGGACGGGGATGTCGTTCGAGGCCAGGCGTAGCCTGTGCAAAGGCCCGCGGAAGGATGTGCCCTTCTGGGGGGCCGGGAGCATGTTTCTTGTCCCTCCCACCCCCCTCCCCAGCTCAGTGGGCCACAGAGCTTGTGGCGTGGCCGGGGACCTCCAGTGGAGGAGGGCAAATGGTGGGAAGCCGCGCCCTGGGAGGGTCGAGGGGCGACGACTCGGCGTGGTGGCCCCTCTACCCCCCGCAGACGGCGAGCAGCTCTGGGCTGAGGTGTCGCGGGGCGGGACGGTGCTGGACAGCAACCACACGGTGGGCGTCCTGGCCAGCACCCACCACCCCACTGGCCCCGCCGACGCCTGGCGCGCCACGGTGCTGGTCTACGCGAGCGACGACACCCGCGCCCACGCCAACCGCAGCGTACCCTTGACTCTGAGCCTGCACGGGGTGCCCCCGGGCCCGGGTAAGCAGGGCTCCCAGAGAGGGGGCTCCAGCCCCTGGGGTGGGGGTAGCTCTGGCGGGGCGGGGCCTGGAGGAGGCGAGGCCCGGCTCCAGCGTCCCGCTCCGCAGACGTCGTCTTTGTGCAGCTCTACATGGACAACTGGCTCTGCAGCCCCTACGGCGAGTGGCGGCGCCTGGGCAGGCCCGTCTACCCCTCTGCTGAGCAGTTCCGGCGCATGCGCGCGGCCGAGGTCCGCGGGGAGCGTGGGGTAAGGGGCGGGGCGGCCCCCGGGGTCCGCGGGCCCTGAGCCCCCGACTCCGTCCCCAGGACCCGGCGGCCGAGATGCCGCTCCCCTTTCCCAGCAGCGGCCGCCTGACGCTGCGCCCTGAGCTTCCTCTGCCCTCGCTCTGGCTGGTGCACGTGTGCGCGCGCCCGGAGGAGCCGCCGGGGCAGGCAAGTGCCAGTTCCCTTCCCCGCCGACGCCCCGGCAGCCCCCGCCCCCAACCAGTCTCGGTGCCCCTCTCCCCCAGGTGACCCGGCTCCGTGCTCTGCCCTTGGCCCGCGGGCAGCTGCTTTTGGTCTGGTCCGACGAGCGTGTGGGCTCCAAGTGCGTGAGTGCGGTCACCACCCCTACCCCTGCCCCCCGCCGCGCCCCTGGCCCCCAGATCCTCGGGGCCGTGGCGCCCATGTGGCCGCCCTCTGGGGCCCTTTGGCCACCCCACGCCGACTATGCTCTCTGCCACCCATACAGCTGCCCCCGCTGTGGGTACAAATGGCCCATGACTTTGTACCTCTGTGATGTAGCGTGGGGGCACCTACACAGGCCGTTTGCCCCTGGCACGTGTGCTGCAGACCCCTCCTCTCAGCCAGTGTGGCCCTTTGTCATTGCAGGAAGAGTGTCCTGGGCCCCGGGGAGGGGCCAGGAAGGGGGCTGGAGGGGAGTAGGGCTCTGGGCGCCCCCTGCCTGCCCGCCGCCCTGGCCCCCAGCCCTGGTCCTGCCTGACCTTCCCCAGGTGCTTGTGGACCTATGAGATCCAGTTCTCCCCGGAGGGTGTGGTGTACCTGCCCATCAGCAGGAAGCCTTCGACCTTTAACCTCTTCGTGTTCAGCCCAGGTGTGCCTGCTGCCTCAGTGCAGTCCCCGTGGGGAGGGGTCCAGGGCCTTTGGGCACCTGGAGTTTGGGGGCATCAGAGGGGTTCAGGTTGAAGAGCAGGCACGTACCTTTGTGTCCTCAGACACGGCTGTTGTCTCCGGCTCCTACCGGGTTCGCGCTGTGGACTACTGGGCCCGACCAGGCCCCTTCTCGAGCCCCGTGTGGTACCTGGGGGCCCCTTCTCGAGCCCCGTGAGGGCCCCTGCTGCCCCGCGACTGGACCCGTGCTGGCCGTGAGCCTGGGCGGCCAGAAGCCATGCCGGGCCGGACTGCCGTCAGCCTCCCAGCCAGGCGCCCCTCTGTCCATCCCCTCCTGCCTCTCATTCGCCCCATTAAAGCGCCTTTGCGCGCGCAGTAATGGGGACGGCCTTGCTGGTGAGCGCTGAGCAGACGTGAGGCCACCCCCGCCTGTGGGAGCCGGGTTGGGACTCGGGTCGAGCGCACACAGGTGTGAGTTGCCACTGGGGTACCCGCCCTGCGCGCCTGGGGTCTCTGGCGTCACCGCTGGGTGCAGCAGGCCCCATTCCCAGCTCCTGCGCCAGGAGGGCCCAGAGGGTTCCCACTTCCTGAGGCCCAGCCAGGCTGCCCCCTGCACCCTGCCTGGCCCAGACTGTCCCCAGTGGCAGGGAAGGCCGGCAGGGTCCACTCCTGCGGTCATCCGGGCTCCTTATCTGGGCCCAGGAGGAAGGAGCACGCCCAGACGAGGGCGACTTGGGGACCGTGGATGGACATGTGGACAGGGGCCAGGGAAGCCACGAGGGGTGGTGTGGAGCCCTGGGGCTCCTCCCAACCCCTCACGCCCACCCCAGGGCAGGTGGAGCCGACAGAGAACGGTGTGAAGAGGCCACCTGGTGAGGCCACATGGCGAGGGGCAGGGGTGCAGCCAGTCTGGGGTGATGCAAGCAGGAGTGGGGGCCCCGGCCTGCCCTCCTCTCTCCTCTGCCCTTCGAGCTGCCTGGGCTCAGGGATGGGGGGACAGGCCTGGCAGGGCACATGGAAGGCAAGGCCCAGTCACCCCCGGCTCCTGTCCACATGGAAAGGGCGGGGCACCAGGGCCCACCAGCTGCCTCATCCTGGGCTGGGGATGTCAGTGTGACCTTTCTCCACCTGAACCCCAAAGCCGGCACCTGTCCCCATTGCCCTTGGCTGCTGGGGGAGGCTTCGGGGCTTGGTGCCTGGGGCCCCGTTGTGCCCATACAAGGGGTGCTGGGGTGCCCGGTGGGCCCCCGGTTTTCTGCCTCGTCAGGAAGCTCTGCCTGGATGTGGCTACGTGACCAAGCAGCACGGTGGGCAGGCGGCCCGTACAGCAGACACTCATTCTCTCACATCCTGGAGGCCGCAGCCTGAGGGCAGGGGTTCCTCCCAAGGGCCCTTTCCTTGCCTTGCAGATGGCCACCTCCTCCCCGTGTCCTCACATGGTCATCCCTTTGTGTGTGTCTGTGTCCTAATTTTCTCTCTTTATAAGGACACCAGCCATGTGGGATTCAGGCCCACCCATATGACCTCATTTTAATCACCTCTTTAAAGGCTCCCTCTCCAAATACAGTCACATTCTGAGGTAGGGTGAGAACGTCAGTGTATGAACTGGGGGGACCCAGTTCAGTCGGTAACGAGCACCAGCCCTGTTTCTCTGTGGTGGTAGGAATGCATCACCCCAGCGTTAAAGCACCCTTTTTTGGGGGGGATACAGGCTGCCATATATAAAATATAAACAATAGGCCCTACTGTATAGCACAGAGAACTATATTCAATATCTTGTAATAAAGCGTAATAGAAAAGAATGTGAAAAGGAATATATATATTGGGTTGGCCAAAAAGTTCATCTGGATTTTTCTGTCACATCTTATGGGAAAACCCGAACGAACTTTCTGGCCAACCCCGTATATACATATATATAACTGAATCACTTTGCGGTACACCAGAAACTAACGGAACATTGTAAATTACCTATACTTCAATTAAAAAAATTTTTAAAGCAGCCTTTTCTCTACCAGCTGGTTCGGTAGCCTGAGGACCCCTGATGGTCAGGGGCCATCTCAGCTCGCAGCTTACTGGGTGGGGTACTGGGTTCCCCGGTTCCTTCCTTGGACGCCGCACACTCCACCGCACACCCCACTGAGCAGAGATCTCAGATGGGCCCCTCCTTTGGAGACAGGTGTGGCTCCAGGGCAGTCAGTGGGGATTTGGCACTGGCACCTGCGTCTTGGCCAGGACAGCAAAGCCACAACCGTCTCCAGGGGTAAGTCACCGTCTCCACTTTTATTGTGGCTTGTGTGTTGTCAGGCGGCCACCGGGTTGCTGGCATGTCCCCATCCTCCGACCGTGTTCTGGTCTTTGCTGGTTTGGGCTCGGGCTGGGATGTGGTGAGAGTTCAGGAAGTCCACGTAATCGGCCCATGCACGCCCTCCGTCCCTGCTGTCATGGCCACTTTGCACCTGGGCGCATGGAGTGCTCACGGATGGCAGAAAGAGGCTGACATCGACATGACCCATTTATGAGCCCCTGCTGTAGGGGACACTTCTGGATCGGTGTAGCTGTTCTGCAGGACACGGCACCCTCTCTGTCCCTCTCCCCAGACCTCTTGGTCCCCAAGTGTCTTGTCTTCCTCGCTCTGAGTCTGGCCCACCGGCTGACCTGTTGGATGCTGCCTGCTTGAGCCAGACGTGCACCTTGGTTCTGCCGGGGGACGCCGGTGCGTGTGTACAGGCGCCCGCAAGCCACATCCCACACGCGGCTGGCAGGAAGCTCTTCATGCAGCCCTGGGCACGGGTTGAGGGAGAGGCAGCAAGCAGCTCAGGAGGAGCTGGGGGCTCCGGCCATATGGCGCGCTTGGGCCCAGGCTCTGATATTTAAATTTGGTCTTCTCACTGGGCCCTTGGGTCACGTGGCCACTTGGTAAATGGAGTTGGACCTGCCCCAGAGCTCAGCGGCAGACCCGGAGCTGCTTCTCAAGTGGAGAGGTGTTTGACACAGGAGGAGGTGGGCTTGCTCCAGGATGCCAGGGCTCTGGGCTGGAGGCGTTTGCCGCAGGTGTCTGCCACAGATGCTCCAGGCTGCGTGGGGTCTGATGGGCTACCCCCCCAAGGGGCGAGTGGCCTGGGGCCCAGGAGATGGGTGAGAGCAGCACGTGCAGATGCGGGGTGTGCCGCTTCCCCACCCAGAGCCCCACCGAGCACTGTGCCTCCTAGAAGTGGTCCTGCACACATCCGCGTTGCCAGACCGTCGGACCCCCAAACTTTCCTGGACTTTCAGCGGGTTTGCCTCTCACCCTGCGGGAGGCATGGGCTTTACCGAGGCCTCTAGGGCGCTTGTCATCTCTTGGCCGCCCCGTCTAATCGGCGTAATGTCATCAAGGGAACCAAGATCCCTGGACCGTGTTAAGATGGCGTGAGCGTGGGTGCCATCGGGCAGACTCTGAAGGTGTGCTGCCGTGCCTGCCGTGTGCGGGAGCCTGCTGGTCTCCTTCCTCCAGGGGGATAGAAAAGCCAGCTGCGCTGCATACTGGCGCCATGGGCTGCGTGATTTTGTCCAGTAGAGGTACACGTCCAGGCCTCAGGGGGTTGGTGTTGCCCTGGGCTAGGCTGTGATCATCTGTCACTCAGCAGCCATCCGGCAAGTGATATGGAGACCAGAGAAGGAATCCCCACCCTCACATCTCCCCAGTTCCTGATGTTGGACCTAATCCCCAGAAACATGGTGTTATTTTTGGTTTAGCGTGGAGGGCAGGCCTGGGGGCTTCCACGATAGCCCCCCATGCAGCAGCCGGGGGCCAGTGTTGGGCTGTGGCTGCTCGCTGAGTGTGAATGGCCCACTCTACATTCTGTGGAGATGGACACACCTACAGGAAGGGTCTGCAAACCCGTGGGCTCACAGACTCAGGCCCAGGCCCCACGTGACCAGCGATGGTGGCTTTCTGGTGCGTGAGGATTGGCCTCGCCCCAGAGCCGTCACCTAGGAATCCCCTCCGTAGGGAGTCACTGAGGGTGCCGCAGGTGCCCCTTATGTAACTGGGGCCGTAGGCTAGTGACTGTACAGGCAGTTCTTTGTCAGGGGGACCAGCCTCCCCTCCATCCAGGGCTCTGGGTCCTGCACATGAGGCCCCAGCCTCGCCATGACAAGGGGCTTCAGAAGACCTGCCAACGGACCTACGATTTTCTGCCTATATGTGCCTCAAGCAGCACTTCAGAAGCTGCCCACCTGTTTCATTTCTCGAGACCCTGCGTGTAATCGGCCATCTCATGTTTGCCAAGTCCCCTGAGGGCCCATGGCTGCAAACACTTGCACGGGTGAGTCACCTGGGGCCTCGTTAGGACGTGGGTCTGACTCTAGTCTGTCTGGGGTGGGGCCTGAGACTGCATTTCCAACCACCCACGCGCTGCTGGTCCCCGCGGCCCGGTGCTTACCAGGCTCCTGCTGGCCGACCCTCGAGGTTGGGGCCCCCCCTTTCCAGAATGTGTGCGGCAGGCTGTGCGGGCAGAGGAACAGCCCGCGTGCACACGTGGACAGGGGCGGTGTGGCTGTCCTGCCCACCTGTCCCCATTTCCCTTCCTCGCAAATTGCTGCTCCTGAGCAGACGAGGGCCCCGGCGGGTTCTTGGGGTGGGTGCGTGCGGGTGGTTCGGCCCGGCAGCAGCACGTAGAACCGGCCCTGTGGCCACAGGAGCCAGGCCAGGAGGCCCCTGTCCCCACGTGCCCCGGCTCTCAGTTCTGCCTCTTCCCTTTCGAGGGAGAAGGAGGGATGCCCAGTCTTTAGAAGCAGGGCTGTTGCCATAGCACCCAGCCTCTTCCTCTGGCGCACTGGCCCAGCTCGAGGCCACCCATCCCTACGGAGTCTGTGACCCAGAGTCGCCAGCAGCACCCCCCGTGTCCCTCGGGGAGGAGGGGGCCGTCCCGCAGTGGTCCCAGCACAGGTGCAGGAGTGGCCAGCCCCATGCGTGTGGAGGCTCCAGTGAGGCCCCAGGAGAGAAGGCGAAACCAAAGAGTTCTCTCGTGCCTTTTAAAGTCTAAAGTGATGTCACCCCTGTTCACATTTCGTGTGTTCGCTCAGCAGCCGAGGCCGAGCCTGTCACCTCAGCGGCCTCCCCGGTCCCTCCACACAGGCCTCTCGTCTGTCTGTCTGTCTGTCTAGCAGATCAACCTGATTTGTTTGTTTTTTTAAATAACAACTTTATTGAGACATAACTATTTAGAGCATGTGATTTGATACGTTTTGACCTGTTTCTGTCCATGAAACTCTGACCACAATCTAGACACTGGCTGTCCCCATCACCTCCAGAGGTCGTCTCACGGCCCCTCCCAGGCAGCCCCACGTCTGCCTCGGTCACTGTAGACCCACTGGCTCTTTCTAGAATGTGGTACAGACGCCATCACACAGTTCGCACGCCTCTTCCACCAGCACAGTTACCTGCAGACTCACCTGCGTCGTTGCCAAGTGTGACGGATGGTTCACGGCTTTTTATGGCTGATCACGTGCCACTGTATGGACCTAGAACGGTTTGCCCCGTCGCTTGTTGACGGACATTTGGGTAGCTTCCAGTTCGGGGCTGTTACAAATAAAGCCGCTGTGAACATTTGTGTGCAAATTTGTGTGGACGTGTACCTCCTTTTCTGTTGAGTAAATACCTGCTCGTGGGACGCTACGTCATGTGACCCGATTACACGTGTGCCTGGCTCTTTGGAAACTTGTTGCTTGCAGCGTATGTCGTGTACTGGTTGTGTCTCGCCCCCTTGCTAAGTGCACTAATACTGTTCATTTTGGTGACTTTTTTTCTTGTAGAGTCCATAGAATTGTCCACATAGATGATCTTGTCATTTACAAATCAGGGGCATTTTACTTCTTTCCAGTCTGAACTGGCTTGACCCTCCAGCACGATGTGGACTAGCAGGGAGAGAGCGAACCCCAGTTCTCGTTCTCATTTAAGGGGTGAGCGTCATTCTTTCACAATTAGGTATGATGTTAGCTGTAATGTCCTTGTAGATGCTTCTTCTCAGGTGGAGGATGTCCTTTTCTTTGCCAGTTTGCTGAGAGTTGTTTTTTCTTTTAACATCAGGAATGGGTGTTGGATTCTGTCCAGTGCTCTTTCTGCATCTACTGAGATAATCATATGTTTTTTCTTTCTGTTGATACGGTAAGTTATGTTGATTGATTTTCAAATGTTAAACCAACTTTGCATCCCTGGGATAAACCCCACCTGATCATGATGTATTATCCTTTTTTTGTTGGATTTGATTAACCAGAACTTAAGGTGTTTTGCATCTGTGGTCATGACCGATACTGTTGTGTAGGTTTCTGTTCTTGTCATTCTGGATGTGGCATCATGGAATGAGCCGAGAGGCAGCCCCTCCTCTTCCCTTTGCCGGGAGTGTTTGCCTAGAATGTGTGTCAGTTCCTCCTTAAATGTTTTGTAGAATTTCTCAGTGAAGCCATCTGGGCCTGGTGTTTTCTTGTTTTTTTCTTATCAGTAAAGAAAATGAATTAAGAGTTTAAAATTTATTCACACATAAGCACACATGCGCATAGGCACATACATACATAAATATATCCACAAAAAAATCCAACCTCACATGATTCCTTGGGTAAGTTCTACCAAACACTGAAGGAACAGATATTTTCAATCTTATTCAAATTGTTTTACAAAGCAGAGAAAGAGGAAATGCCCCCCACTCATTTTATGAGAGTGGCATATCCTTTTTTTTTTTTTAATTTTGTTTATTTATTTTATTTTATTTTATTTTTATTATTATTATTTTTTGCTGTATGCGGGCCTCTCACTGTTGTGGCCTCTCCCGTTGCGGAGCGTAGGCTCCGGACGCGCAGGCTCAGCGGCCATGGCTCACGGGCCCAGCCGCTCCGCGGCACGTGGGATCTTCCCGGACCGGGGCACGAACCCGTGTCCCCTGCATCGGCAGGCGGACTCTCAACCGCTGCGCCACCAGGGAAGCCGTTTATTTATTTTTTATACAGCAGGTTCTCATTAGTTCTCTATTTTATACATATTAGTGTCTATATGTCAATCCCAGTCTCCCAATTCATCTCACCACCACCCTCCCTGGGCCTGGTGTTTTCTCTGTGGGAAGATTTTTAACTAAAAATTCAAATTATTTAATAAATACATTCAGGTTTTCTACTTCTTCTAGAGTGAGCTTTGGTAGCTTCTGTTTTTCAATGAATTTGTCCAGTTCTTCTAAGGTGTCAAATGTATTGGCATAAATTTATTCACAATATTCCCTATTCTTTTTTAAAAAAAATTTATTGGGGTATAGTTGACTTACAATGTTCTTAATTTCAGGTATACAGCAAAGTGAATCTGTTATACGTATACATCTATCCACTCTTTTTTAGATTCTTTCCCCATATAGGCCATTACAGAGTACTGAGTAGAGTTCCCTGTGCTACACAGTAGGCCCTTATGAGTTATCTATTTTATATACAGTAGTGTGTGTGTGTGTCAATCCCAATCTTCCAATTTATCCTTCTCCTCCTTACCCCCACGGTAAGGGGTTTATTTTCTACATCTGTAACTCTATTTCTGTTTTGTAGATAAGTTCATTTGTAGCCTTTTTTTAAGATTCCACACATAAGCGATATCATATGATATTTGTCTTTCTGTCTGACTTACTTCACTCAGTATGACAATCTCTAGGTTCACCCATGTTGCTGCAAATGGCATTATTTCATTCTCTTTAATGGCTGAGTACTATTCCATTGTATAGATGTACCACATCTTCTTTATCCATTCCTCTGTTGATGGACATTTAGGTTGTTTCCATGTCTTGGGT
>NC_041220.1:145487723-145494965 GCF_002837175.3 Physeter macrocephalus | reverse complement strand
ACTGTTGTGGCCTCTCCCGTTGCGGAGCGTAGGCTCCGGACGCGCAGGCTCAGCGGCCATGGCTCACGGGCCCAGCCGCTCCGCGGCACGTGGGATCTTCCCGGACCGGGGCACGAACCCGTGTCCCCTGCATCGGCAGGCGGACTCTCAACCGCTGCGCCACCAGGGAAGCCGTTTATTTATTTTTTATACAGCAGGTTCTCATTAGTTCTCTATTTTATACATATTAGTGTCTATATGTCAATCCCAGTCTCCCAATTCATCTCACCACCACCCTCCCTGGGCCTGGTGTTTTCTCTGTGGGAAGATTTTTAACTAAAAATTCAAATTATTTAATAAATACATTCAGGTTTTCTACTTCTTCTAGAGTGAGCTTTGGTAGCTTCTGTTTTTCAATGAATTTGTCCAGTTCTTCTAAGGTGTCAAATGTATTGGCATAAATTTATTCACAATATTCCCTATTCTTTTTTAAAAAAAATTTATTGGGGTATAGTTGACTTACAATGTTCTTAATTTCAGGTATACAGCAAAGTGAATCTGTTATACGTATACATCTATCCACTCTTTTTTAGATTCTTTCCCCATATAGGCCATTACAGAGTACTGAGTAGAGTTCCCTGTGCTACACAGTAGGCCCTTATGAGTTATCTATTTTATATACAGTAGTGTGTGTGTGTCAATCCCAATCTTCCAATTTATCCTTCTCCTCCTTACCCCCACGGTAAGGGGTTTATTTTCTACATCTGTAACTCTATTTCTGTTTTGTAGATAAGTTCATTTGTAGCCTTTTTTTAAGATTCCACACATAAGCGATATCATATGATATTTGTCTTTCTGTCTGACTTACTTCACTCAGTATGACAATCTCTAGGTTCACCCATGTTGCTGCAAATGGCATTATTTCATTCTCTTTAATGGCTGAGTACTATTCCATTGTATAGATGTACCACATCTTCTTTATCCATTCCTCTGTTGATGGACATTTAGGTTGTTTCCATGTCTTGGGTATTGTAAATAGTGCTGCCGTGAACATGTATCTTTTCAAATTCTGGTCCTATTCTTCCTCTAACGTGTGTAGAATCTGTAGTAACGTTGTGTCTCTTGTTCCTAATATTGATAATCTGTGTCTTTTCTCTTTTTTTTTTTCCAGATCCATGTATAAAAGATTTATGGATTTTATTGATCTTCTCAAAGAACCAGCTTTTGGTTTCATTCATTTTCTCTATGTTTTTCTTTCCGTTTTGTTTTCTATTTCATTGATTTCTAATGTGATCTTTCCTGTTTGCCTTCCTCTGCTTACTTGGGGTTCCAGCTTTTCTCATGTTTTCTAGCTCCTTTGGAAGGAAACTGAGGTCATTGATCTGAGCCCTGTCTTCTCTAATTAGGTGCTTAGTGCCATAAATGTCTAAGTACTGCTTTAACTGTGTTCCACGGTTTTTGATATGTTCTCTTTTCATTTCCATTCAGTTCAAAATAATTCTTAATTTTCCTTTGGTTTCTTCTTCAGTGTATGGGAAATTAAGAAGTGGATTACTAGGACTTCCCTAGTGGTCCAGTGGCTAAGACTCTGCACTCCCAATGCAGGGGGCCCGGGTTCGATCCCTGGTCAGGGAACTAGATCCCACGTGCCACAACTAAGAGTCTGCATGTTGCAACGAAAGATCCCGCATGCGGCAACAAAGACCCGGCACAGCCAAAATAAATAAATAAAATATTTTTAAAAAGAAGTGGGTTATTGGTTTGCAAGCATTTGAGGATTTCCCAGATATCTTTTGTTAGTGATTTCTAGTATAATTCCAATGTGGTCAGACAACATTCTCTGAATGACTTGCATTATTTAAAAAATATTGCCACCTGTGGCTGAGGAAATGTTTGACTGTTCTGTAAATATCAATCAGGCCAAGTTAGGTGATGGTATTCAAGTCTTCTATATTCCTGATGATTTTCTGTCTACTTGTTGAATCACATTTGGGAGAAGAGTGTTGAAATCTCTGGGTATAATTGTGCATTTGCCCGTTTCTCCTAAGCGGCTTTTGCTCCATGGATTCTTGCCGTGTGCCGTCAGGTACACGCACATTTAGGACCGTTACATCCTTTTGATGACTTTAGAACTTTGTCATTATGAAATGGCCCAGTTTTTCTCTGCTCATATTCTTGCTCTGAACTTTACTTTGATATTATTACATCAGCCACCCAGCTATTTTGTTGAGTGTTAGCCAATTTATCTTTTCCCACCCCTTTACTTTTAACCAATCTGTGTCTGTATTTGAAGTGTGCCCTGTGTGGGCAGCATATAGTTGAATCTTGCTTTTTTTTTTTTTTAACCCAATCTGGTAACCTCTGCCTTTTATTGGGATGTTTCAGTCATTTACATTTAATGTGATTATTGATATGATTGGGTTTAAATCTACCATCTTGCTATTTATCTTTTATTCATCTCATCTGTTCTTTTCTCCTGCCCTTTTTTTTTGGACTATTATTTTTTAAAATTATCCCATTTGTCTCTTTTGTTGCCTTCTTAGCTGTAGTTCTTTGTTCGGTTATTTTAGTGGTTGCACCGGGATTTATACTATACATTTTTTGACTTGTCAATATCCACTGTTGAGTGAGATCATACCATCTCACATGTAGTAAGAGAACCTTAAAACACCATTTCTGGTTCCCTCCCCCCCCCCAGCCTTTGTACTCCTGTGGTCATACATTTTAACTTTTCATATGATAGAGATCACACAATACATTGTTGTTATTTCTGCTGTAAGCAGATGATTGATTATCTTTTAAAGAGATTTAAATCATTAAAAAAGCATTCCTTACAGCCACTCACATGGTTTCCCTTTCTGGGGTGAACCCTTCACTTCTCTGTGTGGCTCCTGGTTTCCCTCTGGTCCCATCTTCCTTCTACTTGGAGGATGTCCTTTCACGTTTCTGGTAGTACAGATCTGCCAGTGACTAATTCTTCCAGCTTCTTATGTCTGAAAAAACCCAGGGCTTCCCTGGTGGTGCAGTGGTTGAGAGTCCGCCTGCCGATGCAGGGGACACGGGTTCGTGCCCAGGTCCGGGAAGATCCCACATGCCGCGGAGCGGCTGGGCCCGTGAGCCATGGCCGCTGAGCCTGCACGTCCGGAGCCTGTGCTCCGCAACGGGAGAGGCCACAATAGTGAGAGGCCCGCGTACCGGAAAAAAAAATAAAAATAAAAAAATAAAGAAGCCCTGTTTCACCTTTGTTTTCAGAAGACACTTCTGCTGGTAAAGAGTGCAGGTTGGTGGGTTTCCTTTTCTCGCATTTTAAAGATATTGCTCCATTGTCTTCTTGGGTGCATTGTTTTCATTCAAGACATCAACCAATCATCCTTTTCTTTGTTCCTGTATAAAAATGTGCCTTTTTTCTCTGGATGCTTCTAAGCTATTCTCTTTGTAACTGGTTTTCAGCATTTTGAGGAGGATGGTCCTTGGTGTAGTTTTCTCCATGTTTCTTGTGCTTAAGTTTTCTTGAGCTTTTGGGAACTGTGGGTTTATGTTTTTCACTACATTTTGAAAAATTCTGGCCGCTTTTTCTTAAAATATTCTTTCTTTTTTACCTCTGTGTCCTCTCCCTTCGGGCTCCAGTTCCAGTTGTATTTCACTACCTGAAGCTGTCCCCCAACTCACGGACGCTTTGTTCATTTTTTTCAGTCATTTTTCTCTCTGTGTTTCATTTGCATAGTTTCTATAGCTCTGCCTTCAAGTTCACAACCTTTTCTTTCACAGTGTTCTCTTGATCCCGTTCAGTGTATTTTTTTTTTTTTTTTTTTTTTTTTTTTTTTTTTTGTGGTACGCGGGCCTCTCACTGCTGCGGCCTCTCCCGTTGCGGAGCACAGGCTCCAGACGCGCAGGCTCAGCGGCCATGGCTCACGGGCCCAGCCGCTCCGCGGCATGTGGGATCTTCCCGGACCAGGGCACGAACCCGTGTCCCCTGCATCGGCAGGCGGATTCTCAACCACTGCGCCACCAGGGAAGCCCCCGTTCAGTGTATTCTTTATCTGACATTTTGATTCTCCTCCCTGGAGTTCAGTTTGAGGCTTTAGAAAAACCTTCCATGTCTCTACGTAACATACTTAGCCTTGCCGCTGGCATCTTGCGCACGTGGAATGTAGTCACAGGAAGTGTGCATGATGTCTTGTCCACTAATTCTATTGTTTTTGTCATTTCTGGGTTCTTTTTGATTATTTTTCTCCCCTCAGTACAGGTTATCATTTTCTGCCTTTTTTCATGCCTAGTAATTTTTGGTTGGATGTCAAACATTGCGTGTTCTACCTTGTTGGGTGCTGGATAGTTTTGTATTCCTATAAATATTCTTGCATTTGTTTCTGGGACACAGTTAAGTGAGTTGGAAACTGTGTGATCCTTTAGGTCTTGTTTTTAAGCTTTGCTGGGCAGGACCAGAAATGCATTTAGTTTAGAGTTGATTTTTCCCTTCTACTGAGGCAAGACCCTTCTTTCTACTCTAACTGACACCGCTTGCATTACTAGGTTCTCAGCTCTGGCTGTTGAATGCAGGCACGGTGTTCCTGCCCTGTGGGCTCCCATCCTTCTGGGTGGTTTTTCCCCAGGCTTGGATGGTTCCTTTTCACTCTGGACTGATCTGTACTCCGCTGAAGCCTCGAGGGTGACCCTCTGCGGGCCTCTGGGGCTACCTGTCTGCACAGCTCTCTCCTCCCCAGGACTCTGCCCTGTGAACCCCAGCCGTCTTGCCCTCCCGGGACTCCCCCTCCCTCTGGGCTCTGCCTGGGTCCCCACTGTCAGCACTGCGCCCTGGAAACTGCAGGGAGGGAGCAGGGACTATTGAAGTCTCCCTTCATTTGTTTGCCGTCTCGCAAGGATCGCTGTCTCCTGTTGCGTGATGTCCTGGCTGCTGTTTTTCACATGTATTTATCTCTGACTTTTTTATTTTTTAACATGCGGAGAGCATGTAAGTCTGGTCTCTGCCATTTCCTCTGCAGCAGAAGCAGAAGCCTGTATGCCAGGGGCTTCAGTTCCCGGCAGGCACTTTCCATCTTTAGAGGCGCTGCTCGCAGGCTCTACACCTGCTGCTAAGATGCCTCCTCTCTCAGGGCTGCGGACACGCCCTCCTGGCCCACCCTCGCCCGTCCCGGCCTCGCACAGAGCCAGGGCTCAGCTTCTCGTGGTTGACTGACGATTGTATGAAGAGCAGACAAATGCTTCTTGGGGTTCGCTGTGTCCGGCGGGTGGGAGACAGAAACTCTTGCAATCCCCAGGATAATTCCCTGGGGTCTGATCGCAGACGGGAGCATTGAGACCGGGAGGTTAAAAGGACAGTGTTTGAACGGTTCCGTATTCCGGGCCCCTTGTCCTGAAGGGGAAGTGGCAGCCCGCTGGTGGAGGGTTTCGTGGAGGAGGCGGCTTTGGAGATGCGCTCAGGCTGGCCTGGCGCCGGCGTGGGGAGCGCCGCGTCCTGCACGGAGAGGCGGCCGTGGGTCCCAGGGAGGGAGGGAGGGAGGGAGGGGAGCCGGGCGGCCTCGGGGGCCGCCACGCTCCGAGCCTCCGCCAGGGGGCAGCGAGTCCCCGCTCAGGGAGGTGAGCCCCGCCTGGGACGCGCCCCTTCCCACGCGCACACCAGGCCGCGGCCCCGCGCCCGCCAGCAGGGACTGCCGCCCCCACCTGGCGCTGCTCACCTGGCGGAGACCCCTCCCCACGGCCCACCTCATCCCGCACACCGGCGCGGGGCCGCCTCGCCCTCGGCCCGCTTCCTGTTTCCGACACTCCCCGCCCCCGCGCCCCCGCCGTTCAGAGCCACCTTTCACACAGCTGCCCCTGGCAGCCTCCCACCTGTCGCAGCTCTTCACGCCCCGGTGGCGTCTCCTCATAACCCTGCCCGCGCAGCCCGCCACTAGCCCCGGACCTCTTCCCCCATATGCCCGTTTTGTCCCAGAGCACCTGTCTGTGACCCCCAGCGCCGCTGGCACCGTCTTTAGGTGGGCACTGAACCTGCCCTCCTGGCTTCCTTCTCTCTGCGGGGCGTGACTCCAAGCGCAGGAGGGCTACTCGGGTCTGTCAACGTCTGGGCCTTCACCCCGCGTGCAGGCAGGATTGGGGGCGGGCCTGGCTCACCACCACCCTCCCACGAGGTGCCCACCCGGGCCCAGAGACAGGATTTGGGAACCGCCTTCTCACTGGCCCTGGAAGAGGTGCGCAGCCGGGGTCTCACCGGGCCCCAAACCCTGATGGCTCACACCCTCACCCAACTCTCCTCTGCCCTGGCGATTCGGACCTGCAAGGCATCTCCAGATCCAGTGTTCCCTGGAAGGCTTCCTGGGAGAGGGAGCTCCTGAGACGAGAGAGGCTGTTCCAGGCAGGGTTCCCGAGGGAATAGCATGGGCAAAGGTCCAGAGGGGATGGAGGGAGGGCTGCAGGGGGTGGGGGTGGGGGTGGGAGCTGGACAGGACCCAGGCATCCAGGGCCTCAAGGGTGGTGGGGTTTGTGTTGAGGGCACTGGGGAGCCAGAGACGTGTCAAGGCTGTGTTTTAAACGATGATTCTCCGTTCCAGAGATGTGTCAGTGGAGGGCAAGCCAGGGGAGCCTGGCCCACTGATTCAGGCCAGAGCGGACGGGGGTTGCTCAGGGAGAGCCTGATGGATGGAAATAGCGGAGGCACGGGAGCCAGTGTGTGCACGTTGCTGAACAGGAAAGGGAAGGGCAGTGGGGCAGTGTGGAGAAAGATCCACAGGAGAGCTGCACTCTGCAGCGTGTGGTTCCAGTCCTGGGCGTGCCAAGTGCTGCCTGGGAAATCTTGGGTAAATTACCTGACTTCTTTGTGCCTGCGTTTCTTCATCTGCACAGGACCTCAGTACCCCACATCACCTGCGACTTGGCCCTCCCTGGAGTCTCTTGGGGCCAGAGCGGGGTCTTGGATCTCCCTTCCGCTCCCAACGACAACCGGGGGCTCAGACCTCGGGGCCTGACGGCCCAGCTGCGGCTCGATCAGGGCCAGCTCTGGAGGTGCGCGGGGTGTTGGTGGCCTGAAGTTGTGTGCTCGGACACGGGAGCCAACGGGTGCAGCTGTGAGGTGGGCGCCGCGGGACCTGGAGGTGCGCAAAGCTGGGCTGGGCCTGGGCGGGGCCAGGCGGATGGCCGTGAGGGGGCGCGGTGTGTTGGACCTGGCTGGGGAGGGTGGGAACAGGCTGGGGGCGGGGCTAGGGGCGGGCCGTGCGGGGGCGGGGCCGGGCCGGGGGCCGGCCGGGGCAG
>NC_041220.1:145402470-145487324 GCF_002837175.3 Physeter macrocephalus | reverse complement strand
TGTGTCGGGGCGGGGCGCGCGGCGGGCTCGGCGCTCGCTCCGGGAGAGTTGACAAAGCCCCGCAGGGAAGGACGCCTCGCGGCGCGGCGCCCCGGGCCCCTCGCCCCGCCGCCCCGGGACACCGGCCCCGGCCCCCGGACCGACCCCGCCGCCCACCCCGCCCCCAGGCCCCAGCCCCCGGCCCCCGCCCCGGCCCCGACCCGAGCCGCCCGCGCCCAGGTAGCGCCGCCCCGTCCCGAGGCCGGGCCCGGGGGCGCGGGGCGGCGGGGTGCGGCGCCCGGGGCGGCGATGACCGCGCAGCGCGCCCCGCGGGCCCGGCCCTGAGCCCCGCCGCCCGCGAGCTCCGCCGAGGTGAGCCCCTCCGCGCGCCCGCGATCCCCGGGGCAGACTGGGCGGGCCGACTCGGGAGGGCCGGGGGCCGGGGCCGGGGGCGGGGGCCCGGGCTGAGAGCGTCCGGGTTCCCGCTCTGCGGTGGGGAGCCGCCGGCACCGGCACGCGCCGCCGCCGCTCCCGCCTGGCCCGAGGTCCTGCCAGTGCCCCGCCCCCGCCCCTGAACCCCACGTGGGCCCCCCCCAACGCAAATTTGTCCGCTAATGGCGCAGGCGATTATCTGCGGGGCCGCCGGTGTTGTGTGTCCCGCGGGCAGGGCCCGAGTTACAAGAGCCAGGAATCCAGACGGTGTTTGGAGGGGGGGCGGGGGAGGTCGGTAATTAGTGTAAACCCTTTGTCTGCCTTTGATAACCACGGTTCCCCCGCCGCCGCTTCCTCCGCCCGGAGCGCGGCAGGGAAGGCGGGGCGGCCCGCACCCCGGTCCCCGCGACCCAGGGCTGGGGTGCGGGCGGCTCCGGGGCCCAAGGCGGGGGGCGGGGCGACCCCCACCCCCACGCAGCGACCGGCCTCTGAATACACCCCAGGTCCGCACTGGCCGAGATGACGCCGAGCGCCGCGTTGGTGCTGCTGCTGCCGCCGCTGCTGCTGGGGGCCCTCCCGCCGGCCACCGCCGCCCGAGGTGAGTGCTGGCGCCCAGCCCGGCGCCCCGGCCTCCGCCAGCGCCGCCCCTTTCCCTCCGGCCCTGAACCCTGCCACAGTGCCCGCCTGGCGCGCGTGCCTGCGCCCCGCCCCTGCTGGCCCCGCTCTGCCCGCCCTTCACCCGCGGGGCGTCCCAGTGCACCCATGGGACACTCCAGCTCACCCGCGGGCCCCCCTCACCCACGTGGCTCCCCAGCTACCTGTGGGGCACCCCTCACCAACGGGGCATCGCCATCTCACCCATGAGGTCCCTCCAGCTCTCCCACAGGGTTACCCCTCACCCTCAGGGCACCCCCAGCTCATCCGTGGGGCCCCACGCTTGCTGGCAGGGTGGGCTCTGGCCCCAGTTCCCCTCAGTACACACGCACACACCCACACACACATCCCTGCAGTTGCGGGCAGCTGTTCACGGTGGATTCTTGAGTGATGGACTGTTTGGCCACATTGGACCCAGTTAGGCCCCTGGGAACCTGCAGAGATCCCCCTGGTGGCCAGGGTTCGGTGTGGGGACAGTGGGGACGTTCTTGGCCTCTGGGACTAATGTGCCCTAGGCCTGCCCATCTCTAGGAAGGTACAGGGTGGGGGCTGGGAGACTGAGTGCCCAGTGCATGGGGTCACTGCATGGTGGAGGGTAGGGGCCTGTCTTAAGGCAGACCCTGAGACCACCTACTTCCGGCTACACACTACGTCTCTCGGCATGCGCCACACCAGGGCCTGGACGTGGGCTCACACACCTGCTGTGCAAGCGGGCAGGCCCAGATGCCTCCGGAAGGACCCCTGCCCCTGCAGCCAGCCCCAGCAAGCGGCGTCCTGGGCTGATGGGTGATGCGTGCCCGCAGACTCCCACCACCATGCTCAGTGCTGGCCTCCCTCAGCTAGGCGGGACCTGCGGCCAGGCCAGCCCTTTGGGTGTGTTGACCACTCAGGATCGTCCTTGCCCTGTCTACCAGTCCTCTGAGGCTTCGCACCCCTCCCCCACGGCCGCTGCCGCCCAGCGGGCGCACTGAGACCAACCCGGCCTTATATGGCCACGTTCGGGTGTGGGGTGGCGGGCGGCGGCCCAGGTGGGCCTCATGCCATGGTACCCACCCCACCCCCCTGCCCCGCCTGCCCCGCCAGGGACTGGCTGGCTCGCTTGAGGGTGGGGGCTGCCCAGGCGTGGCCGGGACGGGCAGTGTCCAGGGTACTGCGGACACTCAGGTCATGCCCAGCAAGGCCCCCCCTCCTCCAGTGGCCAGCGGCCTGGACTCTGAATCCTCTTTTATCTGCTTGGACTCCCCCATCCACGCACCTGCCTGTCCTCTGGCCACTCGGCCAGGGAGGCTCTGGAGGCCACTGGCCTGGCCTGGCCGTTGGCTGGAGCCGGAGGTGGAGTGGCGGGTGGCAGCGGGCCGTGGATGGCAGTGGGTGGACGGCCTGCCTCGGCGCCGAGGGGTCCCAGAGGGACCACACCCGGCTCTGTGCCCCTTGGCTGAGGCCTCGGGCTGCATGGTGAGGGCCCTGGCGGCGGCAGGGAGGTGGGAGCCCCTTTCCAAGGGCGAGGGCCTCTGTGGTTTTGGGGGTGCGGGGGGCAGTGCTCTTCCTGAATTGTGCTGGCTTCTCCGCCAGGCCTGGACTGGAGGGCAGGGTCGTTTCAGGCCCTTCCCACTTGGCCAGTGAACAGACTGAGCGTGGACCTTCTTTAGGCTGACAAACCGGCGCAGAGAGAGTTTGGGTGGTTTTTTGAAAGCCGTTTTCCCCGTGGTGTCACAATTTCTGGAATCCGTACATTTCTAGACTCCAATCATATTTTTAAAGTTCCCCTTTTCCCAAAGTTTCACAATCTTGGTGGGTTTGTCTTAAACTGTTTGTTGTTTTTTTTTTTTTTCAAATTTGAAAAAAGAATTTGGCTTTCTCCATTTCCATTTTATTTCTCACAGTGGGAGCTCTGAGAGGTTCCGAATGAAATACCTTTGACAAATTACTTTGGAAGAAGTCATTTCAGGGTTTTCTGAGAAGTGCCACGTGTGAACTTCTCTGAGGATGGTGCAGTGGATGGTCTCTGAGCAGCCAGCCCTGGAGGTCCCTCCCTGTCCCCTGGACCTGGCCGGCGTGCCCGGGTGCCCTACCTCCTGCGGGATGGAGAGGACTTGGGGCTGCCCTGCCTTGGGGCTGTGGTGGGAAGGGTCTGCTGGGGTGTGTGAGTCGTTGGGGAAGCATGTGGCCGTCAGGGCGGCTGTGGCGTGTGCATGTGCGTTGGCTGACCTCGGCCTCTGGCCAGGCTGCAGGGGGCCTCCTCCTCCCCTCTAGGTCCCTGCAGGCCGTGCTGGCCAGTGTGCGGCCAGGGCTGAGGTGGACTTGTGGGAGCCCGGCCCAGGCTCTGCGAGCTGGGGATGTGGGCCAGCGGCCCCATTTACGTCTTGTCTTGGGCCCCAGTCCTGGAAGGGAAAAGAAATCACTGTCTCCTCTGCGGGGAGGAGGAAGCCGAACAAAGTGGCCTTTGGCTGGGCCAGGCTGAGCCTGGGCTGCCCGCGGGCTCTGTCTCCATCGTGGGGGGATCAGTGGGCCTCCGGCCCCCGCCCGGCTCCGCCGCCCTCACGGGGGACATGTTGGTTTTCCCCAGCAGCAGCCTCAGCCTCCGATCACCTGGGCGGCTCAGGCTCACTGACGTGCTGGGGGAGGCGGGCTGTGGCCGCCTGCCCGCTGTGTGGCCATCCGCGTTGGCCTCCTTTGCCCCATGCAGTGCCTCGCCTGGTGACTGCGGCCCTGGTGCGTCCAGGTGACGGCCTCCGTCAGCAGGTCAGCATGTGGAAGGAAGGCGTGCCCGTGCCCATGCCACCGTGCCCAGACCCCAGGGACACTGTAGCCAGTGTGGCCCCCCCCTACCTTGCCCGCCACCCGCTCTTCCTAGCGGTGGCCACCAGGTGCTCCTGGTCAAGCCCAGCCTCGCTTCTCTCCGGGCCCCAGGAGAGCAGGGGCCGCTGTCCTGGGCTACCTCAGGTGGGGTCGCAGCCTGGGGTCCACTGGAGGGAGGTGGAGCGCAGAGGCGTGGGCGTCACCCTGGGGCCCGGAAGGAGAGGTGGGTGCTGGTCAGGGTAGGCAAGGACAGGCCTCCAGCTGGCGGGATGTTGTGGGCAGAGGTGGGCAGCTCACCGGGGCCAGAGTGGACATCCAGTGGACACGGGCGCCTTGGTGGAGTGGGGTAGGGGCCTTGAGTGGGGAAGGGCTGGGCCGAGAGGCTGGTCAGCTGAGGGGGTGTCCTGGGGGCTTTTCCACCGGGACATTGTGGCCAGCCCTCCTGGCTCCGGCGAGGAGTCCTGGGGCCTCCATCCACACACCCTGTGCCCCCGCTGAGTGGCTGGGGGCGGGGCCTGGAGGCAGGCGGGGGCTGGGGTAGGTGCCTACCCCCCGCCCAGCACAGACTGGCCCCCTTGAGGAGAACTGGCCCAGGGTGGGGTTTCTAGGAGCTGTCGCTGAAGCACTGCAGGAGTTGCTCCAGCCTAAGGGCTGCTGAAATCCAGGGTTTCCCATCTTGGCAGGAAACACAATTGCTTTTCTTCCTGCCGGGGAGTTTATTTCGTGAGAGATTTACACAAGCTGTGCGCTGCTGAGTGGCCGAGGAGTGAATGACGGGGCGTGGGGCAGCGGGCGGGGAGGAGGGACCCCGTCTGGCTCCGATGATCCTGAGCCCCGGAGGAGCCGGGGCCTGCGGAGCGTGCTCTCCTGGTCCAGGGCCGCTGCCAGTGGCTTCAGGGCTGCCCTCTGCACTCGTGCAGCAGCCTATCCGGGTTCCGGCGGGGACAGTGGGGCTGACTCTGGAGCTCAGCCCGACACAGCGTGTGCGCCTTGAGGGCCAGGTGGCCTGCCCCGTGGCCTCCGGGGGCCTGGGGGGGCGCCTCGTCTGGCCTGGCCTGCTCTGGCCCCGTGGCCTCAGTCCTCGCCTCAAGGAGCCCGCCGTGGGAATGGGCTGTCGTGGAGCCCGTATGGGTGGGAGGGAGGGGCCCTGGCCTGGGGTCGCGCAGGCCGGGCTGCTGGGTGCGTTGGGTCTGCTGCCATAGCCATCGCCCTCATCCTCGAGGTTCTGCTTACATGCCCAGGGGTTCCAGGCTCAGGAGAATGTCCTCGTCTCCCCTCCGAGGTGACTCCGGTACCTGGATCGGGGCCCCCTGGGGCGGGGCCCCTGGGTGGTCTGGGCCCCGCGGCGCGTTACCCTGTGCTCTGGGTCCAGTGCCGGCAGGTGTGGGAGGCCCCACTGGACAAGGGCCTTCTCGGTCCTTTGGCAGCTGGGAGCGGGTCTGGGTCAAGTGACGTTGGTGAGGTGGGGGTGGATGGCGCGGTGGGCAGGGTCGGGGTGGGTCAGCGTTGAGTCTGGTGGGCCTAGTGAGATCTGGGCACCCGACGGGGCTGCCCGGTGTTCAGCTGAGTCCCTTGGGGAGGGCCCGGGCGGGGGGTGTGCGTGCTTTCCCGTCACTGTCCCCTGTTGGCAGTTCACGTGGGTCCCCCCAGGGAAGCGGCACCGTCAGGGTGATGCTCTGGGCCTCCCGTGTCGGTCCTGGGGGTAGTGAGGGCGAGGTGGAGGAGCCCTGGAGCTGGGGGGGGCCACTGGAGGTCCATCTGGGGGCCTCCAGAGAAGAGGACAGACCTGGAGGCCCCCGGTCTGCCCGCCCCCGGTGCGCGGCTGGGCAGCCGGTGGAGGGGACGCTCCCGCGGGCTTGCTCGGTGGGTCAGGCCGTCCCTTTGCCACGCCCAGAATGGCCTGGTTTCTGGGGCAACCACCTGTCCTGCGGGTCCTACCAGTTCCACCACAGATCCCGTGGGTCCAGCCCCGGGGGCCGCCCTGGGCCGGCTGGTGACCGGGGAGTGCGGGTGTGCACGTGTGCTGAGCCTGCCCCCCTCGTGGCAGCCCTGGGGTGGTCCTCACCTGTGCCCCCCGCCCTGGGGTGTTCCTGTCCTTCCCCGCCAGGCCTCGCCTTCTTGGGGAGGGTGCTGGCCCGACGGCCTTCCCAGCTCTCCCCGCTGCGCCCGGTCCTCACTGTGGGGGACACCTTGGGCGCCCGCACCCCCCAGAGAGTGCCTGCCTGCCTGCCCTGCCTGGTGCCAGGGCCCGGCGCCCCTCCTCACGCCGCTCACTTAGCTGGTCCTGCACAGCAGGACGGTGGCTCCTGGCTGGCCGCCCTCACCCGCAGCCAGGCCCATGCTGGTTAGCCCCATGCTCCCCCCACCTCCCCCGCCCCCTGCCAGAGAATTCCTTCCAGCCTGGAAATTTCTGGGGCTTCGCGGGGCTTGCGGGGGACAGAGCTGCCCCGATGAGCCGGCCGGTGCTTCGTGCCCGCTTAGCCTCACCTGTGTTTGCGGCTTCACGGGGTGACGGCTGAGACCACCGGTGCCTCTGTGGCCCCTGCTGGTCTCTGGCACCTGGGCCCCGGAGGAGGGGCGATGTCTGGCCCGGCCCCTCTTGAAGGGAGCTTGGGGTCGGCAAGCCAGGGCCCACAGAACGCCCTGGGCGGTGGGGAGGGGTGGAGCCTGATTCTTGGGGTCCCTCTCACCCCTGCCACGGCCAAGCCCCTGACAGACCGTGAACAGGGCGGGAGCGTGGGTCCAG
This sequence comes from Physeter macrocephalus, assembly GCF_002837175.3. Taxonomy (NCBI): domain Eukaryota; kingdom Metazoa; phylum Chordata; class Mammalia; order Artiodactyla; family Physeteridae; genus Physeter; species Physeter macrocephalus. The sequence continues at coordinate 145,480,714 of NC_041220.1, read as the reverse complement.
ATGGAGTGGCCAGGGCAGGCCGCCGTGCCCCTGGGGGCGGGGAGGGAGGAGGGGGTGTCGGGCAGGTGCGCCAGGCTGGGCGGAGGCTGTGGGGTGCTGAGCTCGGGGCGGTCCCGGGGGCCTGTGAAGACGGCTTGGGGGTACGGGGTGGGGGGCATGGGGTGGGCCGCAGCTGGGGGTCCCTTCTGTCCCTGCCAGCACCTTTGCCTGCCTGGGCCCCGGGGCAGGAGGGGTATCAGCTGGGGTTGCAGCCAGGTCTTGCTATACTAAACGGGGGAAAGCGGTGCTCCCGGCCAGGCAGAGGGAGGGGCTGCGGGCCTGGGCGGCTCGAGTGCTCAGAGGCGGGGGGCGGGGCGGGGGGTGGCAGGGAGTCTGCGTCCACTGTTGGGGTGTGCATCTGGGGGTCGGTGTGACAGGGTCTTTGTGTGACAGCAGCTCTGGATGGCAGCTGGGCTTGTGGGGCCCTCGGAGCGGCTGCCCCCCATGCCCCCCCAGCACCCCCATTCCTGACCATGTTTTCACAGCTGAGGGTGGAGGAGGTAGGAGGAGAGAAAGGGGCGACACCTTCCCTGCCCGTTACCTTGACGTCCAGCCCCCGTCTTGGGGTGAGACCCCGGCCCCGCCTGCCTTTGCCCCGCGTCTGCCCTGCCTGCCCCACGTGCAGCCTGCCTGTGCCCGCAGCTTCCTGGGGCTGTGACCGCGGGTGGGTGCAGGGCTGGGGCTTCCCGGAGGAGGCGCTCACGGGGAAGGCGCCAAGGCTGCGCCGGCCGCCCCCGCCCGCACGCCCTCCCGGGGCCTGCGGGTCTCCAGCTCAGGCCTCAGTTTCCCCGTGGCTGAGGGTGGGAGGCCTTGTCCAGGTGGAACAACAGGGCTTGTGTTTCCCAGGCTAAATATAGAGCTGCAGCAGCCGTGCTGGCGGCCAAAATTCCCAGGAATCTGGGGGGCCAGGCCTCCCGCTGGTGAGCCTGCTGGGGGGTCTCTGCAGAGGCTGGGGTGCGGGGCAGGGCCCCAGCCTCGTGCCTGGGTCCCCTGGAGCCCGGGTGGGGGTGGGGAGGGGTGAGGCTGGCCACTGAGGGGAGGGGGGCTGTTTGCTTTAGGATAAGGCTGGCTCCAGCCGGGGCCTCTGGACGGGCGCTGCCTTGTCCCCCTCACTGCTCACAGGCCGGCCCATGGGGCCACCCTTCCGGCCCATCTGGCGGTCACTTGGCTCTGTCCCTCCGCTCCGCAGGACCGAGGGTGGCGTCCCTGCCACCCACTAGGTGCCCCCCAACGAGGTCTCCTCCGGCGCGTGGGGAGAGGGAGGGGCCGCACTGTCAGGCTGGCGCTTTCTCTGCCACTGAGGTGGGCTCCTTCGGGGGTCGGGGGTTTTGAACCAGCCCCCAGTGGTGCCCCCATGATGCCACTGGGACAGGCAAAGCCCCAGCAGGGAGGGATGCTGTTCCTCGTGCGGGCACCGTCCTCCCCACATGCTTTTCGGGCCATTGCACGTGTCTGTGTGGACATGTGTGGGTCCGTGTGCCTGTGCTTGTGTGTGTGTGATCCTTGCACCCAGGTGTCAGCCCGGGAAGGGCTGGGGGGTGCCCTTTTGTCCTGCAGCCTGGGAGGCCCCTGTGAATGGTGGAATTTCAGGCAGTGACAGGTGGTGGACAGGGTCTGCCTGGGAATGAGGCCCGGACCCTGGGCAGCCCGGGGGGCCTCAGTAGGTCCACTTGTCTGGGGGCCCTGAAGCCTCTCCCACCGCGAGCTGGGTAGGTGCCTGGGGGGCCCTGGAGACGAGTGAGTGATTAGGGAGAGGCGGGTATCAGGGGAAGCCAGAGGGCTGGCTGGCTGGCTGGCTGGCTGGCACCTCTGGCATGGCCCACTGTCCAGGGGCTGCGTGGAGGGGGTGGGGCCACCCGAATGGGGCAGGATGTGGAGGGGGGAGGCTGTAGAGGGAAGGTGCCTAGTGTCTCTGTGTCCCTCACAGCCCAGTCCCCTGGAATCAGAGACTCGGGACCCCCTCCCCACCTGGGGCCCCAGAGAAGCTGAGCCCTGGGCTGTCGGCTCCCTCCCTCCAAGTGGGGCTGGCCCCCTACCCTCCCTCCACGCACCTCAGGCAGAGGCGGTGGGGGCCGTGCTCTGTGAGAGTCCCTGGGAGCTACAGTCTCTGGGGGACCCGCGGGAGCACTTTGCTTGCAGAGCGGCAGCAGAACCAGCTGGCAATTGCGTTGAAGAAACACCAGCTGGTTATTAAAAACACATGCCGCTCTCAGGCCCCGGAGCCATAGCATCTCAGAGCAGCCGCGCCTCCGGCACCTCCGTGTGGCCGGGGCTGGGGACGCGGCCTTCCCGGCCTGGAGTGGCTGCCGTGTGGGGTGGGTGCCCCTTCCAGTGGCTGGTGGGCGGAGTCCGGGGAGCCAGGCCCAGCCAAGCCCCTGGGAAGGGCAGCTGGGTGCCCGTGGCTGCCTCTCTGGTGCGGAGGGACCGTGGGTGGGTGACCACGTGGGAGCCCTCCACCCTCGTGGTCTTCCTGTGGTGTAGGGGCTGCAGACCGGCCCCAGCTCAGGGCGTCAGGCATGGGGGCGCGGCGGGGAGGGCCGGAGGGTCCGCCAGGAGACGGCCCCATCGCCTTCTGGCGTCCGCAGTGGCCTTCCCGGCTGCCCGTCTCTCGCTGCCCTCTAGGCCTGCGCATCCCCTTGTCCCTGGACTTGACTCCGGCGGAAATGCGGCTGGGTGGACCCGGGCCGGTGGGGACGGGGCTGGGTTTCTTCCCGCTGGTGAGGGGCACCCCGGCCTCGGCCCAGGCCTCGGGCTTCTCCCATGGCAGACAGTGGTCGCCCGGGGCCGGGATGCCCAGCTGCCTGTCCTCCGGCTCCAGGGCCTTGGTGACCCGGTGTGGCCTGGCTGGCAGCAGGGAGGCGCCTGTCCAGGCAGACAGGCCTGGTTTGATGCAGCCCACGCACACACAGGCACAGACGTGGGCCACCAGACGCAGGGACGCTCGCACGTGCACACACACACAAGCGGGGTGCCTGCAGGGAGGTGGGGGGGCCGCCCTCGCTCGCCTGTGGACGTGCGTCCTGGGCGAGCCGCATCCGGCTCCCGTGCGGGGGCGCAGTGGGCCCCGGGTGAACGCCGCCTCCTGTGGCCTGCAAGCGGGTAGGTGTATCGGGGTGGGGTCCCGGGGTGGGGAGCCGGCAGGGACAGGCCTCCCCCACTCCCAGCGCCCAGGCCTGCCTTGGCCCCGACCGACCACCTGCCGGTCCCGTCCTCCCTGAGCGAGCCCTCTGACCCCCACAGGCCCCCCGAGGATGGCGGACAAGGTAGTCCCGCGGCAGGTGGCCCGGCTGGGCCGCACTGTGCGGCTGCAGTGCCCCGTGGAGGGGGACCCGCCGCCGCTGACCATGTGGACCAAGGACGGCCGGACGATCCACGGCGGCTGGAGCCGCTTCCGCGTGCTGCCCCAGGGGCTGAAGGTGAAGGAGGTGGAGCAGGAGGACGCGGGCGCCTACGTGTGCAAGGCTACGAACGGTTTCGGCAGCCTCAGCGTCAACTACACCCTCATCGTGATGGGTCAGTGCCGGCCGTGCCCGGGCGGGGTCTCGCTGTGCGTGCCTAGTCAGCTCGGGCGGGGAGGCAGACCTTCCCTGGGTGCCCACCCCTCACCCTGCGTGGGCACGGCGCACCGCCCCCAGGACCAGACCCGTCCTGCTCCCCGCCTCTGGGCCCAGGACACCGCCCCCAGGCCGGGCCCCGCCCCCTCAGGCCTCACCTTGGGGTTCCCCTTCCTCCCGAGCCCTTCTCCCCCAAAGTTCTGCTGACCTGGGGGCCAGGGCTGGCTGGGGGGGGGCGGCAGGAGTGGGTGTGGGGGCCCCAGGGGGTGGTCCCACCGAAGGGCAGCCTGGTGGGGCAGGCGGGCCGGCAGCCTTGGCGTCGGCCATGGCTTTGAGGCTCAGGTTTCGGAGTTCAGAGGGGCCGCTGGGAAGGAAGGGCCTTCTGTTCTCCTCTGCCTCTGGGGCCCGGGCTTGGGGACTGGGCGGCGCCCCCAGCAACACGCCCCTCCACTCGCTGGTACCAGGCGCTGGCGCCTGGCCCTCCCCCAGGGGCTCCCGGGCGGGTCCCTCGGGGCAGGCTCCCCGGCAGCGCAAAGGAGGAGCCTGACCCACGCGCCCCTCCACTGGGTTCCGGGGTGGGGCCTGAGCGCCTGGCCTTGGTCCTGGGCCGTGGAGGCGGCGGCTGTCACTGGGAGGGGGGCATTCCTCAGCACGCCGCTCCCGCTCAGGCCCCACGGGCCTTCTCTGGGCTGTGGAATGGGAATACTGTGGGTGTCCCCCCCAGCGTCCTTTCAAAGGGGAGGATGACCAGGCGGTATGCGAGCCATGTCAGCTCACCAAGCCCTCGGCCCCTTGATGTGGGCTAGGGTTACTGCAGCTGCCGGCTGGGCCTGGTCCCCACCGCCCCCCGGCCCTGCAGACCCCCCGGAGCCAGGGTGGGGGAGCCAGATCTCCGTCGCACCCACGCCTGTCGGGGTCACCTGCACCCAGGGAGTGCGCCGGGTGGGCGGCTCCTGCCCAGCTGTCTCTGGGATTCTGAGACGTGGGTGTGCACCCATGGCCTGCTGCTGGCGTTTCTAGAGCTTTCCCAGCTGGGCCTGAGGCTGGGGCCCGGGAGCCAGTCCTGGGGTCTTAACAGGGGCTGCTGAGGCCCCTCTCATGCACCCTCCCGTCTGCAGACGACACCAGTCCAGGAAGGGAGAGCCCGGGGCACGACGGCTCTTCCGGGGGCCAGGAAGACCCAGCCAGCAAGCAGTGGGGTGAGCAAGGGACAGACGTCACCATCTAGGTCGGGGGGGGGGGTGGGGCTGTGCCTCCACCCCAGGGCCCGCTGACTTCTGTGCCCCGCCCGCTCCCCTCCGCCCCGCGCAGCCCGGCCCCGCTTCACGCAGCCCTCCAAGATGAGGCGCCGGGTGATTGCGCGGCCCGTGGGCAGCTCCGTGCGGCTCAAGTGCGTGGCCAGTGGGCACCCGCGGCCCGACATCATGTGGATGAAGGATGACCAGGCCTTGACGCGCCCGGAGGCTGGTGTGCACAGGAAGAGGAAGTGGACCCTGAGCCTGAAGAACCTGCGGCCCGAGGACAGCGGCAAGTACACGTGCCGCGTGTCGAACCGCGCGGGCGCCATCAACGCCACCTACAAGGTGGACGTGATCCGTGAGTGCCGGGGCCGGGGGTGGGGGTGGGCTGGCGCCCGGGGGCTGTGCCCAACGCATGTCCCTGCGCAGAGCGGACGCGCTCCAAGCCCGTCCTCACGGGCACGCACCCCGTGAACACGACAGTGGACTTCGGAGGCACGACATCCTTCCAGTGCAAAGTGCGCAGCGACGTGAAGCCGGTGATCCAGTGGCTGAAGCGCGTGGAGTATGGCGCCGAGGGCCGCTACAACTCCACCATCGACGTGGGCGGCCAGAAGTTCGTGGTGCTGCCCACGGGTGACGTGTGGTCGCGGCCCGACGGCTCCTACCTCAACAAGCTGCTCATCACACGCGCGCGCCAGGACGACGCGGGCATGTACATCTGCCTGGGCGCCAACACCATGGGCTACAGCTTTCGCAGCGCCTTCCTGACCGTGCTGCCCGGTGCGTGGGCCCCGCCCTGCCCCGCCCCGCCCCGCCCGGGCCCCGCCCACACGTGACGCTCCCCTCCCCGCCCCCTCCTCGGTTTCTCCTGCAGACCCCAAGCCGCCAGGGCCGCCCGTGGACCCCTCGTCCTCGACCACCAGCCTGCCGTGGCCAGTGGTCATCGGCATCCCAGCCGGCGCCGTGTTCATCCTGGGCACCGTGCTCCTGTGGCTCTGCCAGGCCAAGAAGAAGCCATGCGCCCCCGCGCCTGCCCCTCCGGCGCCTGCGCATCGCCCGCCCGCGACGGCCCGCGACCGCGGCGGGGACAAGGACCTGCCGGCGCCCCCCGCCCTCGGTGCCGGCCCCGGGGTGGGGCTGTGTGAGGAGCTCGGGCCCCCGGCGGCCCCCCAGCACCTGCTGGGCCCGGGCTCAGCCGCCGGCCCCAAGCTTTACCCCAAGCTCTACACGGACACGCACACGCACACGCACTCACACACGCATTCGCACGTGGAGGGCAAGGTCCACCAGCACCAACACATCCACTACCAGTGCTAGGGTGCCTCGGGGCGGGCTGGTGGAGGCCCGGCCAGCGGGCAGGCTCGGTGCGGAGGGCCACAGAGGAAGACGGGCGGCGGGTGAGAGGCGCCCCGCGTGAGACACACACACACCTGGACGCACACACATGCATGACGTACCTCTGACACACACACACACCGTTACACACACACACACACACACACACACACACACACACACACTCAGACTAAGAAGACTTTGGGAAGGTCTGTATTGTAACTCTGCAGTGCGCATGTAGCGATGGGCTAGCTCATGAAGGAATCCCTTGGCCCCGTGATAAGGATTTCATGGGGGCCGTGGTCACCCCCCCACCCCGGCCTGGCAGGAGATCTGAGAGGCACCCTGGCTTTGCAAACCAAAAACTCCGACCCCTTCCCTACGCCTGCCCGCCTGTGTCCCTGCCCAGGCTATTTTTGCCACCACCTGTCCTGGGTGTCCAGGAGTCCACCAGGGCCCTGGGCAGGGGGGTCGGGCGGAGCAGTCCTAGGCCCTGTCCTGAGAGGCCGGAGCTGGCTGGGGGTGCCACCCGTCCCACTGCCAGAGAGAAGGGGCCCTTGATATTTATATTTAAGAAATTAAGATAATAATATTAATAATGATGAAAGGAGGGCTGGGCCACAGAGACTTGGCCTCTTCTGAGGCCCAGGACCCACCTGGCCTTTTGGCCACGCTGGATGTCCACCTCGGGGCCGGGCATCCATCACCCCACTACCCGTGGCGGCCCCAGGCCTCTGTAATTTTATATAGAGTTTGAGCTGAAGCTTCGTATATTTAATTTATTTTGTTAAACAAGAAAATGTGCATCCTTTCCTCTAAGCTGGTGTTTCTTCCTGTGTCTGCATCTGTGCGTGTGCGTGTGCCCGTTTATAGGATGGATGGGGGAGCTCTCGGGAGCCCCATCACCAGGCCTTAGGCTCGGGGGTTGAGGCCTGAGGGTCCCCAGGGCCCGCCATCAGTGCTCTGAACAGAAGGACTCATCCGCACTCACCTGCATGTGCCTCCTTGGCCAGCCAGAGTCCTGCACATCTGGCCCGGGGGGGGCCCCCCCTCTCTGTACTGGTGTGGTCCCCCAGCCCTCAGTGCAGGGCCTGTGTTTCTCCCGTCCCACATTCTGGGGTTCCCTGGGTGGCCTTGGTGGGGAGGTGGGCTAGGGCCAGTTGCCTGCAGGGCACCGTCCACCCTGGGTGTGCAACCGTGGCCTCGCTCTCCGGATGAGGAGACTGAGGCTCTGACTCACCCAGCCAGCCAGGGGTTGGGTTGCCCCTGGTCCAGAGGCTCTGGAGCATCTTAAGAAAAGCACGAAGAGCCGGTGTGATTTTAGCAGAGCCCCCGGCGCGGTGTGTCGGAAGGTCGGCAGGAGGGGCGAGGCCGAGCCGCTGGTCCTCAGCGCTTCAGGAAACAAGCCCAGGCTCTGCCTGACCTGCCGGTCGGGGTGCCCGCCATCCTGCCCAGGCGGTGCTGGGCCCACGGCTAGGGCCGAGTCGCCCCTCCTCCGTGCCTTGGCAGTGAGCTGCCGTCCACCCCCCACCTCCTCCCCAGCTCCGGGCTGGGTCCCCTCCCCTTGCTCCAGTCTCCCGGGGCTCAGGCCCCAGCCCCCTTTTGCCCTTCCTCCACTGGGACCCCCATGCAGTTCAGGATGGGATCCCCTGTCCTTCTCAACCTCCCCCTATCCTTTGGCCTCCCAGGGCGGACCCCACTCCTGTCTCTTAGGAGGCAGGGGCTAGCTCTGAGGTGAGCCCCACTGGGGTGGTCCTGACCCCGTGGGCAGTGACCACGCTCTGGCCTGGTGATGGAGACCACCTATAGTGGACACCGCGGAGACCTAGGGCCTGGCTGGCTGTGGGGAGCCGGGATGCAGTGGCCAGGGGAGTGGTGTGGGCTGCAGGCAGCCCACAGCTGGTGACCGAGCAGATGTTCCCCAGACAGGACAGGCTGCAGCCGACGCCTGGTTGGGTTTCAGTCTGAGGGGGAAGGGTGGGGAGAGGGTAGCCTCAGGCTGTGGGCCATCTTTGGGTCACAGGGGATGAGCTGGCCCCTGCCCAGCACCCCTGAGGGTACAGTCCCCCAGAACCTCAAAGGAGACTCTGCCACCCCCAACCCTGTGCCCTTCTTGGCCTGAGGGACAGTGCTGTCCACCGGGGCTCACGGGGCCACCCTCGTCATCTGCCCCAGGGAAGCCCGGGGGGCTAACGACCTGACAGGCCCATCGGGGCCCCGGGTCCTGGTTCTTGGGAGACCAGTGGCTCCGGGTCCATCCCCCAGTTCCCTTTCAGGAGAGAGGGCTGCTGATGGGCTGGTCATTCTGTGGACATGTTAGGGTGCCTGGCTGGGCGGGGCGTCTGGGCGACCAGACAGACCCATCCTCTTGGGGCTGCCCGGCCACCACGAAGCCCACCAGGACAGACGTCTGCTCCCTGGGCCTCCGACTGACCGGCCCCCCTCCCTCTCTGCCCAGAACCCCCTCTTCCTTCCCTCTCCCTGGCGCCCCGCCCCCCTTGGGGGCTCCCAGGTTGTGCGGGGGCGGAGCCAATGGGAGCGGGAGTGGGCGGGGCCAGGCGGCAGGCGGGGCCGAGGGGAGAGTCTTTGGGGCCCGAAGGGCGGGGAGCCCAAAGTGTCACGAGGTGGGGCACTGCGCAGGGCTTCGCCTCCTGGGTTCTGAGGCACCGTGCCCTGGCTTCTCCTGCCGCAGTTGCCCCTCCACAAACACCAAGGCCAGGCCCTAATGTGCCCTTGGCCACAGGCAGAAAGACCAGTGCGCAGCCACCCGTGATGCTACCAGGACCCCCAACAGGAACAGAAGTGCCTCCCATGACCAGCTCTGTGGGGTTCCCTGTGGGGTGGGAGTGGGGGCCCCCAGTCTCAAGGGAGAGGAGGGGGATCCAGCTGTGTCTCAGAGTGACTCCCAGGCCAGGCTGGGAGTCAATGTCTTGATCTGATTTCACAGCCACTAATGGCTCGTGCTGTTGGGGCTTCTGAGAGCCATTTGGGCCGAAACTCCCGATGTCCATGGCGGGGGTGCTAGGTGCTGGGTGGGTGGGTGCTGGGTACCAGGTGGTGGGGGTGCTGGGTGGTGGGTGCTGGGTGGTGGGTGCTGGGTGAGTGGGTGCCGGGAGGGAGGAGCCCCGTGGGCCAGGCCTGCATCTTCCCTCCCATCTGGGCTGTGATAAGCTGGTCCCCTTGAAGCCTGGTGAACTTGAAAGGGCGTCCCAGGCTCTGACACCCTCGGGTGTGACTGCTCCCTCCCCACCCCCAAGCCCTGCAGCCCAGCCCTCCTGGCTTCAAAGGGGTGGCCCAGAGTCTTCTGCAGCTGTCCCTGAGGGGGGGGGGGCCGAGGCTGATGTCCAGGGACCAGGCCATGTGACAGAAGCTGAAGGTGAGGGGACGTGGGGCCACCACACCCCCGTGGACCTGGGGTTGGGAGGGCCTGGCAGGGGGTCAGAGGCTCGTCTGGGGGCCAGGCCAGGGGACCTGGGACAGAAATGCAGGATGTAGGACACAGGAAAAGGGGCAGGAACATAGGACATGAGGTCGGGACCAGCACAGATGCAACCTGGGACTCGGGGCATGGGGTTAAGGACCCGCAGGTGCCAGCCAGGCTGCCCCAGCCCCCTGGGTGGCGCTGCTTGGGGCTTGCAGGTCCCAGGACCTGCTGCGGGGGCTGAGGTGGCATGGAGGGGCTGGGACCTGAGGGGCCGAAAGGTGAGCGCCCCCGGCGGACCTTGCCCAGACCCAGGGCGTGGGCTGGGCTGCCCTGCCCTGGGACACACGGGCCTGTGGGGCGGGCTACTGCAAGGTGGGGTACGGAAACAGGGGACTCCCACAGGGTCAAGCTTGTGCGGGGGCCGGGCCCCTGGGCTGGGCTGGGAAGCAGCCTCCACCCCATGCCTGGCACCAGCACCTGGCACGTCCCTGCTGCATCTGGTGGGCAGGGACCGAGGTTGCTGGGCACGGGGAGGGGCGAGGACTGGGCAGGGCAGGGGCGGGGCCTGGAAGCTGGGGGCTCCCTCTGTGCCCCGTGCTGACCTCACCCGCTGCCGGGTGGCCGTCCTGTTCAACCGCCCAGGCCCGGCTGGGCTCAGGGCCCTCACAAGATGGGCCGGGCGTCAGGGGAGCTGAGGGCCAGGGCCTCTCCTGGGAGCCCTGTGAAGGTCGGTGCATTCCTTGCCCAGATTCAACCCCCATCCTGCCAGCCCCACCCAGCTTGTCCCCCTCCCCGACGGCTGCCCTGCTGAGCCCTCTCCAGTCCCGCCTCGGCTCAGAGACCTCCACAAGCCGGTGCTCCCCCGCCCAGCCACCCCGCCCCCTGGACAGCCGCCGTCTGTGGAAGGGAGGGCCGACCTCCCATTCAGGCCAGCACGCATCAGTGACCCCAGGCGGGAGATTGCAAGGGTCCCCAGACCTGGGAATTTGGGGCCGTGGAGGAGGGATCTGCCTCCCAAGGGGCTTCTCTCGTGGAGACCCCCGGGGGTGGCGCCCCATGGAGCCCTGGGTCAGCAGCTTCCGGCGCCTTTTTCTGGCTGTGTTGCCTGGGGTCACCTGGGGTCATGCCCAGCGGGCTCAAGAGGCCACCCCCCCAGTGGCTGCTGAGCAGCAGCCCGGCCCAGACCCTGCAGCAAGTGGCGCCCCGGTCAGCGGCCCGCAGCCCGGCACCGCTGATTTGAGGCGTGGAAGCCGCCGACACAGGACTTGCACTGGCCCCGGCTGGGTGTGCCCATCCCCCACAAGGCTGCTGACGGCCAGGCCGGCATCTCAGGCCCCCGCCTTGGCAGCCTGGGGAGCTGGGGGGAGGGTGCTTTGCCAGCGCCCGTCCTGTACCAGCTTGGGGCAGAAGGAGGCCCTGGCTCGGGGTTCTTCAGCGCACGCCTGCTTCTCAGGCTGTAGGCTGGCTCCTTTTGGGGGGTCTTGTCTCTGGCACTTGTCTGGGGTGACAAGGCAGAGTGTTCGGGTCAGGCCGGTGGCCAACGCAGAGGACTGATGCTCCCGCGGCAGGGGGTCTCGGGCTGAGACACACGCGGCCGCTCCTCCCTGGGTCTGAGCTCAGTCCTGCCTGGGCCCTGCCCAGGGCTCGTGGGCTTGCCCCGCCCCGTCTCCTGGGCCGCGGGCGGCCACCCCCAGAGGCTGCGCTGACCCACGTTCCCCCACCCCCACTGCACCTTGAAGACTCCAGGGAAGCCGAGCGGTACAGAGCTGAGGGCCCTACCAGCCCCCCAGACAAGCCCTGGGGAGGGGGCGCGTGCTGGCCTGGCTGCATGGAGCAACCTCAGGTTAGGACCAGAGGTCCCCCCACCCCATGGTGGCCGGGCGCAGACACACACTTGATCCCAGGATGGGGTGGGGGGATCCATGAAAGGTCCAGCAGCTCCGGTAAGGGCGGGGGCGGGGCAAGACCCCCTCGCACCCAGACAGCTGTACGCCCCACCCCCGCTCGCTCCACAGCCTGGGGCATCTGGCCCTGGGCCGGCAGGTGGTGACAGCTGCCAACAGCTGGCCAGAGGGGCGGGGCTGCTTATCCTGAGCCAGGGGTGGGGGATGGAGAGGGTCTGGTCGGGACGGCTCGCCCTTGAAGGGAAGGCCGAGCTGGCCTCCTCATGTCCCCAGAATGCCATCCCTGGGCCCTAGAGAGACCCTGGCGGAGAGCACAGCCCGGGAGAACAGGACAGGCAGGGGGTATCTTGGCCCTGGTGCCAGGGCTGCTGACCCCCGGAGGCGACATCTGCCTCTGCGGGGTCCCCAGGGTCTGGGGGCTCCATGCTGGGGGTGGGCAAGGCCAGCGGGTGGGGGTCTTTGCTGGAAAGCAGCAGCGTCCACCCTGACGGCAGGCAGTGCAGGTGGGTTTCGGTGGGGAGGCCCTGGCGAGGGTGGAGGCCCCCCTCTGATGCCGTCTCTTCCCCCGGCTCAGGGACCCCTGAGCTTCCTGGAAAACTGGCAGCCCCTGTCAGCGGGTCCCTGGAGCCCTGGCCTCTCGCTTGGGGCCGCTGCCTCATCCCTCCAGGCTCTCCCTAGTTCCGCCCCATTGTTGTTCCAGTGGCCTTTTCACGAAGCCCGCCAGCCCTGCCGGAGCCCCCGCTCAGGCACGCCGTGGGGTGGAGCCCTGGTTTGGGACGGCTTTACGCTCCCAGCAGAGCCAGGGCCCCCCAGCTTTACGCAGGACCTGATGAGCGAGGGGCAGTGAGCTCTTGGTGGCCGTACCCCCTTGTCCCCCTGCTCCCCGGGTCACAGGGGGGTCACGGCCAGCCTCCAGGACTGCTCGCGTGGCCCGGCCGCTGGCAGAAAGTGTAGCTTGCGGTCAACTGCCAGGGCCTGGGGACAGGAAGGTGAGAGTCTGGGGGGTGACCACCCTAGCCCCTTTGGGCCCTGGGAGGCAGGCAGGGAGCCAGGACCCCAGCCTCAACCCTCACCGTGCTCTGTGCAGCCTGAAAGCGCCCGGCAGCCCCTCCCACCCAGCGTGCACAGGCCGTCTTCTCGGGCCAGCAGCCTCTCTGTGTCATGAGACCCTAGGCAGCTACCCAGCTACTCTGACCCTCAGTCTCCTCATCTGTGGCCTGGACGAGAGGACCCGGCTCAGGGGCTGGTGGGAGCCTTCGGGGCCTGCCTGGGTAGGAGGTGAGCTCAGGCCTGGGCCCAAAAGGCACGGAACGGCCCTGGCGGGGGGGTGGGGTGGTGGCGGGCAGGACCTCAGCCTGGACCCAGGCCCAGGGAGGGCTGGGGCGGCACCGGGCTCAGCAGAGGCAAATTCCTTCTTCCTTCACAACTTTTTCCTCTTATTTTGTTTCCAGTTTCTTCCAAAAGCCGTCCTCCGCCGTTCGTTCCTGGAGCCCCTCCAAGACCATCGGCACCGGCTCCACTCGCGGCCACAAAGCTCCTTTGACAGCGTTGGCGGGAGCTAAACCAACAGTGGGGGTGGGGGAGGAGGGAGGGGACACGGGATGCCCCAAGCGGAGGCCTCTGGGCGTCTTCTGGGGGCAGGGCTCCACGGGGTGGGGGTCGCGCCGGGTGGGTGGGGAGGACCCCATTTCTGGTGGGGAGGACGTTGGCCCCCCTCTGCCTGCCTAAGCCCAGTCCCTCCGGGCTCCTCTGGCTGAAGCGCAGCTCTGAGCGGCCCGCCGGCCCCGGCTGCTCTGGGGGCGGCCTGCGGACATCCCGGGCGTGCGCGCCGGCCAGGCAGGGCCCGGACCTCCTGCCAGGGGTCTGCCGCCACGGGACCCGGGGCCCGACGGGCAAACGGGATGGCGTCGGCCTCGGACTGCCTGCGCCCTGCCACTGTCCCCGTCTGTGGGCTGCACGGGGCCGGGGCTCTGGGGCCCACACGTGCGCACAGCGGTGCTCATTAAACGTTTGCCGTGGGCGTGCTGGATGCGGGAGGCCGGGCGCGGTTCCTCGGCTTCCTTTCTGCCCACTTGGAAACTGAGGGGCCAACCCTGAGCGTTGGGCATCCCCAGATGCCCAGTGACGGGGAGGCCTGGCGGGACGGACAGCAGGGAGTGTCTGCCTCTGGTCCAGCGGGGCAGATGGGTGGTGGTGAGAGTCGCAGGATATGGGGGGCCTGGCTGGGCAGGGGCCGGGGCTGCAGAGCCATGCGCTGGTGACAGGAAGCATCTGCACAGGAGAAGGTGAGGGGCGGGCACAGCCGAGACGCCTGGCTGCTGCCGCTGGACTCAGGGAGGCCAGCCGGGCGGGTGGCGGGCCAGCTGGGCTCTGGACAGGCTCCCAGGCTCCCGGGCCGCGGCCGGTGCCCGTGACCGCCCGCTCGCTGAGCCCTCGCAGCTTGGTCGGAGGAGCCTCGCTTGGCTACAGACACAAGCGGCGCCCATGGGGCCCTACAGGGGCAGCGGCCGGGCGGGGAGGGGGCCCACAACGAGGCACAATCCACCCTTTGTTCCCGCGGCCGCCTGGAGCCTTCGGGCCAAGAGGAAATGAGGGGAGCGCCAGCCAGCAGCCCTCGCCTGCCCGGCAGCCCTCGCCGCCAGGGCCCCGCGGACGCCAGGGCCCCGCGGACGCCAGGGCCCCGCGGACGCCAGGGCCGGGCCCAGCAGAGGAGCTGGAGGTCCCAGTGGCCTGCACCTGGAGGCCCACAGCCCTCTGCACCCTGCACGCCCACCTCAGGAAGGCCCGGCCACGGCCCCACCCCCGCACCCCGAGAGCTTGGCCACTGCAGAGGGCCGTGGCCGGAGCACAGGCCCCGGGCAGCCACTGCTGCAGGCTGAGGCCGGCCCCGTCCGTGGCCTCCCCCCCGCACTCCCTCCTCTCTCCTCTCCTGGCCGCTGACAAGCGCCTGTGCCTTTCCTGGCCGAGGGGGATCGGGGGAGGCAGGGTCTGTCCGGCTGGGGGGCTGGCCCACACCCCACCCTGCTCTTTGCCGCTCCCTAGAGCCCCCTGCACGTGAGCGAGGGGTCTGTGGCCCATTCTTGAAGCAGCCAAGCTCTTCCCTTCCCCCAGGGGGTCGTGCTCTGGGCTTGGAGCATTGTCCAGGCAGCCTGGGCCCCGGTGGGAGTGCATTGCACGCTTGTGTGTATGTGCACACGTGCAAGTGTGCGTGTGGGTGGGAGGGGCCTGGGGCCCCTTCCGTCCCCTCCCCCAAACGTGTCTTCACTCCACGCACCTTCCTAGAGAGGCAGGAGGCGTGAGGCCGGGGGACCGCCAGCAGCCTTGCTCGTGAGGCTGCCTGGTGGGGTCTCCCTTGGCGTCTCCGGGGCAGGCCGGCCCCAGTGGGGCTCCGCGGGCTGGGGGCCCAGGCTGCCTGATGTCTCCATCTCGGATGCATTTCAGCCTCTCCTTAGCCTGTGTGGAGGCTGAAAGGTGAGGGGCCCCGAGGCCCCTCTGTTGCTCCGAGATGCGTATCTCCCCTGGGAAGGGCTGACCCTGCCTGGTGGGGCGCCCGGCGGGGCCCAGCTTTGATGCTCGAAGGCAGAGATCCCACCAGTCCAGACGCCAGAGCAGGTGCTGCCTGGAGTCCCACCGGAGGCACAGCAACTTCCGGGTCACCTGGCAGGAGCACCTGTGGGTGAACCCCCAGTGCAGCCCCGGTGCCCATCTACGGCTCAGGTCTGGGTGCTGGACCCTCTGAGACGGCCTGGGGCCTGAAGTGCACCCAGAGTGGGAAGGCTGTGGGCGCACGGGGTTGTCACCACATCCCTGAGGCCCAGGCTCAGCCAGGTGGCCAGGATGGGGGCCCAGGGATGGCAGGGGGCGGCAGGCAGCCTGCAGTTTCCTCCACCTGATGCCAGACCTGAGTCCACTCCTGGGGGCCCAGTCTCAGCCCCCAGCACGGTGGGACTTAGGGTGAGGGACCTGCCACAGGCTGGGGTCCTCAGGGCAAGGAGAGGGGCTCTGAGGCCTGGGACCCTGGCCGCCCTGCCCTGCGAGGGGCAGGGGCTCCGGGCCTGGGGAGGCGCGGGTGCACACGCGTGTGCGTGTGACAACCACGCCGGCCGTCACTCACCGGGGGCTGCACAGCCCCACATAGACCACGAGAGCCGGGGCCCCTTGCTGGGTGTGGGGTGGGGAAAAGGCGCTGTGGCGTCTGAGCCCCGCCTGCCCTGGCCGAGGCACCAGCCTTCCCGGCAGCGGCCGGCACCGCAGCCTGCGGCCCTGCGGCTTTGTGGGAGACTCTGATGCTCCGAGGCGCTCCTGGCCCCACCCCCAGCCCAGGCCCTGGGCCGCAGCGAACACCTGGACCGTCCCTCAGCTGCGCAGGCCCCCTCTGCTTCCCTCCTGAGGCGGAGAGGAGGCTGGGCTCCGCAAAGGGGGGCCGGGCCTGTGGCTCCCGTCCCTGGCAGGGCTGGCTTCCTGAGGCCTTCCAGCCCCAGCGTGGCCCCCGGCCTGCCCTGTGCCCCTGGCCACCGGCGCTTGCCCGGGAGGGGGCCGCAGCGGTGCGGTCCTGGGCTGCCCCTCCCGTCCACCAGGGCCTCCCCAAGCGACGTCCCCTCCCGCTGTCTGGCCAGGGCTACCGCACACTCAGGACAAAGGAGCATGTCCCCTGTTTTAGGGCGGTGCCCGCCGCCACGGCTGGTCCCACGACCTCCCGGTCTCCCTGGAGCCCTCGAGGCGGGGGGGGCAGCGGGTTTCCCTCTGGCCCCCCAGGTGTGCTGCCCTGTGGCCCCAGGCCCCTGACCCCACCCAACCCGCCCTCGGCCCTCTGGGCCTGGAGGGGCCCTCAGCCCAGGCAGGGAGCCTGGGTCACGCATGTCCCCCAGGGCTGTCCCGCGTTTCCATTGCTTAAGCCGCCGCGAGTGGGCACAGCCGTTCCTCCAAGGAGGACAGCGTGCACGTGCGCCCAGCCTGGGGCTTCCCGGGGAGGCGGGGCGAGGACCACAGCCTGGTGGTGCAGGGAGTCACGCTCGGGCGCCGGGCTCCGGGGCTTGGCTGTTGAGAGCCGAGCGCTGGCGGTCAGCCGCCTGCGCCCCGGCCGGGCGGCTGAGGACGGGTCCGGTGCCTCCTGGCGTCTGAGCCAAGCGGAGGGCGCGGGGCGCGGCGCCCAGCCGCAGGCTCTTCCTCCCGGCCCTCGCGTCGGCCGGGCCGGGTGGGCAGCCCTGCTCTCACTCCAGGGTCGGGCTGGCGTGTGAAGGGGGCTCCGGCGGGTCAGGGCAGGGCAGGCACTGCAGTGGGACCACCCCGGTCGGGGGGCAGCTGGCCTGGCGTGGCCCCGAGTGGGGTGTCGGCCTCACACGCCGAGGGGATTAGTGGGAAGCTTCTGGGCTCACGTTACAGTTTCCACTGGAAAAACAGCCCCGTTTTGAACGCTGGCTCTGAGCTTTTAAATAATTGCAAATATGTCCAGTTTCCTGACCCGCGCTCACTCGGTGATGGCTGAGGCCCAGGGCAGCCGACGGAGGGCCAGGCGGCAGGCTGACCTGCAGCTCTGGGGAGACACCTCCGTCGGCCTGGCCGAGGGTCACTGGGGGCGCGGGACCGGGCGCGGGGAGGTGGGGGAGCCGGGGCCGCTGTGGCCAGCGTAGGAGGGAGACGTCGGGAAGGGCTTCTCTGTCCCGTGGGGTCATACACCGCCCAGGGCTTCGTGGGCTGCACCCAACCCCAAGGTCAGGGAGGCCGGGCCCTGGGAGCCGCCGTCTCGGTCCCGTGTGTGCCCGGACGTCCCAGGCTGGACATGAGGACAGGGTGCAAAGCTGGGCTCCCGGGGTCTCGGGGTGCAGGGCGGTGGGTTCGCTCTGGGGCTCGGCGAGCTGTCACCTGTCACCTGGTGTTGCTGACACGGTGTGTGTGGAGGGGGCCGGGCTGGGTGTGCGCGCACATGTCTGTGCCTGCGTGAGTGTGCACACGGCGTGAGTCTGGGCGTGTCCCCAGCCTCCTCCACACTCAGGGGGCAGGGCAGGGCTCCAGCCACCAGCGCCCCGGCATGACAGGGCGAACAGGTCTCCAGGGAGGATGCAGAGGTCCCGGGCTTCCTCTGTCTGCTGCCCTGGTCCCTGTGTGTCATCCATGCCAGACACCCCTGGCCAGGGGTGAGGGGTGCCCAGCGGCCCAGTGCAGGTCTGTTTGCTTTGGAAAGCAGCATTCTTGGTGCAGTGCGGCTGCCCATCCAGAAGTGCCCATGGGGACCCCTGTGTCCACCGGCCACATTTCCAGGTTCACAGAAGCCTCTTTCTGATGCCAAAAACCTCTGGAAATGCTTCCAAGGGCTGGATTCAAGCTTTTCGCACTTGGAAGTGGGGCCGTCTCGTGTAGGATGGGAGGCTGGCGGCTCCGACCCGTGCCCTCGCCGACTGCACTGCCTGAAGGGTGCTCCCAGCTTGGCGGTGTGGACAGGAAGCCGGGGGCCTGGGCAGAAGGTCTAGACGCCCAGTGGAAGCTCCTCCAGGCAGGAGAGGGAGGCGGTCCCAGGAAGGACAGCAGCCGAGGCCGTCCTTCAGCCCTGGGGGAGCCAAGTGCTCCTGTGATCCTGTGGGGGGACTCTAGAAGCCTCGGTAACCCCAGCTCCTCCCCGGGGTGGGGGGCCAGCAGACGGGCCGGAGGGGGCCCCCAGCGCCAGGCTGCAAGCCAGGAAACCATGGCCATGCTTCCTCACCGGGGGCGGGACGCCCTCCGGGTCTACGCGGAAGCTGCCGATTCCAGCTCCACGGAAAAGACAACCAACTCCGCTCCAAGGGAGCTCCCCCAGCTCAGCCGCCAGGCTCCCAGAGCAGTCCACCAGGGCCGCGGTGGCGAAAGCCCTGAGGCAGATTGTCTTTCTGCCAGATTTTGGGGGCAAGATGTAGAAAACGCAGAAAACCAGCAGCAATAAAAGGAAGAAGATGCCTGCAGGAGTCGGCTTGGGAGGAAGATCTGGAAAGGCCCGGGTGCCGACCACCTGCCTGGGGGCCCCTCCGGGGTCCTGCTCACGTCCGCCAGGCTCACTCCCTGCTGGCCTGAGACCGGAGTCAGGACCAAGTCAGCTGGGGCCAGAAACAGCAGCTGCCGACCCAGACCAAGGCCCCAGGACGGTGTGCGGATGCCCCCAGCAGGGGCCGAGCGGGGAACCCCGCCCACATTCCCACAGAGGCGTGCGCACCTGTGCATCTATCCTGGCGTCCGTCTCTTGGTCCCTGTGTGCCCAGCTCTGGTGCCGCCCCAGGCCAGGCCGGAGGCCCCTGCTCAGGGGTCCTGCGCCTCGTGGGGGTGGGGGACAGTGTCCTGGGTGCCCGGAGAGGGGAGGGGTTAGCCAAAGGTGCCAGAGTTGGCTGGGGAAGGTGCCAGCTGGACTCCTGGACAGAGCGACCCAGGCTGGCCCACTCACATGTGGCGCCTGTGGCTGGAGTGTGTCCCGAGGGCCACGTCCAGAGGCCCACGCCGCTCTGGACATGAGGGTGAGGGGCGCCCCACCCAGAGCAGGGTCCTGCCCTGCTCAGCATGGGCTGGGGCTCGACACAGCCCCGCGGCCACCGGGCAGCGCTGCGCCCCCTGCCGAGCCCGCACCCTCAGTCCTGTCCCGACTCCTGCGCTCTCCAGCCTCCCGGTCAGCCCCGCCCTCTGCGGGGGCTCTGGGCACGCCAGCGACGCTGCCCTGGTTGGCGACACAGACTCAGCTCACCGAGTCACCAGCCGGCCCCTCCGCGGGAGCAGGGCGGGGGTGGGGAGGCCAGTGGGGCAGCTCCGGCCTCTGGGCCCACGTAGCCACCAGCCTGGCCCAGTGACCGCAGATGGGGAAGGCACCGGGCTGGGGGGGCGTTCCCCTTGGCAGCAACGTGTGCTGTGTAAAAACAGATTTCTTTCTTTTTTAAAAAAAATTTATTTACTTATTTATTTTTGGCTGCTTTGGGTCTTCCTTGCTGCGCGCAGGCTTTCTCTAGTTGTGGCGAGCAGGGGCTGCTCTTCGTTGCGGCACGCAGGCTTCTCACTGCGGTGGCTTCTCTTGTTGCGGAGCACGGGCTCAAGGCGCTTGGGCTTCAGTAGTTGTGGCACACGGGCTCAGTAGTTGTGGCTCGCGGGCTCAGCAGTAGTAGTAGTAGTGCCACGGAGGTGCGGACCTGGGGCCTTGGTGGCCGAACAGCTGAAGCTCCCAGAGCCTCTCCAAACCAGGCAGGGACCCCACCCCCCTTGTCCGGGATCCGATCACTCACCTGGCCAGCAGCCTTTTGTCCCACTTAACGATGGTGTCACCAGAAGGAGGCATGTGACCTGACTTCAAAAGCACAGGCTCGGAGCCAGCGTTCCACATTGGTGCAAGTTACACGGAATGTTTTAAACTGTGAAAATGGTGTTTCTACATGTGAGCATCTTTAATTTCAGTGTGCCTTAAGGTTTTTTTTTTATCGTGGTAGACTCTACATATCACAAAACTTACCTTTTTTTTTTTGCGGTACGCGGGCCTCTCACTGTTGCGGCCTCTCCCGTCCCTGGAGAGCGCTCGGGGTGCGGGGGTCGGCGTGAGCCTGTGCTTAGAAACTTCTGTCGCACTTGGTCAGGAGATTGCACATCTGTTGGATCTCGTAAGAAGGAAACAGGCTTGTGCTTTTAAAATTTCAACTTCTGGTCATTTTAAATTTCTTTTAAAATTTCATCTTCTAGTGATTCTTTTCTTTGCCATATTTACCCAAGTATGGCCCTGTGACAGGCTGGCAGTTTCAGAGCAAAAGCCCTTCCGCGTGGGGAGCGTGGGGCACCCGTGTCCCGTTTCACGGGACCGGGCGCCTCCCGCGGCAGCCCCTGAGCCTCTTCCCGCCCGGCTGCCAGACTCGGGCAGCGGCTTGGCGGTGCTCGCCTACCTGAAGCCCGTGCGTGTCTGCACAGGGGCGTCGGGACCCCCACCGCACCATGCTCGCGTCCCTGAAATCCAAGGAGGCCGAGGGAGCCGAGCTGAGCGTGGAGGTGTGTCCGCACGCTGCTGGTCACCAGCAGGGGTGCCGACCCTCGGTGCCTGGAAGCACACGCGAGCGGTTCTCTGTCCGGATGCCTGCAACTGGCCACGAGAAGACGTCAGATGAAGCCAGGATGAGAACCACTCTGCTTGAAAAACAGCCCTGGGCGTGCGTGTGCAGAGTACGTGTGCAGCCGAGTGATGAAGCAGATGGACAGCCGCCCACGATGGGTGAGTCTGGGGAAAGGGTGGCCTGTCCTTGGCATCGATGTTACTTTGTAACTTTTCTGCGTGAGATTCTTTCCAAGTTGGAAGTTAGGATGAAGGCCGACCGTGGGGCCTGAGCGGACTCTGGGGGCGAACGGCCAGCGTCCAGGCGGGCGGTGTCCGGGGTGCTCGCCTGCGTGCCCGCCGCATCCCCGTTACAGGGTGATGTGTGGTCTCCGTGACTCGGGGCCGGTGGACGTCCCTCCCGGGGCCTCTCCCGGGTGCTGGGCACTGACTCACACAGACGGCGGGTGGGGCCCCGAGTTTGAAGCCTGCTGGGTCACCCGGCCGAGGGGGGCTGCTCCCGCCGAGGACCGTGGACGTTCCGGCCACAGGACCCGACCCGCTGGGTGCCTTCCTTTACGGCCAGACCCCCCGGGGTCTGGGGTCCCCAGGAGGCGCAAACAGGGAGTACGGGGTGCCCGGCCTCCTCTCTCCACGCGCATCCTGGCTCCGCGGCTCCCTAAGCTCCACGCAGGGGCCTGGGTTTACCACTGAAGAATTCTAGGAATTTCCTCTTAGTCTGAAAAGAAAACTCCTTCAAAACCTCCTTCTCGTCCCACCGCGGGGCGTGGAAGGGCCTCGGTGCTCTCCGTGGCGGCGGCCGTGTGCCTGTGTCTGGCGGGGGCGGGGGGGCTCTGCTCCCAGGTGCCCCGCCCCAGCTCCTGCTCCCCTGGGGCCAGGCCCGTCGGGGAGGGCCCTGGTGGTGGATGGACGCTCCCTGGGAGGGCCAGCCCCGGGGCAGCAGGGGGCTTCTCTCCAGAGCTCAGAGCCTCCTGGGGCTTCCTGTCTGTCTGGAGGCCTTTCTGGATTATTCTATAAAACTCGCCGTGGGCTGGCGGGTAGAAGCCACGGAGGGTTGGCCCCTGGCTCCCTGGCTGGCGGCTGTTCACTTCGTGTGCTGGGAAATAGTGCTGTTCGGAACCCATTCTTTCACCTTTGAAAAACACATCCAGCAGCTGTAAATTAATACCTAACTCGACACCATTTGTCCGTGGACATTTTCTGGCTGAAAGCGAACTTGCTGCCAGCTGTCTCGGCTCTGTCTCTTGGAGACGGCGATGTCCAGACTGAGAAGGTCTGGCTCCTGCACAGCACGAGGCACCGGCCTCTCCTCCCACGGAGGGCCCGAAGCGCCCGAGGACAGCGGCGAGGGGGGGCGGCAGCTTGGAATGCCGGTCTGGGCGCCGACCCCCCGCGGCACCCCGGGCGCAGGAAGTGAAGACGTCTTTATCCAAGGAGAAGAGGGGCAGGGATGCCTCCTCCAGGTGGTAAAGATGGAAGCCCGAACCTAAGACTAGCTCTGTCCAGGGGAGTGGGGAGCGGGCGGGGGTCAGACAGACGCTGGCCCTCTTCGAAGATTTCTCTTTGGGTGGGTCTGACTTTAGAAGCACAGAAATATGCGATGCAATTATAAACAGATCGGATTGAAAGCAGCCCCTAAAAACAGAGGGTCCGAGGAGACGAGTGCGCCTCTCCGCGCGTCCCCGGGGGTCCCCGTGGGGTGCCGCGTCTGCCCCGGGGCGGCCCCTCCTGCTCGGGCCGGGGTCGTCCGGCCGAGCCAGCCGGCGTCCGCGCTGCAGGAGCGACCGCCAGGTGCCCGCGGCCTGCAGCGCGGCCTGCCCCTCGCCTCGCCCTCTGACTCACCCCACGCAGCCCTCGCCGCGGCCCACCTCACCCGCCGGCCTCGCGCGCCTCCTCCGGGCCCACGTCTCCTGTCAGGGAGGGGGTCCTAATGGGGGGGCCCAGCCCGGCTCCCCCAGCCCAGTCCCCCGTCGGAACGCCGGGAGCCTGGTCCTTGGACCCTCCGTGTCCCCCACACGCCCCCGCCCCCCAGCTTCCCTGGCTCGTGGGCGTTGAGGAGGCTCACGAAGCGCCGGGGCTGCCCGTGGGGCCTCCACGTCCCTCTCCCGCCTCGTCCCCGTCGCCGGTGCTGAGGGCGGCGTGGCCGTGCCGCCGACCCCCTCGCCGCGGAAGCCACATGGCTGAAGACGGCAGGACGGCGGGCGCCACGGGAGCCACGGGGGGAGCTCACAGCCCGCCGGCCCCACGGCCCGGAGCGGCGGGATCCCGTAGTCTATTCAAACCACAACCAACGACCCCAGCCACGGAGCCGGCTTCTGAGAGCTGGGACGTGTCTGGAAGACGCTGTGCTGCCGGCCGGAGGAGCCCGAGCCGCGCCCTGTCTGGGTGCCTGGGGGGCCCGCCTGCGCGCCCTCCCTTCCGCTCGCTCAGTCCTGGGGCGGAATGAGTAGCTATCACCTTGTAATTAAAAGAAGATGAGAAACGAGATAAAACCCCGGTGGCAGATACACCGTCCAGTGCTTAGTCAGCACCCACCGAGTGCACCGTATCTAAATGGATCAGGTATGAGATGCAAATAACAGCAACGGCACCTCTGAATAGAACACGTCATAGAAAGGAACACGAGGTGCCACCCCCGCCCCCGAGCTTGCGGTCAGGCCCGTGATCTCACATCCGCACTCCGCACGGGACTCTCGGTACCGAGACTGGACCGGGCTGTGCGGGCGCCTGTCGCCGTGGCCGCTGCGGCGCTTTCTCGGCTGCGGCGCGCTCTGCCCACCGCTCGCCGCGGGGGCACGTCCCCGCCAGCCTGCTCCGTGGTCCTCCCTCCGCCGACCGAGCCTCGGGGCGCAGCCACGTCGCCCATGCTGTCTGTGGGGTTTTGGTTTTCCTTCTTCTCTCTGGCCTAAAGCTCTCACAGACTCGCCCGGCAGCCCCGGCAGCGGCCCCCTTTCCCGAGAACGGGGCCCACGCGTCTGCGCGGCGGCTGCAGGAACAGAAAGGCCCGCGTGGTGAGTCCGGCGGTCCCACGACCCCCAGGCTACAGGTGTCGGGACGCCCGCCACTATCCTTGTGTGACACGTGGGGCGGGACGGTCTCACTTAATTTCCAGGTCGCAGACGAGACGCTGAGGTCCCAACACGGCCCGTGCAGGCCCGGCGCCCCCCTCTCCCCATCCCCAGGCCCTGGCTGTGACCCGCCCCTCATACAACCCCACGACGACCCTTCACCCCGCTGCTGGCCCTGGGCTTCCCAGCCACCTGTTTTCCCGCGGCTCACACTCCCCTTTATCGGCCAATGTCCAGGCTGAATCTGGACAGCCGTGCGTCCACAGACAGAGGGTCCGGGCTGGTGTGACACCAGGTGCTGGGCTGCGACGTCGCCTTTGTCTGCGGCGGGGTGTGCGCTGTTATTTTGATGTTTTATTTAATTCTGCCTCTCCGATGAGAAGAATTGAAAAAGGAAAGCGGATGTGCTGATAGTGGTCAGCTGAGCTGAAAGGGCAGGTGGCACAAGCGCTGACCAGATGCCCATGGGACCGAAGCTCAACTGTGAAAACCAGCAAAGATAAAGAACAGAAAATGCTAAAAATGTGGCATCAAAGTTTTTGTCTGGAAAGCGAGGTGAGGTGATGGAAGAGTGGGATTTCAGAACCGCGGACCGACGAGCAGGCCCCAGACCCACGGAGCCAGGGCTCCATCTGCAGGAAGCCCGGGGGCGGCGCCACGTGGGGCTCCTCTTAGGTGGCCACCGCGTCCCCTCTCAGCTCCCGCCAGCCCCTCCCCCTCGTCACCTGCTGCCGAGTGGCAAACAGGTGAACTCTGCTCTGCATACGTACCCACATTTTCCCGTGTGAGGTCATCACGCTCGCCGTGCTTGAATGCACGCAGGGGACACAACAGGGCCAGGGATTTCACAACACGGGAGCATTTTCTGCCGCTCCATGACTTCTGCTATCTCGCAGCGGGGATGGCTGCACACCAAGAGCCCTGGGGAAGGAGGGCGGGGAAGCAGGGCTCCTCCCTGCCCCGAGCCCTGGCTACCAAGCCACAAAGCGCAACCTGCCCAGCCTCGGCTTCCCAAGTGCGCAGAGGGTGGCATCTGCTTCCCGCCCTTTGGCTGTGGGCCTGACCCAGGTGAGAGGACCCGGGCGTCTGGGGGCAAGTTTCAGGTAGCTGCAACACGAAGGATCATAATTAACCGTCTTTCCAGCTGGCCTTGTCCAGAGCGACACTGGGGTGAGGAGGGTGCAATCGGCCAGCAGGGAGAAGTCACACACGAAGCCCACGTCTGGAGACAGATGAGCCTCACGTGACGGGCCCACCTGGGCAACGACAGGCACCGCCGGCCCTGGGGCGGGTCTGACCCACGTGGCCACCCGCAGGCCTCGGTGGTCAGCGCCCAGACCGCCCCTCGCCTACCCAGGAGCCGAGGCTGGAAGCCCCCAGCAGGGAGGAGGCAGGGGATGGTCGCCCCTAAGGAAGTTCTAAGGTACCAATTGCAAACACATCATACACTGCTGCCCCAAAGAGATTCCGAAAAACACTTTATTCACTCCTATCACTGAGTCACTCCATCAGGAAAACGCAGAATCACGGTACTGGATATGTGCACATGCTGCGGGCGGTGCAGAGCCGACGTCCAGACGGGCGGGAGCCTGCTCATCGCTCGTGCACGGGCCCCCCGAGGCCGGCAGACCCTGCGGGAAGCGGCAGAGGCACAGCCCCGGGGGACGCACAGGTGAGCACGTCTGGGCCCTGGACCACTACCGAAGGCTCAGAAGCACAGCTCTCGGGGCCACCCCAAGTCCGTGTCCGCTCCTCACACAGCGTCTGCCTTTCCCCGCGGCACTTACCTAAATGCTGCCTCTGCAGCAGCCCCGAGATGCTGAGGGGCTGCCTGGGTGCCGCCCCTCTCCCGCCTCTGCCTGCCGCCTGGGGCGCAGGGCTCTGGCTGGGCCACTCGCAGGGCATCTGCAGGGCTGGAATCCTAGTGGTAAATTCAACAGACAAAATCACCAGCGCCTTTGGCAACGAGGTCACTCAAGCGTGGACTGTTTCTCGGTTTTCAAGGTGGCATGGCCAGCCTGGGGCCGCCGGTCCAACCGGAGCAGCTCACGCGAGTGCGCGGCAGGCGGCCCCGCAGGAGGGCTTCTCTGGGCCGTGCTGACCGGGGCACGGCCCCCGAGAACTGCTGCCCGTTACCAGGGCTCAGGACCTGTATCGCTGGACCCTCCCACAGGGCCCCTCTGTGCTGACGCTGAAAGAGTCAAGTTACCGCCAGAGGGCATGGAGCTGGGGCTGGCTCCTGCCGCAAAGTGGGGTGCAGGCAGCCTCACAGAGGTCACGGGCGCAGCCTGCGGTCAGGGAGGCAGGTGGGTGGCTCTGTGAGTCGAGGGGTGGCGGGCACGCAGTCTGGAGGCCAGTGGCTGGACCGTGCCGAGCGGCAAAGCGTGGCTGGGCTTTGGGAGAGGGGTCAGGGGAGGGTCCACCTCTGGAGACACCACCTGGGGTGGCGCCCAGCACTGAGGAGAGAGCCCCGCGTGGAGTGGAGGCGGCCCTGCGTCCAGGGAGGGCGCGGCTGGTCCCGTGCACACGGCGGCGCTGGGGCCCGGCCCGAGTGGCCACCTGCCCTTCAGGAAGCCCTGCCGACCCCGGGCTGCCCTGGGGTGAAACGTCCTGCAGCCGTAAAGGCTCCTCACAGGTTTTCGTGACAGGGCACCTGCTTAAGTTACGTTTTAGCTTCAAGAACATGACGTGGTCTACTGGGCACCGCCTCACTCGGGGCCCGCAGACAGCGCCGGGACGGGCGGGTCCCTCCCGCCCCCCAGGAGCCGCGAGCGGGACCTACCTGAGCGCCTGGGGCTCGCTGGGGTGACGCGGTGTCAGGCCGAGGTGCTGAGGGCGGCGGGCAACGCTGCCTGGGCGCGGGTGAGAAGTGAACAAGCTGCTTCCCCATCCCTGCCACAGGTGGAGCCCTGCCCCCGCCCCGGGAGGGTGCGGACCCCACCCTCTTCCCCATCTTCTCACCCACGTGCGCCGTCCTGACCGCGCAGTCTCATGCCCGGACCGGCCGGGGCTGACCTTCAGCCGCCGCCCACACCCACACTGCCCGCGGACTCCGTTGGGGGCCACCCCTGGTATGCGGCAGGCGCTCAATAAATGTCTGGACACCTGCACTCTAAGCCTTGGTTCCTGTCACTCTGACATCCACTCCGGGGACGAGAGGGAGAGCGCGGGGCTGCGGGCGACCCCTGGCGCCTGGACCGCCGCGTCACCTCCACCCAGACCGCAGGAGTTGTACGCAGCTTCTGGGCCAATAAGCAGCTTCTTTTAAAGATGTCAATGACCCCTGGTATGCTTTAGTCACGCCACGGAGCAGACGTGAAAAGGCTGCTCTTCCTCAATACCTGAATTCCTCTGCAGCTAAATTTTGGAGAGTTTCAACAGAAGGAAGCCAGGGAAAGCAGGGTAGACAGCATTTAGGTTGGGCTCTCTCTGTGTCCTTTCATGGTACCCCTTTCATAACCAAAGAACCTGGACCAGAGAGGGTGAGTGCCTTTCCCAAGGCTGCACAGCACCAAGTGGGCAATGGGGGTCTCATCTCTTTGTCTTGGGCTGTGCGGACTGTGAGGACACTGCCCACTGCAGGTGACCCTCAGGAAGCCCCAGAGGACAGCTGAGAACCAGGAGGATAAACCCTCTCGGCAGCTACGTTCACCGTGTTGGTTATTTTCTGTACTTTATGAGGGTCTGGCGTCTGGGGGCCTTGCTGGCCCCGGAGGGACTGCCCCTCCCAGGGCGGGCTGACTCCCAGAGGTGGCACCGGTCTGCCCGTGAGCGAGCGCAGCGTGCCTTTGATACGAAGAGCCGGCTCTGAGCCCCGCCTCCATCTGCTGTCCCACTCGGTCCTAATCTGCCCGGCTGGACCTCAGACGAGCGGGGCGGCCCTGACACCTGCGGCCACAGACGCGGCCCAAGCCAGCCAACCTCAAGCCTGCCAGCCTCTCCCGCGGCCCCGCCACTCCTCCCTTGAAAACCGCGGCCGAGGCTCTGGCCCAGGCCCCGCCTCACGCCTCCTGGCGGCCGTGCCGCCTGCTTCCGGGGACCGTGAGGCCGCCTTCCTCCTGCACGGCGGTGCCTCCTGATCTGCTGGCCTCGCACACCTGCCGGGTCCCGGGTACAATCCTCTGTTCAGTGACTACGCGCCCGACCCCACGAGGGCCCGCAGCAGCAGTTTCTCACACACGCTTTACAGGACTTCATGGGGACAACGGTTACCAACACAGCTGAGGCCACCGAGGCCTCAGAAGTCAACAACTCACGGGTCGTGCGGGCAGCGCCCTGCCCACAGGAACAGCGGGTGCCAGGCCCTCAGTAGGGGGCCTTTCGGGTCCTGCCTGAGAACCACGGGCCGCGGCAGGTCTCGGTCCTGAGGGCGGTGACCCCGGGCGCCGCAGGAGGCCCGGGCCGCACCGAGGAGCCGCCCCCAGGGCCGGTGCTACAGCCTGACTGAAAGCCAATGACCGGATGAGGCTCCGCGGCCAGCAGGACACATCCAAGTCAGGGCCGGGTTTCTGTTCAGGAAAGCGGTGGGATTCAATGCATTTGGAAAGATTTCCATTGCAAATTTAAATGGAAACCACGTTGACATTTAAAGAGGGTAAGTTTCCAGGTCGAGAATGTGGGGACGCTCGTGTCCCTGTGCTGCCAGGTAGACCGGCTGCGTCCTGTGGACGAGACCTGGGCACTGACGGGTGGGTGGCGCGAGACGTGGGAATGGGTCGGCCTCGGGCCCAAGCTCGTGGGAGGGACGGGCAGGAGAGCGAGGCTGAGGCACCCGCGGCGGCTCTACCCACCCGGGCAGCGTTCGCGAGAAGGGGCCTGCAGCTGGATGGAGCCGAAATCCGCGAAGCCCCTCCCCAAGACCGAGCACGACACCGGGCCACTTTAGGACGTCGTGTAAGACGGACGACAGCATCCGTGCCCGGACACCGCCAGCCGCCTGCCTGGGAAGGGGGCTTCCTCGCCCGGGCCGTGAGCGGGCCCCTGTGCACCTGCGCCTCTGCGCCGGGGCTGAGAGCAGGAGGACGGGCACGGCCGGGGGTGACCCTGAGGGAGCCGGGAGGGCACAGCTTTGCTGCGTGCAGAGCAGAGACGGAGCACAGAGAGGCTGCCCTGCCTGAGAGGTGCCCGCGCGCCGGCCCGCACAGACCCGCAGAGCAGCCACGGTCACCCTGGAAGAGAAGGGTGAGGTCAGAGGGCTCACACTTGACGAATTCGAAAAGTCCTCAAAGCCACAGTGAGCAAAGGGCAGAGACAGTCTTCAGAGCAAAGGGGAAAAGCGACTCATCACACACGAGGACGCGGCTGAGGGCGGCGACTCCTCACCAGAAACAAAGGAGGGGCCAGAGGCAGCAGGACGACCCCGCAAAGTGCTAAGAACGGGCACCTGAGAATTCTCTTCCCAGTGAGATCAGCCTCAAAATGAAGACATCGTCGTTCAAAGGTGACAACACCAGAGAGGGCTCACAGCTGGCCAAACTGCCCCGCAACAAAACGGTACCTGGGTCTGAAAGGAATACCCACCGACAAGCACTTGCTTCCACGGGAAGGAAGTGGGTCCAGACACCTGACAAGCGTGAGGGGCGTGCGCTTTTGCTTCCTCCCCTGATCTCTAGGACACCTGAGTTTCTGCAAGGGAAGTCATTACAGGCCGTATCGCTGGGGTTCTATGTAACCTAAGTGGCTACACAGAAACAAAGCATCACAAAGCAATGAGGAGACGGACTGCACGGGCAAAGCTGCTGCGTTTGACCAGAATCCAGGTGGGTGGCTGATAAGAGGCACGAGGCTACCCCCGAGGCGAGAAACCAACGAGACAGCGTCAGTATCAAGGCAGGCAGGTCGGGTCTCCCGGTCCGCTCTGGCTGCCACGCCACCACCGCAGGCTGGGGCTGCAACAGACGTTTCTTTCTCACAGTCCCCGAGGCCGGAGTCCCAGTTCAACGTGCCGGCAGGTCGGACTCCTGGTGATCCAGTGGCTCCTGCTTCCTGCCTGCAGACGGTGCCTTCCTGCCGCGTCCGCACGAGACCTCTCCGCACGTGTGCCGTCTCTCGGGAGGACACGAATCCTATCAGATTAGGTCCCACCCTCAGGACGGTGCTGACCTCCTAGAGACCCCCGACTCCGAATGCGGTCACAGCTCTGAGGGGACACGGGGCACTAAAAATAGTTAATGCCAAAGAAGGCAGTTAAGGAGATACAGATAAATAAAAAATCCCCAAAACATGGCAAAGAGGCAGACATCAATCCAAACCTATTAATAACTACGCTGACTCAATGGACTAAACGCTCCAGTCGGAGGCAGAGATTACAAGCAGGATCCAACCACACAGTGTCCACAAGATGCACACTTTGGGTTCAAAGACACAATCAGGCGAAAGCCAGGAAGGAAAAGACGCCCCACGCAAACTGTACCCAATCTGAAATTAAAGAAAATTCCACTATCAAGATAACTCACTATTTGGGTACCAGTTCATGGATAACGCCTAAAACCCACACACTGAAAACGACGATTCCTCGGGTCAATCAGGGGCCGGTAAGCGGAGAGGCTGACACGTCAGGTCTACGAACTGGAAGACGCAGGAGTGTTGAGAGAGCAACTCTCCCCAAACCGATGAGCTGCTATCAACCCCCGGCAGGCTTTTTTGGTAGAATCTGACAAGTGGATCTTAAGATTCATATGGATATGCAACGCCCTTAGAAGAGCCAAGATTACTTTGGTAAATTAAGAACAAAGTGTCTGATCTCAAAACTTAACCGTAAAGCACAAGTAATCCTAACAATGTGGCAATTATGAAAGGAAAGATGGAATATACTCATTGACAGAACAGAAAGTCCAGAAGGAAACCTCGACAGTTATGATCAATCAGCTACGTTCAATTTTGGACTGTTAGTTGTCAGTATACAGAATTACAACGGAGTTTTGCATATGGATCTTGCACCCTGTAGCCTTCCCAAGCTCATTTATAATTCTTGACAGTATTCTTACAGACCCCTTGGGATCTTCTACAGCAAGATCAGCTGTCTACAAAATAGTTACACCTCCTCCTTTCCAACGTATGCGCCTAATTTCTGCTCCGCTAGCGCCTCCAGGACAAGGCAAGTAGACGTGACGGCTGTGGGCATCCTTGCCCTGTTCCTGGTCCCCAGGGAAAAGGTTCCACCTCTAGGGTCTTGGCTGCTCTGTATCAGACTGAGGAAGTGCCCTTCTAGTGCGTGTCTCCTAAGAGTTTCTACCACGAATGGTTGCAGAATTTTGTCAAATTCTTTTTCTGTTGTAAAGATCTTGTGTTTTAGGAATTTCCTTCTACTAATATAGTTAATTGATCTTCAGATGTCAATAACCTTGAGTTCCTGAGATAAGCCCCACCTGGTGACGGTATAGAAATCCTTTTAGATGCTGCTAGATTGATTGCCTCGGATTTTGTTAAAGAATTCTGCACCAATATTCATCTAGATCATTGTTCAGTTTTTTCCTCATGTTACCTTTGGCTGTGTTATTAAGATACCACTGACATAAAATGAATTGGGAAGTTTTTGATCCTCTCCTACCTTCTGAAAGAGTTTATGTAGGACTGGTATTAGTTCTTCTTTAAATGTTTCAAAGAATTCACCCATGAAGCCAGTGAGAATTAGGCTTTTCTTTGTGGAAAGATTTTAAAATTACTAATTCAACTTCTTTATTTGATAGCGGTCTACCCAGACTTACTATTTCCTCTTGAGGTAGTTTTTTGTTTTGTTTTTTTTAATTTTTATTTATTTATTTATTTATTTTTGGCTGCGTTGGGTCTTCGTTTCTGCGCGAGGGCTTTCTCTAGTTGCGGCGAGCGGGGGCCGCTCTTCATCGCGGTGCGCGGGCCTCTCACTGTTGGGGCCTCCCTTGTTGCGGAGCACAAGCTCCAGACACGCAGGCTCAGTAGTTGTGGCTCACAGGCTTAGCTGCTCCGCGGCATGTGGGATCCTCCCAGACCAGGGCCCGAACCCATGCCCCTGCATTGGCAGGCAGATTCTCAACCACTGCGCCACCAGGGAAGCCCTTGAGGTAGTTTTGGTATTTTCTCTCTTTCTAGGAATTTGTCCATTGCATGTAAGTCATCTACTTTGTTGGCAGAGTTGTTCATAATATTCCTTGTAATCCTTTTATTATCTGTAGGATGTGTAATGATGTTCCTTCTTTCATTTCTTATACTAGTAATTTGTGTTCTCTTTTTTTCTTGGTCAGTCTACGCAAGAGTTTGCTAATTTTTTCAAAGGATAAACTTTAGGTTCCATTGGTTTCCTCTATTGTTTTTGTTTCCTATTTTGTAGATTCCTACTCTATTCTCTTGTAGCTTCTTAAGGTGGAAGCTTAGATTACTGATTTTAGATCTCCTTCCTAATATAAGCATTTTAAGTTATACGTTTCCCTCTAAGCTCCGCTTTACCTGCATCCTATAAATCTGGTACACTGTATTTTCTTCCACTCAGTTCAAGATACTTTCTGATGTTACTGGTGACGTTTTTTTCTTTGATCCATAAGCTAGTTATAATTGCGTCGTTTAATTTCCAAATATTTGTTTTATTCTCAGAATTTTTTTTCTGTTGATTTCCAATTTAATTCCATTGTGGCCCCCAAATACACTCCATATGAACAGTCCTAAGTATCAGGACCTGTTTTATGTCCCACTGTGTGATCTTTTCTGGAGAACGTCCCATTTGCACTTGGAAAGACTGTACACTCTGCTGTTGCTGGTGGTATCACGTATGTCAGATAAGCAGTCTCTTATCTTCTTTCTGATCACTTGTCTAGTTGTCCCATCAACTATTGATGGGAGGCTACTGCAATGCTCAAATCATGTGTTGAATTAATTATTTCTCTTTTTAACTCTGGCCTCATGCATTTGGGGACATTCTTTTGTGGCGTGTTGGCACTAATGGTTATGTCTTCCTGATAAATGGACCTTTAATCATCATGAACGCCCCTCTGTCTCTAGAGACGTTTCCTATCTTACGACCTGTGTGTGGGATGTGAAGACAGCTGCTCCAGCTCTGTGCTGGCTGGCTTGCTTGATGCACCCTGTACGTCATCTTGTCTCAGCCTGTTTGTGCCTCTGGGTCCGAGATGTGTCCCTTGCAGACAGCGTGCAGCAGTCTGACATCTCTGCCTCTCTTGCACACTCATACCCGATGCCGTCCATGGCTTACGTCCGCGTGTCCACTTTGCTCTTTGCTCCCCACGTCTCGCGTCTTTTTCGTTCCTGCGTCCCTCACAGCTTTCCACCTCTGAGGGGAGAGCACCGAGCCCCCCGACTGGGTGGTCGGATCTTCTCCACTGGCAGCTTTTGCTCCGTGTACCTGCTCTGCCGTCAGGTGTATAAACGTTTCCAGTTGCTGTGCTTCCCTGACGCCCTGTTACCACGAGGTGTTCCTCCTGCCCCCGGTCTCCACAACAGTCCTCGTCCTGGTCTGTTTCTCTGATACGCGTGCTGCAGCCCAGCCCTCACCTGGCTGCCACACGCACGGTGTCCTTTCACTTGGAACGTGTCTGCGCTGCTGTAGTTCAAGCACGCCTCTCGTGGGGAGCAGGCGGGGCATCTCTTCACTGGTGTGGCCGGCTGCTCACGGTACCGGGCGGCTGGCGTGCACCTGCGCCTGCCATTCTGCTATTTACTGTCTGCGCCTCATTCTCTTTTCTGCTCGCCTGCCCGTGCTGCCTTCTAAATGCTTTTCAGTGTAAGTATTTCCATGCCTCTTTTAAACTGCATTTTTGTTTTTTAAAAACTGAAGTATAGTTAATTTACAACGCTGCGCTAGTTTCAAGTGTACAGCCACGTGATTCAGTTACACATATATATATATTCTTTTTCAGATGCTTTTCCATTTCAGGTTGTTACAAAATATCGATAGAATAAATAAACAACAAGGTCCTACCGTAACAGCACAGGAAACTACGTTCAATATCTGCCAGACCCCCGGTTCCTGAGGGAAAGATGCTCCCAGCGCCGGGCCCTGCCCCGCAGGCCGGCCTGCAGACATTGACCTGAAACCCACACCCGCACGGCAGCACGACGGTGGGGGCACAAGGCGGGGACACTGGGCCGGGCACGAGGGCGGAGAGGACGCTGACGCCCACAGGACACCCCAGCGCCCAGGGGAAACGCCACCTCCAAAACCAAGGGAACCCCGATGGGCGGACACTCCAGCTGCCCAGGAGGATGGAGGTGGGCAGCACGAGAGGTAAGGGCCCTGGAGTGACAGATGGCCTGGGGCACCAGGGGAGGGCAGGGCAGGGAGACAGGAAGACACAGGCCTGACCTGTGAGCTGAGGCGGGGAGCACAGCGTCCACGGAGGGGAGGGGAGGGGAGGGGAGGGGAGGAGGGGAGGGGAGGCGCAGCAGAGATGCCAAAGTGCAGAAGCAAATCAAGCCCAGCCAGGTGCTCAGGCGCAAGGGCGGCACCAAGAGGCCCTAGACAGACGTGGCTCAGAAAACCCACACCTCAGAGGCAACTATCAGAATCTCAACTCCAGCAAGAAGAAAATGAATCTAAGGACGGAGATGCAAGAAGCAAGGGCAAGAAAGAAAACAGAGGAGCTGACGATTAAGAATGAATAAGCATTTATCTCAAATGTAAACATTTCCACGATGACACCGAGGAAACTTCCAGGGACTTGGCCTGAGTTTGGTGAGGGAGGGACTTGGGGTGGAGGATGGGGCGTGCGCCAGAGCCTAGTGCTTTGGGCAGGCGGGCAGGCTCACGCGGACCCCCCGGAGAAGGGCCCGGATGCTCACCCAGCAGCCACTCCAGCAAGCACCAGTAAGCACAGCAGGTCCTAGGATTCCTGTTCAAAGCCTAGGAGACAGGCCACGAAGGCCCGCCTCCCCTGTGCCGGGTCAGGTGGGGACCCACAGGTGCCCTAGATGGACCCAGGAGGGGCCCGTTCTGGGGGAAACGTGCCTCCACACGGACCCACACCCACCGGGTAAGTCCTTCGGCACGTGTGGACCGGGGTAAGGTGGCGGGTCTCCACTTACCCATGCGTCCATCCCGCGGCGGACTGAGCAGAGAGATCCTTGCCAGGCCAGGGGCGACCTCACGCTAGGTTTAAGAAGAAAACAATTGGTAACGCTCCAGAGCTGTCACTCAGGAGGAAGCAATCTCCTCATTAGCTAAGAACACAGCTCCTTAGTCTCAGCTGCCTGAGAAACTCCTGTCTGACCTCGTCCTGGGCGGGAACGCGGCCAAGTGGGTAGGGCCCACGGTGGTGAGTGGACGAAGGGTCCACTGAGTGCTTTTAAGAGTCTCAGAAGAGAAAAGTAACCCAACTTCTTGGCTGACATTAGGAATTTCAAAGTCCTGAGTAAATCCTCATTTGGGGAGCGTCTTGTCACCTTGAAATCCAGATGCCGACGGGCATGGCTAGGGCTGGCGGGCAGTGCCCGGCGCCAGGCCTGCTCCACGCCATGCGCACGGCAGCATTCGCCGGGCGGCGCCCCACCCCACCCGCTCTGCCCCCGGAGCCGCCCCTCTAACTGTAACTGCGCGGTGGGACCTGGGGCGGGGCACACAGACGCTGCCAGGAACCCAGGCCTGGCGCTGCTTCTGTGCCTGTCTCTTCATCTCCGCAGCCCGTCCTGGCCCTTCCCGGGGCCCTAGACTCAGCCACCGCCCCACCTGCGCCCTCCCTGGGCCCACCTTCCCAGCTCCCGCGCCCACGACGGCCCTTTGCTCCTGTCAGGCGGCCTCCCCGCCAGCTCGGCGGTGGCCTCGTTTCAGGGCACTCTCTGCAAACGTCCCCACCCCGGCCCTGCCTCCGGCTCATGCCTGCTGGCAAGACTCTGACCTTGGAGGGACCGGCCCCCACCCTCGAACGCCTTGCAAACAGCGCCGCACTGCCTGGCAGGCTGGCGCCCACCCTCCGGAGTGGCTCCCCCCCTCCTCGGGCCTCCCTCCCCTGCCCCCCCACTCCAGGCTCGCGCCCAAGGCGAGGGCCTCTCCAGGGTCTGCGAGAACGGCAGGGCTGGCTTGCGGACGCTCACTGCTCAGGGTGCCCTCGCCCCGTTGCTGCCGTGGCTTTAACGTGGCTCGTGGCGAGCTGGGCCTGACCTCACAGCCCTTCCTGCTGCCGTTTCTCGGCTGCGTTCAGAGCCTCCCTCCAGCTCGGCCACCCTCCCCGGACCCTCTGCGGCCGCCTGTGCACCGGCCCCGCCCCTCCTCCCACCTCCGGCCCGTCCTACGTGTCAGGCCACGAGCGTCCAGCACAGGCCAACTCTGAAAAGTTATCAACGGGCGGAGACGAAATCGCTCCTGCCGGGTTAGCACCTATCTGGGGGAGGCTGCAGGAACAGGCGAAGCAGGAAGAGTTTAAAGATGCGGAGTGTCCAGGATGGCGGCTGTGACGCAGGTGAGCGCTGGCCGCGGCCCAGACCGGGGGAGGGCGCGGGCGCAGCAGCTCCAGGGAGCGGAGGTGCCGAGACAGGCCCCCACAGGACCCGCTTCTTCGAGCGCGCCTGGGAGCTGCTGTCGAGGATTTGGGTCGTTGGCGGCCGTACTCGGCTGCCCTCAGGATTTCAACGGTCACCCCGGGCTCGGCTGCAAGCACGTCTCGGCGTGGACGGCCAGGTGGTTGGGCCGATGTGGCAGAGCGGGACCACACCCGACCAGGGCAGCCAGGGCCAGGGAGGGGCCCAACCCTGGGCTGCATTCTGGGGTGGGTCCCCTGCCCTCCACCGGCCCATCAGCCACCAAGTCCCCATAGTGCAACCGGGCTGGCTTGTGGGACGTGATTGACACGCTGCGTCACGGCCTCCTCCACACACCTCACTCCACGGGGAGCTCCTGCCGCCAGAGAACGGGCGTTCTGGAGAGGCCCAGGCCCCGTGCCAGGAAGGCGTGGTGGGGCCGTGCGCGTGTGCGGCCCCTCGGGGTTCCGCGGGGCCACGTCCTCACTGGAGGCCACATCCTGGAGCGGATGACCGGGCGGCCCCCGCCTGCTGCCCGCAGCGCCGCCTCCCCACGGGCTCACGGGCTCAAGCACGTCCTCGCTATACACGTGGGTCAACCCTCCGGGTAACCGGCACCTGCCGAGCTAGCCCTCGAGCATCCACGGTCCAAATCCCCACGCGGAACCTCACAGGCGGGTCCCTCTCTGCTCGCAGGCTCTGCCTCTCCCTCCCTCCTAGGACCCAGCCCGGTGCCGGAGGGTGGGAGGGGGGCAGGATCCCGCTCTCCTCCTCCAGGACCTCCCTCGCCAAGACCACCAGACTCCTTCCGGGGTCACCTCAAGGAGCGTGGGCCCAGCCATGCCGTCTGCGGGACCTCCTGGGGGGGTCTTGGCGTTTCCAGGAGACGCCTCCCTGCCCCGCTCGGGGTTTCAGGGCAGCTCCTGCACAGAGGTGTGCGCACACCCACCCCAGGGCTGACGGGGTGTCCGGGAGGTGGGCCACCGGGTGGACAAGTTTCCCCTGAAAACGCGCGTCCCGTTCTGGCAGCCACAGCCTGTGGCTGATGGTTTTCCTGGAACGTGGCCGTGCCTGTTTGCTCCACAGCGCGAGGGGTGAGTGCTGAGATGGTGACACAGGTCCACGAGGGTCCACCCAAGCCCGCATAGATGTTGGTCTAGAACCTCACTTTGGAATCTCAAATCAGTTTGTGGCGTTCTGGTCCCAAGGCACCATTTCCAATGTGCCGCCCAGAGACACACCATCGCTGAGCCGTCAGCCTTAATCTCTGGAATGTTCCTTAACCTCCAAAACGGGGCCACACATGGGCCGAGGCTTGCGGTCCAGCTCCGGGGCCAAGGCGAGCTGGCAGGGACCCGTGAGCTCCAGGCTGGGGGGACTGCCCCGTGAGCGGCCGAGGTCTGGGGCAGGGCGGAGGTGCACCCACGCCCCCTTCTGGCGCTGGGCGACGGCTGACTAGGGGTAGTGGGTGGGAAGCATCTCCCCACCGGAGCCCAGAGGGGCTCTGCTGCCCACCCGCCCCTGACGGCCTAGCCCTGCAGCCCAGGCTCCTCCACATCTGCTTCCAGGACGGCTCCCTGGGAATGAGCACTGCTTCTCGCCAACCAGCCCACATGCTGGCATCCAGCTCGCAGGTCGTGCACTCGGTGACCACGGCAGCGCGAGGCCTCCAGGCAGGACTGAGTTCAGACACCAGCGGGGGGAGGAGGGCACCCCCCACCGCGGAGCCCAGTGGCCCCACGGCTGCGCCCCAGCCTCCTGCCAGGTCCCTCCTGGGAGCCGCCTGGAGATTGGCCGCCCGGAGTCTGCGGAGCTGGCGTGCTCGAAGGTCATTGGTGAGAGAAAACCATCCACGCGAAGCATCTGGGAACCAGGCACGCGGAGGGCAGGCGCGCTCACCTTTCTCCTCGGGGAGGGCGTGAGGTCAACTTCCATGGACTCCACCCTGTTACAGACAGTGAAACACGGTCACGGCCCGGTTACGACCAAGTAACAAAAGCACACGAGGCCCCGCGGGCGGCTCTCCTTCCTGCAGCTGCTGAGCACCAGGCGAGCTCGGTGATCACAGCCCCGCCGTGGTCAGCGAGGCCTGCACACCACCGTGCACCCACCCAAGGACACGGAAGCCCCCGCCGTCTGGCCCAAGCGAGCCCTCCCGTCTCCCCCCCCGCCGCCTGCCCCAGAAGGTCCCCGCGTGGCCTCCTCCCGGCTGGCTGCCCCCCTCCGGCCGCTGTCACTGGGGTCCCCCGCTTCCTGCTGGACTTCCGGGAGCAGGAGCGCTTACTTCCGGCCACCCGCCCGCCCGGCCCGCACGTTTCACGCAGGTAGGGCTCGGCCCACGGCAGTTCCCTAACTAATCAGCCCAAAGGCTGCCGTGGGCTGTGGCCGGGCAGCCCCGCAGGAGCACAGGGAGGCGGGAAGAGGGCCTGCTCCCTACTTTCCCAACGAGCCTGGGGCGGGGCGGGGCGGCCAGGCTGACGGGGCCTCGGGCGCCTCATCACACCTGCTACCCGTGGGCTCAATCCAACCTTCCAAGAGAAACACCCACCCCTCTCTCGTCCTGTTTCCTCCACGTCCCTCTCGTCCCGGAGTCAGAGGCGGCTCCTGGGGACGACACCCAGCTGGCCAGCCCGGGTCACGTGGCCACCCCCCACCGACCCCTGCGGCCACAGGGATGGAAGCGGAGCCAGGCGCAAGCTGCCGGCGCCTGTGCTACGTACCCCTGCGTCTGAAACACTGCCCGCTGACGTTCGGGGGTTGGGGGCTGGGGGTGCACACCTTTCAGAGGCTGATGAGTCAGGCGGCAGGAAGAGAGGCCCGTTGGGCTTTGTCGAAGCAGCTGTGGCGAGAAACCTGGTGCTGGAGCCAATCGGGTCCACTCCGCACCTCGTCACAACCCTCCCCTTCCGGGCATCACTTTACTTACTCGGAGCTGGATTTCTTATTGTGCTGAAAGCCGCTTGTTGTGACAATCTCACACTAAATAGATGGAGAAAAGGCATTAATTGAGCCATAAACGTTTACTTCCAGGTAATTCCTTCCAACCTGAAGGTAAAGAAAACAGAAACAGCCTCTGTTCTCCGTGGCACTGCCCCCCGGCACCCTCCACAGCTTTAGTTACTGCACACGCCTGGCTGCACCCCACAGGAATGGAGGGATCCCTCTGACTCGCCAGAGCCCAAGACAGTGCTGAGAACACAGCAGGCGCTCAATAAAGGCCTGCCGAGCGGCCCACTGACCAGCGGGGGCACTGGCCGTGCTGCGGCCCAGCTCCCTGAAGGGCACTCACTCCTGCTTCCAAGTGACTCAGTGGAACAAACTGGGTGCCACGCTGTGCGTGCGGGGAGGGCGAGTGTCCAAGGCTCCCCCGAGACAGGCCCTGTGACAGGGTCAGCAGCGGCGACACCACGCCGTGCTTGGCGGGGCAGACCCGGGCAGGAGTGGTCTGGGGCAAGGGTGCCGCGTGGGGGGCACAGGCTCCCCCCAGAGGGAGCCGCAGGCCACGTGGTGCACGGAGAGCGGTCAGCGGGTGGGCCTGGCACGGAACCCACCGCGCCAGGGACGCTCCACTTGGAGCCAGAGGGAAACAGGCAGATTTGGACCCTGAAGACACCAACAAAGTGCCTGTGAGGCAGAGCGAGAATACGGCACCAAAAGTGGCCACGGCCGGGCTGGAAGGGTGAGCCCGAGGGCCGGACAGACGCGGGAGAAGGCGTAGTGCGCGTGGGGCGGGGTGGGCGCTGCGGGTGCCGGAGTTTGAAGGAGCAGGTCGCCAGGGGCAGACACCAGGTGGGGACAAAGCCACACAGGGAAAATGGGAAAGGTAAGGGCTGGAAACTTTCCAGAATTAAGCAGAGACATGATTCCACAGAAAGAAAGCAAACTGCACACCAAGGAGGACAGATCCCAGGGACTGGCCCGGGGGCCTCTCGTCCCCGTGTCAGGGTCAGGCCTTGCCGGCCACAGGAGGTCTCGGCCGCGCTGTTTCCCCGCAGTCAGTCCTTCAGGGAAGGGAGAGGCCTCCTCTGCCACTGCGCTGGCCCGCAGCTCGCTGACCCCAAACACGCCTTCACAGGCAGCACCGGCAGCTCATGCCCCATGACGAAGGCGGGTGGGTGGAGGCCTTTTCACCCCAGATGAGGCTGAGTCCACACTGGTAGGCGCCCAGCTCCGACTCCGGCTGGTGGCCCCTGGGTGCCCAGGCTGCCCTCAGCTGCCCGTTGGGCAGACAGCAACCCCGCAGGTTAACCTGTGGCCCCCAAATTGGGACTTCTGAACATCCGTTGCGTTCATATCGTGTCTCATAAAACCGAGAACGTGGCTGAACACGGGTGGTGCCATACTGACCCCCGGGGGCCACCGGGCCCAGGGCTGCCACAGGGAACGGGTGTGCTGCACGCGCTCTCCGGGGAACTGCAGGCGGGGTTCACTCGCCTCCCAGGCCCCCCTCTCGTCACCCCAGGAATCACTGGGGGGCCCCCCAAGGGGAACCACTCATGTTTTTAAAACTTCTTCTTTTTTGTCTCCCTCTCCTCCCCTCCAGCTCCCTGCGTTTTTGCTCTGACGGAAGCTCCTAGCCAACGGAGGTGCTCTTTCCTCTGCGCCCTCGGTTACGACGGGGCCGAGACAGACGAGCAGTCACGACAGAAGGCCCGCCGCCGCCCTCGCGCCCCGGGGACTCACCTCTGCAGCCGCTCCATCCTCAGCGCTGCCTTCCTGAGGGACTCCTCCAACTGAGAAATCTAAACACAATTGAACGACTTCCAGTTACCACGTGCGCTACACCAAGCAACAGTTTAGACGGAACACGTGGATCCTCAACTTCTTAAAGCACAAATCAGAACGTGAGTTACGTGGCAGCGGCCCTCACGCTATTTATGAGTGAACGCGCACCAAGTCCAGGTCATCAGGTGTGTGGGAAATAAGCGCTGGGAGACGCGACCGCTGCTCTCGCTGCCAGTCA
Organism: Physeter macrocephalus; assembly: GCF_002837175.3. Taxonomy (NCBI): domain Eukaryota; kingdom Metazoa; phylum Chordata; class Mammalia; order Artiodactyla; family Physeteridae; genus Physeter; species Physeter macrocephalus. The sequence goes on along the minus strand of NC_041220.1, from coordinate 145,439,711 downwards.
ACTGGAGTTACCTTTTCTCCATAGAAGGCTAACAGTCTCCTCCTGTGCTTTTCTTGAAATTCTGAAACCTGCAAAGACAACACGTGTCAGCTGCTCATGCGCGCGTGGTGGCTGCCGCAGAGGCCGCCGGGGACTTCCTGCAGCCGCCAGCTCTTCCCAAGACGTGGCCCCGCTGCTGCCTGGCAGCCGGAGCAGATGCCGGCAGAGCCCGGGCTGAGCGGATGGTCACGGCCAGGCGCACGCCACCCAGAGGCAGCGAGGGCCACGGGTTCCACGTGAGGGTCGTGTGGGCATGAGGGCTGCTGTGCCTCTCTTCCGTGTGGCTTCAGTGGCCCTCGGGGCCCAGGCCATGGGACGGGACACATTCCACAAGGGTCCATCACCATGTGCTGTTGCTCAGGCAACAGCAACTGGATCACAGACGGCCTCCTGACCAGACAGACCAACCAGGAACCCGACCTGCCACCCCGACTGGGCCTGCGCCGGGCAAGAACGCCACCAGGCAGACAGGCAGGGCCGTGCCATTCCAGGAGCCCAGTGACCCTGACTGGACATCCAGGGCCAGTAGTGCCTGGAACCAGCACCATCCCTGGTCCTCCATTATATGAGCCCCAACCTCCACGTCTGTGGTGCCCAGAGCCCGGACCAGCCCCTGAGGGTGCCACGCACATGAGAAAACGGCGACTGTGACTTCCTCGAGGGGAGAGAGAGCTATCCTCACCACTGGAGTTTCAGACGCCGCCGCCCACTCTCTCAAAACACTGAATTGAATTGCTTAAACCTAATTCTTGTCGCCGTCTGCGCACAGCTGCCACACGGCAGAACCCGGTGCTGGGCAAACTGGGATTTGAAGTCCACACCGTATAAACGCATCACCCACTTCACTCCCCGCCGGGAATCTGCCTACATGCGTGCAAACATCCAGGGACGGTGGCCTTTTCCCTGGGGCTCAGTGCTCTGGTCCAAACTGAGGGAGAAAACTCCGTCCGTGGAAAGGAGGCTGGCCCAGCCCACCCATCTACAGGCCAGGCCACCTCCAGAGGGCGGGGCTGTGGCCAGGAGGGACAAACACCCTCTTCAGAGTCTCCTGGCCTCCTGGCTCCTCCATCTTCTGAGGGATTCAGAGCCCTTGGGTCAGGGGACATGCTCCACAGTGCTCCAGCGAGCCCCCCGCTCCATGAGACCAGGGACGCGTGTCTCCACCCAGGGGAGGGTCGACGGACACAGGTTCTGCCCAGAGCGTCAGCCCGTGGAAGGGGTGCCCCAAGGGGACCCCAATGCCGCCCTTGCACAAGTCCTCATGATTCGCGAGGCCCTGTCCCAGAAAGGCTCTGGACCGCGCCAACGGTTCTCAAGTCCTGCTGCCCCCGGGCCCAGCAGGCAGACTCCTGGGTCCTCACTCTGGGCGAGGTGAAGCCCCCGTCAGCCCGTGACCGGGTGCCTTTTCCTCACAGCGTGCAGGGCACTGAGGCAGGGCCGTCGGGTTCCCGACTGAGGCGGGGCCGTGCACAGCTGGGAGGGGGTTTGTACAGACAGTTCTCAAGCCGCCTTCCCCAATCACCTTCAGCAAGACACAGTGACGGTCACCTGTCTCCGCAGCTCACTCCTCCGTGTGTCCTACGCCTGCGGCGAGAGACTAATGTCCCGCGCTGACCCCTGACCTCGTGTCTCGGTGCAGGGCCCAAACTGAGACACAGACAGCACCGCCTCTGGGAGCAGCCCCGGGCTGTTCTGGAGCGGCTGGGAGCGGGCTACGCTCCAGCTGGCACATGGGACCCCGCCTCGCAGGCACTGGGGCTCAGCAAGGCCTGTGGACAGGCCAGTGGCTATCTCGACCCTGGCAGGCCATTTCTGAATGAGGACCTTGGTGAGGACAAGCGTGCAGGCCCCCCGTGGCTGATACAGACGCCACAGGACAGGTGAGGCCACAGCAGGGGCGAGGCCACGGGCAAAGCTGGCCCTGAGAGAGGGGCCGGCTGGTGGGGCGCCTGAGCGGCAGGCGAGAGCAGCCCCACTGAGCGCGCAAGGCTCATGCGGGCTCGGGGGCGGCCCGGACCCTGCGGCCACACGCCATCTGCACTGGCTGGGGCGCCCGAGGCTGAGCGCTGTGGCCTGGGCAGGGGTCAGACGGTTCCAACGCGACAAAATGAGTCCCCATCTGGGTTGAGACCCAGGCGAGGCCTGCTGAGGCCACACGAACCTAGAGGCCGCGCCGGACGGCGGCCGGGCCGGCTCTGCGCAGAAACCAAGGAGGGGCTGACCCGCACAGCCGCTCCGCGCTGGTGCCCGGCGGGCGGCAGGAGGACGGGGCCGGAGGAGCGCGGGGCCCTCGGGTGGGGTCGTGGGCCTGGGAGCAGCACAGCCCGCGGGCGTCCGTGCCGAGGGCTCAGGAGGCGCTGCCCAGCCCGCTGCCCTGCTTCCCACCTCCAGCCCCGGGGCCGAGGCGTCAGAGGAAGGAGGTTTCAGGGGCAGACCGAGACCGGGAGGGTGAATGGGCAGTTCCGGTGCAGGAACTGGCCTGGCTCTGCCCCTGCCCTGGCACGCCCAGGGCCCGCACCCACGCGCCCACAGCCCTGGTCCCAGGCCGGCTGCACACTCCTCGGGTCGCCGAGGACCCGCAGAGGCTGTTACACGGGTCTTACCTGCCAACATTTACCCTGCGAGAAACTAATACTGAGAAATTTAAGATGTTTATTAAATTCATTTAAAGCAAGAGCAAACCCAACGGGCCAGCACGCAGGGCGAGCTGCAACGTCCTCTGTCGTGTGGCCGCTCCGCACTTGAGACGGGCATGTAACCACCAGGTGGCGCACCCAAGGCCGCTGGGCGGCACCCCCATGCCGGGGGCGTGCGGCCTGAGATGGAGGGGCGGCCCCAGGCCCCGTGCTGGGCTGCCCTCGGTGAGACTCCTCCAGGCGCAGGGCTACCCGTGTACCTCCCAACACAGGCAGCTCTGGCCCCGGGGACCCGGCCCGAACGAGGGTCCCACTGCAAAAGGGGCGATGCGGGCAGTCCCCGACCCCCGACCCCAGCACTCACCTCGTGCTGATGCTGAGTCCTGGGGCACCCCTGCGTCCCCCTGGGAGCAGTCCCAGGATGATGGGGGACAGCCATGGCCCCACCGGTGCTTCTGGCCACGTCGGAGCCAGAGAGCAGCCTCCCAGGGGAGGGGATGGTCTTGGCGGGCCGGCTGACCACGGCCTCCAGACATGCAGGCCACAGGGCAAGAACGGTTGGGCGAGCGGCGCTGCCCCAGGGAAGGGCCTTGGCCTCAGGCGGCTCCTGGCCGCTCCTCCACACGGCCTCCGAGGGCAGGTGGCCGGCGGCCAACAGTGGGGGTTGCGCCTTTAACAGAAGGACAGCCGGGGGGACCACAGGCTGTGCAGTGACGTCCAGGGAGGAACGTGAGGAGGGCACAGGTACACAGCATTAGAGGCTGGGCACGGGGGCGAGCGTGTGAAGCAGCAAAGGGGGGACGTGCACGGTGACGAGGAGGAGGGTCGGGCAGGCACGGATGCCACGGGGGCCACAGGGTGGGCAAGGGCTGCACAAGTGACCCTCAGGAGAGGACAGCGTCACAAAGCAGCCCACCGCCTGGAGTGCAGACAGCCCCAGCCCCACCCTCCAGAGCCCAGATCTAAGGTCTGTCCCCGAATCATGAGGCTCAGTGGGGCGTCCTGACCAAGCGACCACTGTGTCCTGACACCCAGCAAAGGCACAGAGACCACGGGACAGAGCGCACGGCTTCGCCACAGTGGGGGTGGGAGACACTCGCCGACCGTGTGTCCACAGTGGACTGGTCTCACAACACCAAGTCTCCAAGGGCTGAGGGCAAAGCCGAGGACTCACCTGGGACGTCTCCCTTGCGTACTTCCTGCACAGGCCGTCTATGCCCATGAAGAGGGCCTGGATGTCGGAGTCCGTCTGAAAGAGAAAAGGCTGCTTCCACCGCCACTGCCTCCACGGGCCAGGGCTCTACGCGCTTCAGGGCCCAGACTCAGCCACAAGGACGCCACGGCTGCGTCCAAGGGGCACCGAGTACTCCACGGCGCAGGTGAGGGACGCTGCCACCTCCTCGAGAACCAAGGGCAGTGCTGAGGGGCTCCAGGAGGCTGGGGGGAGCCGCGTAGAAAGGAAACAGTGAAATCAGAAGTGGGAAGAGTGATGGGCACGACTTCAAACTGCTCACAAGTACGTGTTATTTGTTTATTTTTAAAAATAAATTTATTATTTATGTTTGGCTGCGTTGGGTGTTCGTTGTTGTGCGTGGGCTTTCTCTAATTGTGGAGCACGGGCTCGGTAGTTTTGGCACGTGGGCTCAGTGGCTGTGGCACGCAGGCTCTAGGTATGGGGGCTTCAGTACTTGTGGCTCGCAGGCTCAGGAGTTGTGGCTCATGGGCTCTAGAGCGCAGGCTCGGTAGTTGTGGCGCAAGGGCTCAGTAGTTGTGGTTCACGGGCTCAGTAGCTGTGGCACGTGGGCTCTAGGTGCGCAGGCTTCAGTAGTTGTAGCACGCAGGCTCAGCAGTTGTGGCTCGCAGGCTCTAGAGCGCAGGCTCACTAGTTGTGGCGCACGGGCTCAGGAGTTGTGGCTCGCGGGCTCTAGAGTGCAGGTTCGGACAGGGCAAGAACGGTTGGGCGAGCGGCGCTGCCCCAGGGAAGGGCCTTGGCCTCAGGCGGCTCCTGGCCGCTCCTCCACACGGCCTCCGAGGGCAGGTGGCCGGCGGCCAACAGTGGGGGTTGCGCCTTTAACAGAAGGACAGCCGGGGGGACCACAGGCTGTGCAGTGACGTCCAGGGAGGAACGTGAGGAGGGCACAGGTACACAGCATTAGAGGCTGGGCACGGGGGCGAGCGTGTGAAGCAGCAAAGGGGGGACGTGCACGGTGACGAGGAGGAGGGTCGGGCAGGCACGGATGCCACGGGGGCCACAGGGTGGGCAAGGGCTGCACAAGTGACCCTCAGGAGAGGACAGCGTCACAAAGCAGCCCACCGCCTGGAGTGCAGACAGCCCCAGCCCCACCCTCCAGAGCCCAGATCTAAGGTCTGTCCCCGAATCATGAGGCTCAGTGGGGCGTCCTGACCAAGCGACCACTGTGTCCTGACACCCAGCAAAGGCACAGAGACCACGGGACAGAGCGCACGGCTTCGCCACAGTGGGGGTGGGAGACACTCGCCGACCGTGTGTCCACAGTGGACTGGTCTCACAACACCAAGTCTCCAAGGGCTGAGGGCAAAGCCGAGGACTCACCTGGGACGTCTCCCTTGCGTACTTCCTGCACAGGCCGTCTATGCCCATGAAGAGGGCCTGGATGTCGGAGTCCGTCTGAAAGAGAAAAGGCTGCTTCCACCGCCACTGCCTCCACGGGCCAGGGCTCTACGCGCTTCAGGGCCCAGACTCAGCCACAAGGACGCCACGGCTGCGTCCAAGGGGCACCGAGTACTCCACGGCGCAGGTGAGGGACGCTGCCACCTCCTCGAGAACCAAGGGCAGTGCTGAGGGGCTCCAGGAGGCTGGGGGGAGCCGCGTAGAAAGGAAACAGTGAAATCAGAAGTGGGAAGAGTGATGGGCACGACTTCAAACTGCTCACAAGTACGTGTTATTTGTTTATTTTTAAAAATAAATTTATTATTTATGTTTGGCTGCGTTGGGTGTTCGTTGTTGTGCGTGGGCTTTCTCTAATTGTGGAGCACGGGCTTGGTAGTTTTGGCACGTGGGCTCAGCGGCTGTGGCACGCAGGCTCTAGGTATGGGGGCTTCAGTACTTGTGGCTCGCAGGCTCAGGAGTTGTGGCTCATGGGCTCTAGAGCGCAGGCTCGGTAGTTGTGGCGCAAGGGCTCAGTAGTTGTGGTTCACGGGCTCAGTAGCTGTGGCACGTGGGCTCTAGGTGCGCAGGCTTCAGTAGTTGTAGCACGCAGGCTCAGCAGTTGTGGCTCGCAGGCTCTAGAGCGCAGGCTCACTAGTTGTGGCGCACGGGCTCAGGAGTTGTGGCTCGCGGGCTCTAGAGTGCAGGTTCGGTAGTCGTGGCACATGGGCTTAGTTGTTCCACGGCATGTGGGATCTTCCTGGACCAGGGCTCGAACCCATGTCCCCTGCATTGGCAGGAGGATTCTTAACCACTGCGCCACCAGGGAAGCCCCGTGTTGAGTTATTTTAAAAGCAAACATGAAAAGTTCAGGTTTACGAACTGGCACCTGCCCATGTACACTCCTTGTGCAGATACACCTGCCTCCTGCCCTCACCCACCACCCGGCCACAGCAGCACGAGAGACACAGAAGGGCCGGGACAAGGACACACACAGGCCGATGAGACCAGGAGCCTGGGCCCCTCCCAGTCTGTACCAAGCGTATGGGCCCAGCCCCTCCCCAACTCTGCTGAAATGACAGTAACACAGCACTTAGGGAAAGCACGATCCAAGCTAGAAACTAGGAAATGCACTAGAAGGGCCAGGGCCCCCAAGGAGCTTCTGGAGGACCCTGTGGAGGGGCGGCTGCAGGAGAAGCGGCTCCAGAATCCACTGCCAGCTTGGAGGAGGGCTGAGCAGGGCGCCAGGAGGGCAGGGGGCCCATGGCAAGGGCTCCACGTGCACGTGAGCCCCGCACTTGGCCTCTATCCGAGACCCTGGACAGCACCCAACGCCTCAAGCCCCGTCTTCCAAGGGAAATAGGACAGAAGCCACGCCTCCCCTGAGGGCCTGGGTGAGGCCTACACACTAGGGGCAGGGGCCCCAGTGAGTGGAGACCAGACTGACGCCCACAGAGAACCCGGTCCTACACAAAGACCTCCATGGGCCAGGAGGGAGGCGAGGGTGTCAGCACTGACCTGTCAGGGCCCAGGGCCTTCCTTTCTTTTTTTAAAAATTTATTTTTATTGGAGTATAGTTGCTTTACAATGTTGTGTTAGCTTCTACTGCGCAGCAAAATAAATCAGCCAATGTATACATATATCCCCACCATTTAGGACACTACAGTGCATTGAGTTCCCTGTGCTATACAATGTGTTCCCATCAGCTGTCTATTTTATATATAGTAACAATAGCATATATGTGTCAGTCCCAATCTCCCAGTTCCTCCCACCCCACCCCCTTCCCCCTTGGTATCCATACATTTGTTCTCTACGTCTGTGTCTCTATTTCTGCTTTACAAATAAGATCGTTTATATCATTTTTCTAGATTCCACATATATGCATTAACATACGAAATTTGGTTTTCTCTTTCTGACTTACTTCACTCTGTATGACTGTCTCTAGGTCCATCCACGTCTCTACAAGTGACCCGATTTCATTCCTTTTTATGGCTGAGTAATATTCCATTGTATATATGTACCACATCTTCTTTATCCATTCCTCTGTTGATGGACATTTAGGTTGCTTCCATGTCCTGGCTATTGTAAATAGTGCTGCTATGAACACTGGGGTGCATGTGTCTTTTTTTTTTAATTAATTAATTTAATTTATTTTTGGCTGCACTGGGTCTTCGTTGCTCCGTGAGGGCTCTTCTCCAGTTGCAGTGAGCGGGGGCTACTCTTTGTTGCGGTGCGCGGTCTTCCCATCGCGACGGCTTCTCTTGTTGCAGAGCACGGGCTCTAGGCGTGCGGGCTTCAGTAGTTGTAGCACACGGGCTCAGCAGCCGTGGCCTTGCGGGTTCTAGAGCACAGGCTCAGTAGTTGTGGCGCACGGGCTTAGTTACTCTACAGCATGTGGGATTTTCCCGGACCAGGGCTCGAACCTGTGTCCCCTGCACTGGCAGGTGGATTCTTAACCACTGCGCCACCAGGGAAGCCACATAAGTCTTTCTGAATTATGGTTGTCTCTGGGTATATGCCCAATAGTGGGACTGCTGGGTCATATGGTAGTTCTGTTTTTAGTTTTTAAGGAGCCTCCATGCTGTTCTCCATAGTGGCTGTATCAATTTACATTCCCACCAACAGTGTAGGAGGGTTCCCTTTTCTCCACACCCTCTCCAGCATTTATTGTTTGTAGATTTTTTGATGACGGCCATTCTGACCAGTGTGAGGTGATACCTCACTGTAGTTAGGGCCCAGGGCCTTCCTGAGGGGAAATACGGACGGAGTCCCCAAATGGGACAGAAGAGGGGGGAGTGATTGCACTCCACACGCACGGAGACCCCAACAGAAAGCCTTCGCTTTCCCACTTCTAGGAATTTATGATCTAGAAATAGTCTTACAAGTATGCGGAACTATGGTTAAAAAAAAAAAAGGTTAACTGTAAGATTGTTTGAAATAGAAAAAAACTGAAAAACCCCAAAGGTTTACCAATAGGAAAATACTGTCATACCATGCAATCACTTTTAGAGAACGTGGGTGTGTACACTTTAGAAAATGCAGTGTCAACTGGGAAACACCCTATAAAAGATAAATCACACTAACACCCAGAAAAGGATCCACACTCCTGGCTGTCATCCTCTTCAGGAAGTAGGATCTGGGGGACTTTCACATTCTCTGTTATGATTTTCTGTCATATTTGAGTTTTGTGTAATTTTATATTATATTTGTAATCAGAAAAGCAATTTTTATAGATTAAACATCAGATCAAATACACATCTTAGACCCTAAATGTGAAGGAATCAACTTCACCGACTTTTCCTCAGCCCTCTTAATTGGAAATGACCCCAGGAAAACCAAACTCTGCCACCTTCCTGAGGAGCTGGTGTTGTACTGAAGAAACACAGGCACCCGATTTCTGTTCCCAGGAGCACTACACCTCCTAATGGGGCCAGGCTCTGGCTAAGGAGAAAGTTGTGCAAGGTATTCAGAACCACGCTATTGGACTTTATGCAGAAAGCTTCTAAGATCTCCTACTGCATGTAGCAAAACAAACAGAAGTTTTAGACACCGCAAATGACTAAAAATTGAATGTCACATTTAAAAAGAAACACTGTGATTAACTTTCAGATACTACAGATTTCAACTTACACGTTTCGAAAGCAGAACTGTACGACATGGAACTTTACAAATCAAGCATTCATCTCTTTTACCTATAATAGAAAGCAAATTTTACTCTATTATAGTGAGTAGTGCTTTTAAATACATATAAATGCAGACCTTCTTGCAAAAGCAGACAGGATTACAGCACTTGCAGTGGACAAGCCTGTGGGCGTGCACATAGCTGAAAAGACTTACATAAGTAACAATCTTTTTTTTCTTGTTTTGCAAATATGCTCCAAAACGGTGGCCATAAAGATCAACAACACAAACTTAGATCAGTCCCAGATATTTCTTACAATCCGATTTTATAGGAATAACTTAAACTTTAAACTCTACAAAATGAAAAGCTCCTCCCACCCACCTGGCAGCTACAGTGTTCTGCTCTGCCCCTTGGCCTCGCCCCTGTGGCAGCTGGGACAGCTCACCGGGCGGGCATCGGGGCGTTTACTGAGCTCCTGAGACAGGCCAGGCAGTGCCGGCTGAGGACGGAGGTGTCGTGCCCCTGGCCACGGCCGCCCCTTGCTCGGGCTCCTCCCCGTGGGACCCCGCCTCCACATGCTCCTCCTCCACCGGCTGGCCCTGCAGCCCTCAGGGCTCCCCCTCGCTTCCAGCTCCTGGTTCGGCCCTGCCTGGTCCTCACAGCCTCTGATCTTGGCTTCTCCAGGAGGCAGCTTGGAGGCCAGCCGTTGGTCCACACCCACCCGCCACGGGTCCTTCCAGGCAGCAAAGCAGCCCAGACCCGGGGCTGCCTCCCCCTGGCCCCCAGTTCAACGCGGCTGAGAAGCAGGAATCCGGCACTGCGGAATCTGCAGCATCGCTGGGCGCACCTCTGCTTTTCTTGGTCATTTCCCCCCAGTTCCCCGCGGGGGGTCCTCAAACAAGTCCCCGTGTCGTCTGCTGAGGGAGAGGCCCGTCTCGCGCACCTCTCTCCCGTGCAGCACACGGTGGCTGATGCACACGGCCTCCTTCCTCTGTCTTAGGCCGGACGGCCGCCCAGGCCGGCCTAACCCTCCACCCTGTGCTCACCTCCCCTCCTTGCCACAGCCCCGAGGGCTCCTGCCCTCACTCACACGCCCTCCCTGGCGCTCCCCAGCCCCGAGCCAGCCTGTCCCCACCATCCCCACGGCATCACACAGGTCACCCACCCACTAAGGCCAGGGCCACATGCCGATGTGCTGGCTGACCGCGCTGGGGCTGGGATGCCCGGTTTGACGTTTCTGCTTTCTCTTCCCCTCACAGCCTCCTCCCGTCTCCACCCACCTTCTTTAGGAAGTGCTTTTCCCCAGGCGAGAACGGGCTCCTGCATCCCCTGCCTTCAGCCCTCGCGTCACCCAGCATCTCCACTCTCCTCTCTGCGCTAACCTCCCCCTGCCGCACTCCAGCTGCCCGGACTCCTAGACCCTCGTGTGTCCTCACAGCCCCCCTCGGTCTCTGCCCGCATGGCTCTCCCTGGAACCTCCGTGTCCAAAGGTGAGGTCCTGAGCCTCACCTCAAACCCGCTGTCTCCCCGCAGCATCCTGGATGGCCACGGGAACCCCACCGCCAACCCCGGCGAGTTCCACACGTTGGAACCCGAGATGCCTTTCTGCACCCAGGTCTGCCCAACCTGCCCGCTGCTTCTGTCCAGCCCCGCGGGCGGCTGTCCTGCTCTGACACCTCTCCCCTGTGCAGGGCGCCGCTTCTTCCCCAAGCCCTGCCGCCCGCCAAGTTCCACTTCCCCCAGCCACGCAGACCGAGACTCAGCCAGCCCACCCCTGGGCACGCGACGGTGCTCGCCCCCAGACCCCAGCATGAACATGCCTGCAGCACCACCTGTGACAGCCAAAGCCTGTAAGAGCCCGAGGGTCAGCCGCGAGCTGGGAAATACACCAGGACACGGCGTCGGTCTGAGCAGCAGGGAAGGGGCACCAAGGGCAAGTGTGCACCGAGGATCCCGCAGCGAGAGGCCCAGGCAGGGGCCACCCGGGGTGTGTGTGTGGGGGTGGGGAGCCTGCTGCCCGATGGACCACCCGCTCACCGGGGTTAAACAGTCCAAGGCGATGGACACCAACACGAGTCAGGACAGTGGTTTTCCTTGAGGAGGCCTGGGGTGTGTGTGCGTGAGACGTTCTGATTCTTAATCTGTGAGCTGGTTTCACAGGTAGGTCACTTTATGAGAATTCACTGCGCTTCCATTTAGGCTTTTTTCCTGTATAAACTCTATACGTCAATAAAAACATTTCACAAGAAGAAAAATACACGTCTATCACGTCACTGCCCGCTGCCCGCAGACGGGGCCGGGGCCTCCCTCGCAGTCCTTTCCCGCCTCAGGCCTCCCCCTTCCTCCCACACTTCTGCATCCCCCCGCTTCCGGCTGCGCTTGTCCTTACAGGGACCAGCCTGAGGTCGGACCCCACGTGGCAGGCGGGACAGTGCCGGAACTAAGACACTCGGCCGGGGCGCTGCCCGCCCTCCCCGTGGCCCTTACAGGCCCTGTCCCCCCCAGCCCGCAGGCAGGCGCCCAAGAGTCGCGACCGGGAGCCTCTCAGCCTGTGCCCCCCAACCCCCGCACGCCCCGCCCTCCCCCAAGGCCCCCTGCTCCGAAGGTCCTCTCTCCCCCCACCCCAGGCCCGCTGACTCTCTCCCCCAAGGCCCCCTCCCCCGGAAGCCCCGCCCCATGGAACACATCCCCCGCAACACAGGGGCTCAGGTGTGGGCCTGGCCCGAGGGCCCTCAAAGCCCTGACCCCGTCCTTACCTTTGCGCAGGCAGACATCGCAGTACACATGGCCGCAGTTAGTCAGGCTGAAGCATGCCGTCCCCTGGGGTGGCTGGAAACAGCGATTACAGAACACCCAGCCGGCCATGCTCTGCAGCAGTTTCTGCCGCTGCTGCCGCCGCCGCCGCAAGACCCAGGCCCAACCGAAGCCTTCCTGAGAACCACGCGAGACCCAGACGCGGGATCTGGGCGTGGCCCGAGGGCTGCAACTCCACGCCTGCGCACCAGAGTGCGGCGTCGATTCCCGCCAAAACTCCTGTGCTGGAAGGTACCAACCCGGGAAGAGAGGGAGGTTAGAATTAGACTTGCCCCTCTGCGGGTTCTTTTGGCTGGACGTAGGGGAGGAGGAACATACAGGCGAGGATCTGGCCTCGCTCTTTCCAACGCTGCAATCTCCAGCGATTCTTCTGAGGGCAACGCGTTGTAGTCCGGGACCTACGTGGGCCCCCGGGCGGCGCCGAGGTGGGTGCGCCGGGATGCCGGCGCAGGCGCAGAGCGGTGGGAGGCCGCTGCACCTCCCGGAGCGACGGCGGAGCGACGGCGCAGCGACAGGGTCAGGTGAGGCCGCGCCTGGGGGCTGGGTGGAAGTGATCACGTGGAGGCTGGATGTGCATCGACCTTGAGACGCGGTGTGCTGAGCGGACCGGCTAGGTGGACCAGGTGGCCCCTCGTGCCCTCCATTATGCAGGGGTGGGGGAGGTCAGGGTGAGGGGCCCTCAGTGCTCGCCATACTGGAAGCGGGAGGCAGAGGGTCCTTGGGGCCCCGGAGGATGAGGGCTGGGAGACAGGAGGGATGGAGTTCAGGATCAGGATGGGTGTGAGTGGGGCCCAGGGCCCACTGGCTGGACCCCATGGTCGAGGTGGGCCGGGTCGGGCCCGGCGCCGTTGCTTGCCTCTAACACGCACATGTGAAAAGACTTGACCTGGGGGAGGTTATCTCGCTTTTAAAAGCGGTGGATAGGGGAGTTGGTGGAAGGGACTCTCTGTACTGTTTTTTGCAACTTCTAGTGAGCTTATGCTTATTTTAAAATTTAGAGGAAATAAATGGAAGTTGCTTTGCATAGAATTACACTCCTCGCGGGATGCCCCATCCTCTCCAAAGAGCAGTTTCCATCCGCCTGTGGAGGTGGATCAGAGTGGGACCCACTGAGAACACTTGGTTCAGAGAAAGTCTCTGGGCTATTCACTTGTGTGGAGAAAAGTGGCCATCTTTCAGGGAAATAGAGAAATGCAGAGATTCAGGACCATTCTAAGTGGAACGCCGTGGGGAAACGAGGTACTTCCTGTGTCCAGTGCTGCAGCCATGAACCTCGTGTGGCCACTGGCCTTTGAAATGTGACTGGTCCAAATTGAGATGTGCTTTGATTGCAAAATACACCTGGGTTTCTAAGACTTCCTATCAAGAAAGGAATGTAAACTACCTCATTAATATTATGTATTGATTACATGTTACTATGGTAATATATTTGATCTATTGGGTTAAATATAGGTCACTAGGGTTAATTTTATTCTTAAAAAAACTTTTTTAATGTGGCAACCAGAAAACTTAAAATTAACATATATAGCTCACATTTTATTTCCGTTGGACAGTGCTGACCTATACCAAGTTTAAAATAAGAACTGGATCATGTATTTAGTTTATCAAACCCAGAAGCCACATTGTTAAAGTGACATTTTATCAGTGTTACAATGATATAACATCAATTCCAACCTATGATGTCTTTAAAATCAGAAAAGTTATGCACACTTATGAATATATTTTGATATTAACTCAAACATGCAAGGTAGAAGGTAGTTATTTGCCTTTATTAATATTTTTAAACAAGTTTCTTAGCTATAAAGAATTCTTTAAGGTACTTTATTTGGAAAATTCCAACTGAGATAAAGATTAGTGTTTGTGCGAAGGCCCACCATAAAACGTTGCTGTTTGTATGTTCACTGGTCATTCGAAATTCTTCTTCACGGTCCTACGCAGAAGAGAAATAGGCAGGTTAAGTTTCTTAAGGTACTTCATGCATGAATTTGAGGGGAAGGTGCTGTATGCATTCAAGGTACTTAATGTCACCCAGGTAATCTCTTATGCCAAAGTGCAGTATCATTTTCTAAGCCAAGGGGTGTTGTTAGTCAAAGACAAGGAAGAAGAGTCAACCTTATAAAACACACTTTTGTGTTTTGGCGTAAAACATCAGGTATTTGATCTATTACTTTATATGTTTTATTTGTTACCATCAAACAAAGTGAACATTACCTAATTGATAGATGTTCATCATTCAGGTTCTTACTTTACTTTAAGATGGGCACTGTGCTCATTTTATTTTCCAGATAAAGAAACAGAAGCTTAGAGATGACAGAAGGTTAGTGAGTGGGGGGGCCGATTTGAGCCCACGTCTGACCAGAGTCCACTGAGCACAGTGACCCAGGAAACACATAAGGTCACAAGAACAAAATAGTGATTTAGAAAGTGGGCACACTGAGACTCTGCGGCTATGTGGGGTGTGTTTGGAAACGTTTATTTATTCATTCTGTGAGCTCACACCCCAGAGGCGAGTGAGCCACAGTCCCCTTCCTAGAGGAGCTCACGGTCCAGCGAACACTGAGAGAGCACTGTCCCCCCGTCCCCTGCATGTCCACACAGTCCTAGCTCAGAGAAAGCCCAGGAAACAGGCGGTTTACTCTTCCTTGGTTCGGGGGCTTTGTGGAGAGTTACGTGCTGGGCAGGAAGAGGGAGAGCATAAGCTGAATAGGCAGAAAACTGACCCTTTGATAGTTTTGTTCTTTGACTATTTGCTCCATTTGCTCAATTAGATGTTCAAGCTTGAAGGTAACTTCATTAACTTTGTCCTTTGCTTGAGCAATGGCTGCATCAAGGTCATGTTCTCCAACTCGAATATCTAAGTGGATCCGCTGTGCAAACAGTAAAAAGGAAGAAACATGTTTTTAACATGGCTCACTCTTTTTCTTTGCTTTTTCCCTCCTTGTGTCCTCCCATTCCTTCCTTTCTCTCCACTCTCCCTTTTTGAGAGCAAACACTACTTCATTCTCGAGCTCTCGATTTTTCTTCACTGCCACTCTATTCCCTGTTATACTCAGTAGTCTTTCTTTGTAATAATAATGCATTAAATAGTACCTGCTGACCTGAAAGAGTACTTATATTAACTATAGACTGTCAGGCAAGAGCCTTTGGCCCTGAGAGAATTTGATTACTCTCAGGACAATGTTCTTTACATATAACTAAATTCCTGATGCTAAAGTACAAATTCTCTTCATCTGCTCTCAGCACATTTAGAAAATAGCCAATCACCATCTACCATGTAAGAGTTTTATTTATTGGAATTCCATTATTAATTCACCCTTCAGCCTTCAATTGTTTTCAAGCCTGAATAATCACAGTTCTCTTGAGCTTCCCTCCCAGTTCTCATTTTTCAAGCCCTTTAATCAACTCCGTGGCTCTCCTTTGAACCCCTTCCAAGCTCTCCAGCTCCCTCTTTGGTTGCCGTGCTGAGATCTGGGTATAATGGTTCTGCATATCACTGTCACGCCTGAACAGTGCTGACGCTGCTCATCAACAAGTACACGGAGGCACATACTTACCAGCTTACTCCCTCCAAATGACACAAGCCTTGTAGAATTAGATTCTAAGCAAATGATGTGTTCGCCAGCTGAATGTGAAGTGACATAGAATGTTCCTTGTGGGCCATATAACTTTGACAGTAATACCTAGGATTGAGGATTTCCATAGTTTAAGTTTATTATTCTCTACTTTCCATTAAAAAAAATCAGCCCCATGTAATCTAGTGAAGATTGTGCAATTCTTAAAGAAGAAATCAAATGGTCAAGAACATGAAAAATATTCAGTCTTGCTGGTAATCAAAACAATACAAACCACAGTAAGATATTCCTTGTTGGTTTTCAGATTGGCAAAGACTTAAAAGTACCTGGGGCGGGGATAGCATGGAGAAATACTATCTCTAAACACTGTTTTGGGAATGTAAATTGAACAACCGTTTCAGAGAGTGCTTTGGCCAAGTGTATAAAACCATTCACCCAGCAATGCTACCTATAGAAATTTACCCTATGGGAATGCCCAAATGGACAGTTATATGTAAAAGGATATTCAGTGTGATGTTATTTATTTAAAAATTTGTGTTTTGAAATAACTAATACCTTTTAGTGTGGATTGATTAAATTTAGGCAAAGCCAAACGAAGAAGTGCTAGGTAGCAGTAAAAGAGACTATTACACCCATATCTATACTAAAGGTGTCCACAATATTCAGCGATAGTCTGTATAGGATCCTATTTTTGTAAAAAGTATCATTTGTAAAACTACACATGCTTAGAAGAAGATTCTAAAGAATATAAACCAAGTTATTAGGCAGTTATATTTGTTGGGGAACTTTGACTTTTCTGCTTAGTACATTTCTATATTGTTTGACATTTTAAAAACAGGTACAGGACTTCAAGTCTGGCATATAAGGAGCTTGGAAGTTGTCCCTCTGTCTTAACAAGTAAAAAGCTGCATAGAAAGAAAATCAGTTCTTAGATCTGTCAGAGAATTGAGGTCACAGGGTAAACTGCTGCCACCAAAATTGGAGAGGCAAGCAAATACAAAGAGTCACAACTTACCTGGGCAGAAACCTCTGTGGGAACCAGTATGGGTTCCTTTTACCCAGCACATCATGTCCAACTTTCAACAACAATAGAAAAATAATAAGACACACTCAAAGGCAAAAAAACGCAGTTTGAAGAGACAAAACAAGCCTCAAAACCAGATTCATATATGGCAGGGATATTGGAATGATCATATAAGGAATTTAGAAAACCTATGATTAATAGTCTTTGGTCTCTAAAGGAAAAAGTAGACAACATGCAAGAACAAATGGGTAGTGTGAGTTGAAAGATAAAAATTCTGTGAAAGAATAAAAAGAAATGCCAGGGATCAAAAGCACTGTAGCAGAAATAAAGAATGCCTTTGATAGGCTCACTAGTAGACTGGATAGGACTGAGGAAAGACTCTCTGAGCTTGAGGATATGTCAACAGAAACTTTCAAAACTACAAAGCAAAAAAAGACTGGGGGACAAAAGGAACAATATCCAAGGACTACAGGACAACTATTAAAGTTGTAACATACACATAATGGGAATACCAGAAGGACAAGAAAGAGAAAGTAACAGCAGAAATATTTAAATAAAGACCGAGAATTTCAGATTAGTGTCAGACACCAAGCCACAGAGCCGGGAAGCCTAGAGAACACCAAGCAGGATAAATGCCAATAAAACTACACCTAGGCATATCATATTAAAACTGCAAATATCAAAGATAAAGAGGAAATCTAGAAAGAAGCCTTATTTATAGAGGAGCAAAGATAAGAATTACACCCGACTTCTCAGAAACCATGCAAGCAAGGAGAGAGTAAACATTTAATGTGTTGAGAGAAAAAAACTCACCAACCTAGAATTCTGTATCCTGCAGAATTCTCCTTCAAAAGTAAAAAAGAAAGATTTTCTCAAACAAAAGTTGAGGGAATTTGTCCCTGATAGACCTGTCTTACAAGGAATGTTAAAAGTTATTCAGAGAGGAGGATAATGATATTGGTCAGAAACTCGGATCTACGTGAAGATTGGAAAGCATTAGAGAAGGAATAAGTGAAGGTAAAATTAAAACTTTTATTTTTCTTGTTAACTGAGTTAATAGATACATCTTTCAAAATAATAGCAGCAATGTATTTGATGATTATAGTTTATATAGAAATGAAATTAGCAACAGCAAAGATGCAAGGGATGGGAGATAAGAATTAGGATTACTTTGTTATTATAAGGTACTTGTACTACCTGTGAAGTGATATGGTGATATTCAAAAGTGGACTTGGAGTAGTTGTATATTGCAAACTCTGGGGCAACCACTGACAAAAAGTTAAAAGAAGTATAATTGATAACTATGAAAGGAGATAAAATGGAATCGTAAAATAATTAAAACCACAAGAGACAGAAAAAGAGTGGAAAACAAAAATAGGAACAAATAACAAGGGTGATAACTAGAAAACTAATAAATATGATGAACATTAACTCAGCTATATCAACAGTCACTTTGAATGTCAGTGGTCTGAATGCACCAATTAAAACAGATTGTCAGAATGGATCCAAAAAAAAAAAAACAACCCAACTATGTATTGTCTACAAGAACGCCTCTTTAAATATAAAGACACATATATATTAAAAGTTAAGGGATGGAGGGACTTCCCTTGTGGTCCAGTGGTTAAGACTTTGCCTTCCAATGCAGGAGGTGCGGGTTGGATCCCTTGGCTGGGGAACATCATGGCCAAAAATCCAAAACATAAGCAATATGTAACAGATTTAATAAAGACTTTAAAAATGGTCTACATCAAAATAATCTTTAATTAAAAAAAAAGTTAAGGGATGGAGAAAGTTGTATATGTCAACTTTCAGCTAACCTTAATCAAAAGAAAGCTGGAATAGTTATATTAACTTCAGACAGAGTAGACTTCAAAACAAGGAAAATTATCAGGGATAATTACATAATGGACCGTTACATAGTAATAAAGAGGTCATTTCTCCAAGAAGACAAACCTTAATGTGTATGCATCTAACAACAGAGTGTCAAAATACATGAAGCAAAAACTGATAGAACTGCAAGGATAAATAGAAGAATTTAGTATTATAGTTGGAGACTTGGATACTCCTCTATCAGAAGTGGGCAGATCCAGCAGCAGATCAGTAAGGACACAGTCGAACTCAATGGCACCATCAACCAACTGGATATAATCAATATCTGTAGACTACTTCATCCAACAAAGCAGAATACACATTCTTTTCAAGCTCACATGGAACACTCACCAAGATACACCACATTCTGGGCCATAAAACACACCTTGACACATTTAAAATAATAGAAACCATACAATGTATGCTCTTAGACCATAATGGAATTAAAGTAGAAATCAATAACAAAAAGATAGCTGGGGGCTTCCCTGGTGGCGCAGTGGTTGAGAGTCCGCCTGCTGAGGCAGGGGACACGGGTTTGTGCCCCGGTCCGGGAAGATCCCACGTGCCGCAGAGCGGCTGGGCCCGTGAGCCATGGCCGCTGAGCCTGTGCGTCCGGAGCCTGTGCTCCGCAATGGAAGATGCCCGTGTACAGCAAAAAAAAAAAAAAAAAAAAAAAAAGATAGCTGGAAAGTCCCCAAATATTTAGAGATTAAGCAGCTTACCTCTAAATAACACATGAGTCAAGGAAGAAATCTCAAGAGAAACTAACAGTATTTTGAATTGGAAGAGAATTCTGGGAAGATGGTGGACTAGAAAGCACCAGGAATCTGTCTATAGGCAACAATTACACTGGAAGAATCTGTCTGATGGAACTGTTTTGGAACTCTGGAGTCTATTGAAGGCTTGCAACTTCCAGGGGAAGACTTGGATGGTAAATTGTGGTTAATTTTGGTCAATATCAGCTCTTAGAACAGTAGCAGCTACCTACTTCCCACCCCCCACCCCGCTACCAGCCACATGGCAGGCAGCTGCACAGGTGTTCCTGGAGCAGCTTGCATGCATCTTTTAGAAGCCAGGGTAGGCAAAAAGGACCCTGTCCTCCAAATGTCAGGGATTTTTGATGTCATCATATAGAAGGGATTGTCAATAAGATTAACAGCAGATTTCTCATCAGAAACTTTGGAGACGAGAGGCAGTGGGTGGATACATTCAAAGTGTTTTAAAAAACCCAAACAACCAGAAAAAGCCAACAAGCACATGAAAAGATGCTCAACTTCACTGATCATTAGGGAAATGCAAATCAAAACTACAATGAGGCACTACCTCACACACATTAGAATGGCTGCTATACAACAAACAAACAAACAAAAAACGTACTGGCAAGGATGTGGAAAAATTTCAACCCTTGTGCATTGTTGGTGGGAATGTAAAATGGTGCAGCTGCTGTGGAAAACATTATGGTGGCTTCTCAAAAATATGAAAATAGAATTATCATATGATCCAGTAATTCCACTTCTGGATATATACCCAAAATAATTCAAAGCCAGGGTATCAGGATATTTGTACACCCATGTTCATGGCAGCATTATTCACAATAGCTAAAATGTGGAAGCAACACAAGTGTCCATTGACAGATGAATGAATAAACAAAATGTGGTATATACATACAGTGGAATATTATTCAGCCTTAAAAAGGAAGCAAATTCTGACACATGCTACAACATGGATGAACGTTGTGGAAATTATACTTAGTGAAGTAAACCAATCACAAAAAGACAAACACTGTATGATTCAACTTATATGAGGTATTTAGAGTAGTTAAAGTCATAGGGGAGTTATTGTTTAATGAGTTTAGAGTTTCAGTTTTACAAGATTTAAAGAGTTATTAGGATGATGATTATACAACATTATGAATATATTTAATACCACTGAATTGTGCACTTAGTAACGGTTAAGATGATGAATTTCATGTTATGCGTATTTTACCACAATTAAAAAGTCTCAAAAAATATTTTCAACTGAATTAAAATGAAAATACAACTTAATCAAAATTTGGGGGATACAGTGAGAGAAGTATTTACAGGGAAATTTATAACATTGAACGCATATATTAAAAAGAAAGAAAGATCTAAAATTAATCATCTAAGCCTAGGAAACTAGAAAAAGAAGCGCAAACTAAATCCAAAATAAGCATGAGAAGAGAAATAAGATCCGTGCTAATAAAAGCTAATGCAGAAATCAATGAAAACAGGAAATAAGTAGAGAAAACCAATAAAACAAAAAGCTGGTTCTTTGAAAAGATCAATAAAATCAATAAACCTCTAGGTAGGCTAACTAAGAAAAAAAGAAGACCCAAGTTAATAATACCAGAAATGAAAGAGGAGTCTTACCACAGGTCTCATGGACATCAATAGGGTAGTAGAGGAATACGATGAACAACTCTGTGCTCACAAACTTGGTAACCTGGATGAAATAGACCAATTCCTTGAAAGGCGCAATTTGTGAAAACTCACACAAAAATAAATAGACAATCTGGATAGGCTGATATCTAGTGAAGAAATTGAATTGATAATAACTTTCCAAGCAGAAAGCACCAGGCCAAGATGGGTTCACTGGTGAATTCTACCAAAGATTTAAGTAGGAAATCAGACCAATTCTCTGCAATCTCTTCCAGAAGTAGAGAGAATACTTTCTAAATCATTTTCTGAGGCCAACATTAGCCTAATACCAAAACCAGCGAAAGACACAAGAAAACTATGGACCATTATCTCTCATGGACATAGATACAAATATCCTCAACAAAATATTAGCAAATTGAATCCAACAATGTATAAAAAGAATTACGCACCATGACCAAGTCAGATTTATTCCAGATATGCAAGGCTAGTTCAACATTTTAAAATCAATTAATGTAATTCATCACATCAACAGGTTAAAGAAGATCACTTGATCATAACAATAGATGTAGAAAAGGCATTTGACAAAATCCACCATCCATTCATGGCAAAAGCTCTCAGCAAACTGAGAATAGGGGAACTTTGTCAATTTGATTTAAAAAATCTATAAAAACCTTACAGCTAACATACTTCATAGTGAAAAACTAGAGGCTTTCCCACTAAGATCAGAAACAAGGCTAGGATTTCCTCTCTCACTATTCCTTTTCTTTTTTATTGTTTATTTGTTTTAGTTTTGGCTGTTTTGGGGTTTAGTTGTGGCATGCGGGATCTTCATTGCGTCACGTGGCCTTCTCTCTAGATGTGGCATGCGGGCTTCAGAGCGCGTGGGCTCAGTAGTTGCGGCGCTCGGGCTCCAGGGTGCGTGGGCTTTAGTTGTGGCACGCGGGCTTAGTTGCCCCACGGCACGTGGGATCTTAGTTCCCCAACCGAACCCGTATCCCCTGCATTGGAAGGTGGATTCTTAACCACTGGACCACCAGGGAACTCCCTCACTATTCCTTTTCAATGTCATACTTCAATTCCTGGCTGATGCAGTAAGAGAAGAAAAGAAAACAAATGGTATACAGGTTGGGAAGGAAGAAATAAAGCTGTGTTTGTTCACAGATAACAGGATTGTCTATGTAGAAAATTCAAAATAATAAACAGAAAACTTACTGGAACTAATAAGTGATTATAGCAGGGTTGCAGGATACAAGGTTAATATGTTAATCAATTTCTCTATATCAGCAGTGAACAAGTGGAAAGTGAAATCAAAAACAATACCATTTACATTAGCATCTCCCCCAAATGAAATACTTAGGTATAAATAAAACAAAATATGTTTAAGAGATATATGAGGAAAACTAAAAAGCTGTAATGAAAGAAATCAAAGAGGATAAAATACATGGAGAGATATTCTGTGTTCATGCCAGGAAGACTCAATATTGTGAAAAAGTCAGTTCCTCCCAACTTAATCTATAGATTTGACACAATCCCAGTCAGAGTGTCAGCAGGTTATTTTGTGAATATCTTCAGGCTGATTCTAAAGTTTCTATGGAGAGGCAAAAGATCCAGAATAGCCAACACAATATTGAAGGATAAGAATAAAGTCAGGGGACTGACATTCCTGATTTCAAGACTTACTATAACTGTATAGCACAGGGAACTCTACTTAATGCACTGTGGTGACCTAAATGGGAAGGAAATCCAAAAAAGAGGAGCTATATGTGTATGTATAGCTGATCCATTTTGCTGTATATTAGAAACTAACACAACATTGTAAAGCAACTATACTCCAATAAAAATTAATTTAAAAAAAGACTTACTATAATGCTACAGTGACCAAGATAGTGTGGTATTGGTGAAAGAACAGACAAATAGATCAGTGAATCAGAGAGCCCAGAAACAGACCCACGCAAATATAGACCCACTGATCTTTGACAGAGGAGCAAAGGCAATACCATGGAAAAAGGTAGTCTTTCCAACAAATAGTGCTGGAACAACTGGACATCCATATGCAAAGAAATGAATGTAGACACAGACCTTACACCTTTTACAAAAATTAACTTAAAATGGAGCATAGGTCTAAATGTAAAATGCAAAACTATAAAACTATTAGAAGGTAACATAGAAAGTCTAGAAGACCATGGATTTAGTTATGACTTTTTAGGTACAATACCATGAGCACGATCCATGAAAGAAAGAATTGAGAAGCTGGACTTCATTAAAATTAAACTTCATTAAACATTTAACATTAATGTTTAACATTAAATGTTGAATTTCATTAAAATTAAAAACTGCTCTGCAGAAGAGAGAGCTGTCTGTCTCTCTGTCAAGAGAATGAAAAGACAAGCCACAGACTGGGAGAAACTGTTGTAAAAGATGTATCTTATAAAGTACTGTTATCCAAAATATACAAAGAATTCTGAAAACAACAAGAAAATGAACAAATTAATTGAAAAATGGGCAAAAGATCTGAACAGACAACTCACCAAAGAAGACATATAGATGGCAGATACACACATGAAAAGATGCTCCCCATTGTATGTCATTAGGGAATTGCAGATTAAAAACAACAGTGAGATACTTCACACCTATGGGAATGGCAAAAATCCAAAAGACTGACAACACTAAATGCTGGCGAGGATGTGGAGCAACAGGAACTCTCGTCACTGCCCGTGGGAACGCAGAATGGTGCAGCCACTTTGAGAGACAGTTTGGTGGTTTCTTCAAAACTAAACATACTTTTACCGTACAGTTCTGCAGTCGTGCTATTTATTTACCCAAATAAGATGGAAACTTATGTCCACGTGAAAACCTGCACACAAATGTTTACAGCGGCTTTATTTATAATAGCCAAAATTTGGAAGCTGCTAAGGTGTCCCACTGCATGTGAATGGATCAGTAAACCATGGTATACATCCTGACAATGGAATATTGTTCAGTGCTAAAAAGAAATGAGTTATCAAGCCATGAAAAGACACAGAGGAAACTTAAGTGCATATTCCTAAGTGAAAGAGGCCACTCTAAAAAGGCTGGCTGCTGTACGACTCCAGCTGTATGCCATTTTGGAAGTCAAAACTGTGGAGACAGTAAAAGGATCAGTGGTTGCCAAAGGTTAGGGAGCGGGGAGGGATGAATAGACGGGTTCCAGAAGATTTTTACGGGAGTGAAACTACTCTGTGTTGATACTATGATGATGGATACATGTCATTACACACTTGTCAAATCCATAGAATGTACAACGCCAAGAAGGAATCCTAATGTGAACCATGGGCTTTGAATGACTATGATGTGTCAGTGCAGGTCATCAGTTGTAACAGCTGTGCCCTTCCAGTTCTTCTAGTGGAAGAGGCTCTGTTCACGTGGGGGCAGAGGGCATACGAGAACTCTGTACCTTATACAGAATTTTGCTGTGAACAGAAAACTGCTCGAAAAGATAGTCTATTAAATCACTTTACAAACAGGTATGTGGGGCTTCCCTGGTGGCACAGTGGTTGGGAGTCTGCCTGCCGATGAAGGGGACGCGGGTTCGTGCCCCGGTCCGGGAGGATCCCGCATGCCGCGGAGCGGCTGGGCCCGTGAGCTATGGCCGCTGAGCCTGTGCGTCCGGAGCCTGTGCTCCGCAACAGGAGAGGCCACAGCAGTGAGAGGCCCAAGTACCACACACAAAAAAAACAACAGGTATGTATTACACAGAAAAATGCAACCAAGATTCTTTTTTTAAATCTTTCAATTTTGATTTGGAGAAAATTAAAGGATCTTGCCATGTATTTAATTTCACTTAACAGAGTGTTGATAGGGAAACTTTGTTAAATAAAACTGCATTCAATAATCAGATTTTGCAATTGATTTCTATTTTTTTATGAATAACAGACTAGTCTTCCCTGGAAAAATATCCAGTGATGATTCATCACCTGTTAAATTCAATTTCTGAGCCTTAGTGTTGTGTCAGGGTTCTACATAGTCTGCTTCCAGTGTATATTCAAGTCAGCAAACATGTTAGTCAGCAATTCCTGTTAGTTTGGTGTGTTGGAAAAAGAAATGCTTGAATTTAGACCTCAGTGTTTCCACTTGCTGATGATGTGATCTTGTATAAGTCATTTTACCACTCAGGACCACGGTTTTTTCTTCTACAAAATGGAATAGGAATATTGGACACGGAATAATGGACAATGGAATACAAAGCGCATAGTTTGAATGGTGCGTGTATATTGTCATTGTCTGCCCTGCCTACCCTACCAGCCATGTTACCCCTTGGCCTGCCAGTCACCTGCCGTAGGAAGGGACATGTGTTCAGGTTAGCATCCGAGAGTACCCTGCATCCAGGCACATCGACCCGGGTAGGAGCAGTCCGAGTCCTTGTCGGGGTGCTGTTCAGGATCTTCAAAGAGGATCTTAGCTTGTTAGGAATGTTAAACCAGAGCTGTGTCTGGTCCTCTTACTTCCAAAGGGAGAGAGCCTTCCTGAAAATCAGGCCTTTGGGGTGAGAATTTTCTCTCTCTCCTAGGCCCGTGGCAAATATTTGTTGGATGTTTGCAGAATGAAAACACTTCTCCTCCCATCTGGAAGGGGGTATTGTTTCAAGTAAATGTGTTTTTTGGAGAATGAAACAGCTCTGTCTTAAAAACAGTGAACAGGTTTTTCTGTGAAGGTGTTTTGTCCAGCTGAAATTTGGGTTCTGGGTTTAACAAGCTGTGGAAACATTTCCAGATCAGTCACGAAAGGTTACAGGGAAGGACAGCAGAGAATTGTGTTTTGGTTTAACTGGGCAGGAAGCGAAGGAGGTGGGGGTGTCAGGAGGAGAGGGTAGCTGTACGAGAATTAGGAAAATGGCCCCAGTGGAACTGTTGTCACAGAGGTGCCCGGTGTACCAGGAGAAGGCTGCTACAGCGGGCAGGAATCAGGTGTCCAGCGGTCCAGTTGGAATGGAGTCTCCTGGTCTCCACGTGAGTGGGGGCATCACAGTGTCTGGCTTGAGCGCAGCCCTCGTGAGGGCTGGAAATTGGGCCTGTCTACATCAAGTACCCTCTCCTTGTCAGCTGGAGAGATGCCTGTCTGTCCTGTGAGGCTCTGCTCCACCACCATCCTGCTATGTCATGAGCACGTCCCCAGGACAGCAAGTCCAAAGGGAAGTAGTTCCTGCAGTCACGCTTGAATTATTGGACGGAGCAGGTCACAGTACCTTGAGCTGGCACGCTGGAGAACAGCATCTGCTGCGACCGTTGGACAGAGGAGAAAATGGAGGGTTAAAGCGGTCAAGTAACCACTCAAGTTTCAGCTTGTAGATGACCATCTACACTTAAACCTGGCTCCGACTCCAAGATCCACATTCTTTCCCTTTGACCGTGGTGCCTTTTCTACTCTGCAGCTCCCAGTGAGGAGGCACCCTGTGAGGCCAGACAGACCCAGAGGCAGCATTCCTGCAGAAGCCCCACCAGACAGGAGGAGGGAGAGGCGGCCTGTCTGACCCTCGTGTTTGGGTGAGGCTGCAGCACCTGCAAAGCAGGTGAAGCCTGGCCCTGCACAGCCAGAGGATGCACTGCCCTGCGGGTTCTCTCTGCCCAGCAGGACCAACAAAACCTCAGGGTGATGAGTGCGAGGCCTGCCCTTCGTCTTGTTCTACCTTGTGTGTTAAGGAGTCTCTGTTCCTCAGCTAGACTGTAGGCTCATTGAAGGCAGGCACTTTCTGTGTCTTGGTGCAGTGCCTCTGTCAGGGCTACACACGTTAAAAATGAAATGCTGGATAGTGAGCGCTGTGTGGAGATTTAAAGTTTGTGGGTGTACATGACACATGACTTTTTAGAAAATAAAAAATTTCAGTAGCAAGACGAAAAGTGTGTTTTACCTCATCATTGTAAGTTGTAACAGTCACAAACATTCCCAAACCAGGAGCAGATTCAAGGAAATCGTGTCTGCCCAAGTCCCACTGTTGTATCTTGAAAGTCCCTGTTTCAAAAATATAAGACATTTATTTTTATTTATATTTTTAAAGTCTTTATTAAATTTGTTACAATATTGCTTCTGTTTTATGTTTTGATTTTTTGGCCACGAGGCATGTGGGAATCTTAGCTCCCTGACCAGGGATCGAACGCACACCCCCTGCATTGGAAGGCAAAGTCTTAACCACGGGACCACCGGGGAAGTCCCTAAGACATTTATTATAAAATAAGTTAAGAACTAGTTATATATGATTACCGATAAATGAATTTTTCAAATTATCCAAATCACAAAATACTGTTATTTTGAACAGCTTATATTTTGGTGATTAGCTTATGTAGCAGAGAAGGAAGATTCTGCAACATAGAGTTCTTGGTCCTGTTCTCACTCTTGTTTATAAGTCGCTTCACCACTCCAAGCCTCAGCATTCTATTCAGAAAAATGGGCGTAATACGCATCGCTCCTAAGCCTCAGAGTTGCGAGGACTGTTGAAAATAATAAAAAGTAGCCTATGAAAGCTTTGCACCTGGAATGTAAAATTCCTATGGGTCGGGCCTGAGAGGCCTTCCCAGCATCTCCCCCACAGATCTCCTGCCTTCCACTTCTTCCTCCTTTAGCTTTACCTACTTGGTTCTGGCGCAGTTCCTTCCTAAAGAACAGGCGTATTCATATCGCATCCTTTTGCTGCATCCAGATGTTCCTGCTAAAGTTCGCATCACTGGGAGAGTCTCCCACTTGATCCCTTTAGGATGTGATAAAAGTGTCATGTGGCTTAACTTCCCCCTTGTGCCCTTGAAAGTTAAGTGGGGAATGAAAAAAGGGCTAACATTTATTGAAAGTAGCTAACAATACCTGATGTGCCAGGTACTGTCCTAAGCACTTAATGTGCATCAGCTTATTTAACGTGCTCTGAGGATAGCAGCATGGACTCTTGAAAAACGCAGGGGATGGGGCACCAACCTTCCAAGCATTTGGAAATCCACGTATAACTTATAGGTGGCCCTCCGTATCTGTGGTTCCATATCCCCCGATTCAAGCAGCCGTGAATCATGTAGTAGTGTAGTATTTACTATTGAAAAAATCCCACGTGTAAATGGACCTGCGCAGTTCAAACCTGTGTTGTTCAAGGGTCAACTGTATTTGTACAGTTGACAGGTCATTTGACAGGTGTATAACAAACACCTCCCAAGGGGATAGCACTGTTTTAGGAGCTGAGGACACAGTGAACAAAATAGACAATGTCTTCGTTCCCATGGAGAAGCATACAACTAGTAAATATATAATGTTGAAGATGTTAAATATGCTACAGGAAGAAGCAACAGACAGGGTAGGAGTGGTAGGGGACTTGGAAGCATTATGTGGGGAAGTCAGGGAAGGCTTCTCTGACATTTGAACAAAGACCTGAAAGGACAGGGGAGTAAAAATATATCTGCTTCTATAATATTTGTTTATCACGTATATGCAGATTACATCCATATCTATCTATACATCACATTCAGTGCTAATTGTGTGCCAAGCACCGTTCTAAGAAATTTACACACGTAATCTGAATTTTCATGACAACAGCGCTATGTAGGTAGATAATATTTTATGACGATTTTACATGTGATGACATCGAAGCATAAAGTAATTTGCCCAAGGTCACGTACCTAGCAAGTAGCAGAGTCAAGATTCAATCTAGGCAGTGTAGTGCCTTTTTCCTTACTACCTCGTGATGCTCCCTCCACTGGGGAAAGATCGTTCCATGCAGGAGGACATGCAAAGGTCCTGGGGCAGGGGAATACTTGGAGTGTTCAAGGAACAACAGACTGCTGGAGTGAAGTTAACAGGAAGAAAATCACAGGAGATGAGGCTGAAGGGGTAAGAGGGGCCAGATTGTGGATGGTCTACAAATCCTTTTTAAAATTTTGGGGAAAGGCTTCCTTGGTGGCACAGTGGTTAAGAATCTGGGGCTTCCCTGGTGGCGCAGTGGTTGAGAGTCCGCCTGCCGATGCAGGGGACGCGGGTTCGTGCCCCGGTCCGGGAAGATCCCACATGCCGCGGAGCGGCTGGGCCTGTGGGCCATGGCCGCTGAGCCTGCGCGTCCAGATCCTGTGCTCCGCAGCGGGAGAGGCCACAGCGGTGAGAGGCCCGCGTACCGGAAAAAAAAAAAAAAAAAAAAGAATCTGCCTGCCAATGCAGGGGACATGGGTTCGAGCCCTGGTCCGGGAAGATCCCACGTGCTGCAGAGCAACTAAGCCCGTGCACCACAACTACTGAGCCTGTGCTCTAGAGCCTGCAAGCCACAACTACTGAGCCCGTGTGCTACAACCACGGAAGCTCGTGTGCCTAGAGCCCATGCTCCACAACAAAAGAAACCACCGCAATGAGAAGCCAGCGCTCCGCAGCAAAGGGTAGCCCCCGCTCGCCGCAACTAGAGAAAGCCCGTGCGCAGCAACGAAGACCCAGCACAGACAAAAATAAATAAATTTTTTTAAAAAGACCCTATTCCCTCCCCCCCAAAAAATTGGGGGGAAGCAATTGGGCGGGTGAGTGCAATGATGTGGCTTTCATTTAAACATGTTTTTCACATGGAGTAAGGAATGAAGAAGGATCAGGAGTGGAAGAAGGGAGGCTGTCGTCGTAGTCTAGGTGGCCTGGACCGGGTGCTAGTGGCAGAGGTTGTAAAAAGTGTTGGATTCTGTATTGTCCCTATTTTACAAGGCGGAAACTGAGTGTCACAGCCCAGTCACACAGTGAGTAAGCTGTAGGGGCAGAATTGGAACCGAGGCGGCTTGATTCCGAAGCCCAGAACCACACTGACTCCCTGGGAGGCAGAGAGGGAGACACAGCCCTGGCGGGCGCCTCGCGCGTGACGCAGGGGGGCCCCGGTGGGGTGGGGAGCGCGGGGAGGGGACGAACGCGGGGAGGGGGCGCGCTTCCTGGGACGCGGGCAGCAACGCCCCTGAGCCCTGCCTGCCCTTCGGAGAGACTTCAGTTTAGGCCTCACTGAGCAGCCTGGTGGTCTTGTCTCTACAGGTTTGTTAACTCTGTATAGTGTACATTATAGACTGTTTAGAATGCTCCAGCTGAAGAGGATCTTTAGAAAGGTGTCATTGGTGATACCAGAAAAGATGGAGTAAGCCCATTCCGCCCTATTTCTCCCGGTAATTACAACTAAAAACCCTGGGCAAAATGTCTAAAGCAACTATCAGAAGACTCTGAAAGGTGGAGAAAAGAAGGTGACTGCCAAGGACTCAAAGTGTGACTCAGCTGTGAGTTCCATTTGTCCCCCACCCCCATATCCTGGCCTGGGTGCTGGAGCAAACAGCAGTCCCCACCAAACTGAAAGAGACAGAGGAGGAAAGGAAACCCGCTCAGGAGAAGTCTGCTCTCCCGTGCAAAAGGATCTGGAATAGGGTGACCCAACAGGATGGAACCCCTTTGACTACACCCGCCCTACTCCAGACGAACCCTGTGAAAGAAACGGCACCCTGTCCACGGGCTGCTTCATGTGGGGATTGGGGTGAAGACCTGTGGAGATGCCTGACCTGCACCTAGTGAAGGACAACGAAGAGGCAGAGATGGGGAGAATTGCAGAGAGGCGGGAGCTGGAGAAGGCGATCTTTACGTCTGTGCATGGGGTGTCCTGGGCACACCCCTAAGCAGCCTATCCACGAGACCAACCAGAATCAGTACAGCAAAAACTTTGAGAATCCAACCATGGTGTGGGAAACACCCAGGTTTCAGATTGGCCTCTGGGTAGTACGCAGAGCTATTCTGGCTAGGCCAGAATAGTAGTGCAGAGTCTCAGAAAAATAAGGTTAGGATCTGTGATCTGAAACTAAATGGGTTGACTACTTGTTAAAATAGAATATTTAAATAGAAACCAGAGTTATCATACTCAAAATGTCCAGGATACATTACAAAATAATGTACCATGTCAAGAACCAAGAAAGCCTCAACTTGAATGAGAAAAGACAGCTAGTAGACACACCAAAATGACATAGACATTGAAATTATCTGACAAGAATTTTAAACACACCAAAATGACATAGACATTGAAATTATCTGACAAGAATTTTAAAGTCATCATAAAAATGCATAAAATGCATAAAAATGCATCAACAAGGAGTTTGAACACCCTTAAATGGAAAAGTAGAAAGTGTAGAAAAAGAATAGAGATATAAAAAGAAATAAATGGACACATTAGAACAGGAAAAATATAATATTTGAAATTGAAAAATAACCAAATGGACTCAATAAAAGAATAGAGATGACAGAGGAAAGAGTCAGTGAACTTGAAACTAGATCAATGGAGACTTCCCTGGTGGTCCAGTGATTAAGACTCCGTGCTTCCACTGCAGGGGGCATGGGTTCCATTCCTGGTCAGGGAACTAAGATCCCACATGCCGCACGGCATGGCCAAAAACAACAACAACAACAAAGAAAACCACAAACAAAAAAAAAAACTATAGATCAATAAAAGTAATAAAATCTGGTCAATGGAGAGAAAATAGATTGAAAAAAATGAAAAACTCAAACAGTCTTACGAACCTGTGGGACAATAATCAAAGGTCTATAATTTGCGAGTCCCAGAAGAAAGGAGAAAGAGTGTAAGGCTGAGTAAACACTGGAAGAAATGATGGCTAAAGACTTCCCAAACTGGGTGAAAGAGATAACCCTACATACTCAAGAAGCTAAGTGAACCCTACAAGGCCAGACTCCCCCAAATCTACCACCAGATACATCATGATTAAATTTCTCAAAACCAAAGGGGGGGAAAATCCTATGAAAAATAGCCAGAGAGAAACACTGCATTACTGATGAGGAAAAACAATTTGAGTAACAGCAGACTTCTCATCAGAAACATGGAGGCCAGAACGAAGGGGCACATTTCCAAGTGTTGAAAGAAAAAGAATTGTCAAATCTATATCCACCAAAAATACCCTTCAGAATGAAGGCAAAATATTCTTAAGGTCAAGGAAAACTAAGAGGATTTTTTCACTAGACCACCTACTGTAAAACAATTGCTAAAGCAGCTTCTTCAGACAGAAAGAAAACGGTAAAACGGCAACTTGGAATAGCAGGAATGAAGGGAGGACAATGGGGAAGTCAACACCAGGGAAACCACAATACAGTATTCTCTTCCTCTTTAAAAAAAAGTTGTTTGACAGTCGAAGGTAAAAAAAAATTCAACATCGCCTGGTGTTGTTCTCAAAGTATGCAGACGTAATATTTACAATAACTGTATTGCAGGGTGGGGGGCAGAGGTATTTACATGGTCATAAGGGTTCTGTATTCCTCTCGATCTGGTAAAATATTGATCCTTGTAGACTGTGGTAAGTATGTGTATTGTAATCCCTAGAGCAACCACTAATAAAAACTATACAAAGAGATACAGTGAAAAATACTATAGATAACACAAAATGGATTACAAAACATTCAGGTGACCCACAGGAAGGTACAAAATAGAAAATGGGAACAAAACCCAAAGGGAGCAAAAAGAAAACAAATAATAAAACAGCAGACCTAAATCCTGACGTATCAATAATTACATTACAAGTAAATGGTATAAACGGAGATAAGACAAAGATTGTCAGAATGGATTTTTTAAAAAATGAACCAACTCTTCAGTCTTTGAGAAAAGCACTTTGGATATAATGCTATAGGTAAGTTAAAAGTAAAAGGATAGAAAAGACATCACTAGGACAGTGGAAAGAAAGCTCGCGTGGCTCTATAAATATCAGATAAAGTAGACTCCACGGCAAAGGACATTACCAAGGGCAGAGAGGGGCCTTAACGTAATGATAAAGGGGTCAGTTCCGTATGAAGACATAACCATCCTAAATGCATCAACAGTTTCAAAACCCATGAAGTGCAACTGCTGAAAGGAGACGTGGACGAGCCCACCCGATGGGTCGTCAGCGCTCCTCGGCCGTGGACAGGGCCAGTGGACATGGGAGAGCTGACTCGCACCTGCCACGGGTGCCTGCCACAGGGCCTGCTTGGCATTTTGGGGATGGCCCCCAAACAGCAGGGTACACATTTCAAGTGCACTTGGAACTTTCACCAAGTTAGGCAACAAAGCCCTAAACCTGATGCGGCACCTTTGCTGAAGCAGCCGAACGTTCCTGGAGAAAAGCACACAGCCAGGCAGGCGAAGAGCCGCCTGGAAACGCCCGCGTGGGTTCCCGTCCTCTGAGACGACGGGTCTCCCAGCCCCTCCCCCGCCCGGGGCTTGCCTTGCCCACGTGGACGCACTCAGCGTCTCCGTCTCTCACCACAGCACCCTCACCCCGGCAGCTCACCGCCCTCTGCCTCCCCCTCCCTGTCCTCTGGGGCTCTGCTCTTGTCACTCTCCCCACGCACCATCCGCCCTCTTCTTGTCCGCGTGCCAACTGTCCCAGTGCCGCCGCCCCCCGCCCCGCGTTCTGGGAGGGGCTGGAGTCTGGGGACGTGCGGCGTCTTCCTCTGTGGGCCTCCTGGGCCCGGACTGAGCGAGGGCAGAGCTCGCTGAGGATTTGTACGTGTTCGATAAAGGATTTTGGACGGATGCGCACCCGTGGCCCCTGGTTACAGCGCCGGTGCTCCTGGCCCAGAGGGATGTGTTATGCCCTATGGCTACCACCAGGTGGCAGAAGAGTAGCACTGCTCGCCGGTGAATGGGCCTGGCGGTCCTCCCAGCGTGGACAGGACAGTCCATGTGACGGGCACCCAGAGCGGGCCAGGCTGCCTGATGTGTTTCTCATCAGGATGACAACGGTGTATACCACTTGGGGTGTGAAGACCCAGTTAGTATTTGTAAATGGCTTAATGCAGCACTTAGCACATTGTAAGCGCTATGCAAGCACTTGATGAATTATTCCTTACGTTATTATTGGGCTGCTTTTTTTTTTTTTTTTTTCGGTACTTGGGCCTCTCACTGTTGTGGCCTCTCCCGTTGCGGAGCGCAGGCTCCGGACGCGCAGGCTCAGCGGCCATGGCTCACGGGCCCAGCCGCTCCGCGGCACGTGGGATCTTCCCGGACCGGGGCACGAGCCCGTGTCCCCCGCATCGGCAGGCGGACTCTCAATCACTGCGCCACCAGGGAAGTATTATTGGGCTTTTGATGTCAACGCCCATTAGGGCCTACAACCCTGGAAAGTCGGTATAATAATACCCACCTTTACAGCTGAGGCTACGGGACTTGTCTAACACCACCCAGAAAATAAAAGGCTGAGCCAGGATGAAAACTCCGCAGGCTCGGTTCCCAGCTCAGCGCTCGGACCCTCATCACAAACTCCACCCCTGCTCTGCACACAGCCCCGGGCTGTGTGGCACGTGTGTTAAACCCCAGGTGTAGTTCTGGCAGAACCTCTGCGCTGACCTAGCTCCCCAGGGGCCCTTCCTCCTGGGGGCTCCACTCAGTAACCCTGGCTGGGAGCTGTTGGGTGCCAGGCGTGAGCCGCGTGCCACAGGAGGCCAGCTGCCTCCCTGGGACCCTGTGTGCGCCCCTGTTCAGGCGCTTAGCTCGTCCTGCGAGCTCTGAGGCGGCTGTGCTTTCTCCTGCAGCCCGTGAGTCCTTGAGGCTGGAACTGAGGGCCGTCTGAGTTGATACTAGAAAAGTGAAATGCATCTCGTAGGAATTTTAGAAAGTAAAAATCCCCTCCAGAAGTCTTTGGTATCCAGTATTATCCTTCTAACCTTTTCCCTGTAAGTACACATCGTATATTTTATTAAAAAAATGAAATCATACTGTACATCTCTGCTTTGATTTTTCCACCCAATTTTTTTGTGACCATGTTTCTATGTCCTTAAATGTTCTTCTTTAACCTAATTGAGGTCTATTCAGAGAGCTGAAGAAAGATCCAGTGTCGTTTGTCCAGTGCTGAGCACAGAGCTCTACAGACAAACTGGCCACGCAGTGTCTGAGGAACGAGTGAAGGAACTGGATGGGCCGCCTGGCAGGAGGGGGTTCAAAGCCAGCCCATCCTGCTGACCTGGGTGCCACCGGGGCATACAAAGCAGTTGCTTCCAAGAGTCGCCCTGAATACAGAACGGCCTCTTCCAGGTGCTCCAGGCGCCCCGAGCACCTTGGTTTCCCTCTGGCCTGTGAGCCTTTTTGAGATTCCTTCTGTGTGGAGGGAGGGCAGGAGGTGACATGTCACTGACCGGACGTGAGCACACACTTCCTACGCCACACACCCCATCAGGGTACAGTCAACGAGTAACTGCCACCAAATCACCAGCCAAAACGCTGCTGACACCCCAAACACCCCCGTGCCCCTCAGCACCCATCCCTGGAGGCCACCAGCCCTCTGACTTGTGAAGACACGGCATTCTTGTGTCTTTTTACTTTATATAGTGCGCGTCCTCTTGTGAACACCATCAGCGTGCGTTGAGGGTTTGTCCGTGCCGCGTGCGGGTGGAGACCGTGCCTTGTTGCCGCTCAGTGTCCCGTTACGTGGACGGTTGACTTCGTGGATTTCCCTCTGTCCGTGGATGGGCACTGGACAGGCCTGGTTTGGGCCATTTCGGGTCGTGCCTCTCTGAAGATTCTTGTGCGCCTGAGCACGTGTGTGCATTTCTGTCGGGCACGTCCTGCATTTACCCAGCTTGTGGGCTGGGCCTGTGTTCACCTTCGGGGGGCACCACGTTGGGGCTGAAGTCTGCAGCCTGGAGCGGGGGTGGTGGTGCACCCCTGCCGGCACACTCGGTTTTCTCACCGGTGGGTGCGTGGCGGCGTCTCATGGGCTTTGCGTTGCCTGGTGGGCACGGAGTCAAGCGCCTTCCCACCCGCTCCTGGGTGTTTGGGATCCCCCTCCTGTGAAGTGTCTGCTGCTCTTCAGCTCGTGTCTCCCTCCCGTGGATGGTCCTCCGCGCTGGTCCCTTCCGTGCAGAGGTGTGCATTGTAGTTGTACACTCGTTCTGGGTGTCAAAGTTGTGTCACCAAGGAGAGGCCGGACGTGCAGACACGTCTCCCGAACCCGTGTCTGTAGAAACCGGGGGTGTCTGCGGAGGGAGGGCCTGGGGCAGGCGGGGCGCCCAGAGACGTTGGTGCCTCTGAGGCGGCAGGAAGAGCGGCCGTGACTCTCGGGGCTTGTGCGCCCCGAGGCGGGAGCGGGGCCTGGGAGGGGTCCAGAGCGTCAGAGCCGGCGTGTGGAGTGGGGCCCGGCCGCCAGCTCCTTTGCTGGGAGGTGGGAAAACTCGGGGGGGCTTCCTAGCTAACTAATTTTTAATTTTTTTAAATTGTGGTAAAACATATATAACAAAATTTAACATTGTAAGCATTTTAAAGTGTGCAAACCAATGGCATTAAGGAGGTTCACGTTGCTGTGCAGCCATCACCATCCGTTTCCAGAACTTCTCCACCAAACAGAAACTCTGCACCTGTTTAAGCAATAGCTGCCTTTCCCCTCCCCCTCTAGCTCCTGGTCACGTCACTCCTATTTTTTGATTTTTGAATCTGACTCCTGGAGTCAGTAGGGACCTCATACAAGTGGAACCACACAGCATCTGTCCTGTTGCATGCTACAGTGGGTTCCGAATTTCATTTTTATCCATTTCACTCCTTTTCACGACTGAATAAAATTCCACTGTGCCATGGACCACATTTTGTTCATGCATCCGTTTGTTGACGGACACGGGTCGCTGCCTCCTTTGGCTGTTGTGAATGATGCTGCCCGAACGAGGGGTCTGAGGGTCTGTCTGGATCCCCAGCCTCACTCCCAGGTGTCCTCTCGACGGTGGGGGCACTGGGTGGGCATCTGCAGTGCTGGCTCACGTTCCCGAGCTCCCCGGGCTCAGTCTGAGCCTGGCCTCACCTGGAGGCTCCCCTCGCCTGGCCTCTCTCCCTCCTTCTCCTGGGGGACGCCCCCTTAATGAATCACTTGCGCTTGACTCCTTGGCTCGGGGTGGGGGGGCTTCAGCAGGCACCCAGCCCTTGACCCCCTGAGGTGCGGCGATGAGCGATGATCCTCGTTCAGCTTTGCTTCTTCCTCCTCCAACTCCTGGTCTTGCTGAAGGTTTGCACTCGGAAGAAAAAGAACTACAGAACCCTGGAGACTTTGGCCGAGTGCAAGAGTCATATCCAAGGACCCTTTGAAAGGGAGCGACCAGGAGCGAGATTTCATTGCTTCTGAATTCTAATTCTTTTCCTTTTAATGAACAGGCTCCCACATGTGATCGCTTTGCTCCACGGCACTTCTCGCCTTCTCTCAGCGCCTGCTTTTTATAAGAACTGACAGCCTTGTTTAAAAAGTGTCTCCGCGGCTTACCTGGTGGCGCAGTGGTTGAGAATCTGCCTGCCGATGCAGGGGACACGGGTCGAACCCTGGGCCGGGAAGATCCCACATGCTGCGGAGCAACTAAGCCTGTGCGCCACAACTACTGAGCCTGCACTCTAGAGCCCGCGAGCCACAACTACTGAGCCCGCGTGCGGAGTCTACTGAAACCCATGTGCCTAGAGCCCGTGCTCCGCAACAAGAGAAGCCACCGCAATGAGAAGCCTGCGCACCGCAACGAGGAGTAGCCCCCGCTCGCCGCAACTAGGGAAAGCCTGTGCACAGCAATGAAGACCCAACGCAGCCAAAAATAAATAAATGAAAAATAAATAAATTTATTTTTTTTAAAAGTGTTTTCGGGGCTTCCCTGGTGGCGCAGTGGTTGAGAGTCCGCCTGCCGATGCAGGGGACGCGGGTTCG
>NC_041220.1:145357543-145402124 GCF_002837175.3 Physeter macrocephalus | reverse complement strand
GCTGGGCCCGTGGGCCATGGCCGCTGAGCCTGCGCGTCCGGAGCCTGTGCTCCGCAACGGGAGAGGCCACAGCAGTGAGAGGCCCGCATACAGCAAAAACAACAAAAAACAAAAAACAACCAAAAAAAAAGTATTTCCAAGGATCAGCAAGTAGGTGGTTGTAAAGCTCGTCGGGCCGGCACCGGTCACTTACCCCACAGCCCCCCAGAGCTCCCTTGTCCCTCTCGTCCCTCTCCTCCTAAAAACCTCGCCCCTGTGTTCATTCAAAACAACCTGGAATTTATCATTAAAGAGCATTACTAAGAGGAACTAAGAGAAGCAGTATAAAAGTACACAATATATTTGACTTTGAAGTTTCCAAGCAAATTTACAGAGCAAGGATTTCTAGTCCTGCACTTGGCTGCAGTGCCCTGCACTGGCACGGTTCACAGGTGCACAGGTGGGTTTGTCTCCCTTTCAGCCTCCAGCAGAGGGATTCCAGGCTCTCCTCTGCTTCTCAGGAATTTCCTTCCTTTCAGGGAGGCGTTGGAGCCAGAATCAGGGCCACACCTGCTTCTCTGGTACCTTTGGACAGACCCCGGGAGGCCGAGTTGACAGGTTGGAAACAGAGCCCAAGAGGCTGGGAGAAAGTGGGACGCACGCCTGCAGCTGGTCGGGGCTGCCAGGTGCCCCAGGCAGGTGCTGCCTCCAGCTCATGGATAAGGGGACGAGGCTCAAAGTCCCCAAGCTGCTGGCGATGAGGACGATGGCCAGCACACCTCTGTCCTGCGGTGCCCTGCGCGGCCTCCGCCTGCGGAAGGCGGCAGCCTACTTTTAGTCCCGAGGAGCAAAAACACACTTTTAGGTAGATTTGACTAAATGACTGGCTCTGAGTTCATCTCTCTTGGACGTTCGAGATGGTGTGTTTCATCGGACTTCGTAGGAACTCAGAGATGTGAAGAGAAAAGACACAGCTGCCGTGTACTCTTCTTGGGCCACAGGCATGGTCTCCGGTCCCCACAGATCCACAGAAATTTTAACATTTGTTTTTCCATTTTAATGGTGATCTAAACATTAAATATAGCATATTCTGGATTGACATTTCTTAACCAGGCAGGGTTTGACACATGCATTTATGATCAAGTATCACTAAGTGAAAGTCAGGGATTTGACAGGCAGCGAAGGTTTAGTGATAGTTCAGTGAGACAGGGAGTGGAAACAGAGTTATTTGGGGTGTGGGCAGCCTAAGCCTGCAGAGCCCACAGCGGTCAGCAATGTATCCACGCTCAGAGCGGGGGTGCTGAGCTAAGGTCCTGGCTGTAGACTTAGGGGCTTGCAGCACACAGTGAACAAAGAGCAGAGAGTAAATGTGCAATGACATCTTTTATGAAAAGGACTTTTAAAGGACATGTTTCAGAATTGTATCGAGGGTATGCTATTATAGTATTTGGCACACGTAAGCAGCGGGCCGATGATTAAATCAGCCTCTGGAAGCTGAAGTTCAGAAGACACACTGACTTCTGCTGTTTTGTCTTGTGTTACTGGACCAGTCTAGAGACCTCACTTATGTTTTGAGAATTCAACCAAAATCAGCATGATTAACGGCATCGGAGATTGTTTTACTTAAGGTAACCTGACAACTGGGAAAACAAATCAAGCTTGGATCCTGTGGTCTTGTGTCTGGGTTTCCTGTTTTACGGATTATGCAATTCCCTCTTAAGGCTGTTTTCAAGCCAGTTCTGCATAATTTGCTAACGTGTCTCAAGAGAAAAGCACACAGCGTGAAGCTCTCTGCCAAAGAGCATACACATCAAGAGGTTAGCACGTCCAATAAAGATGTTAGAAACAAAAGAGGTTAGCACGACACCACGGTAAGATGACATCTTGAGTTCAACATTCAACAGAGTTCATCTAACCCACCTGTTATCAAGGTGTCACTTGGAATGTCTTCTATTATGCATTTCTCCTCTCGTTCCCCTACGTGGAAATAAAAAGCAGTTGAAAGTGAAAAACAAAAACTCAAAAGAAACGTTAACATTTGCATTTCTGTTGCTTTTGCCACTTCTGGTTCTACGTCTTTTGAAATGGATCAGTTGCAGGTGATACTGCTTACTGAGTGCTTACATTTCATTGGACAGCTTTGTAAATTGATTTTTGTGAGAAGTGACATATGGTGGCTACACGTGGGCAGGTGATTGCAGCAGGCCCCAGAGAACAAGATAAAAGACGCCTGAACCCTGGCACCTTGCCAAGCGTGATGACATCAGAATTCCTTTGGATGGGTTCCTTTTAAGGATTTTGAGATGTTCCAATGGAATGAAAGACAAAGTAAGGCCAAGGGACAAGCCATGGACACCCCGAAGTGCCGCACCCAGCAGAGGCCCAGAGATGGCCTGAGCTGTGCGGGAGTGACCAAACCCAAATGGCCATTCTCTGGTCGCTTCCACTGCTTGGTGGGAGGTGGGGGGGGAGGAGGGAGTGAAGGCTGCTTCGTGGAGGAGAGAAACGCAAGTCCGCAGGGCCTGGGAAGGGGTGAGAGCCAGAGTCTAACGGAGTCCTCACCCCAAACGACTCTCTGAGTCTCCGTTTTCTCATTAAAAAAAAGAACAGTTAAAGTCGCCCAGTGTGATTTATAATGTTCTTTCAGCTCTGGTATGCAATGTTTTCTTTTTAAACCTTTTATTTTGAAATATTTATAGACTCACAAAAAGTTGCAGAAATCGTACCCATCACCCAGATCCCCGCAGCGGTAACATCTTACATGGCCAACGGACTGCACAGCCATCAAGGAAACCAGGATTTTGACATTGGCAGAGTGCAGTTAACTAGACTACAGATCTTACATGGATTTCATCAGCTTTTGCACACACACTCATTTTTTTAAAATGTGAGTGTGCTGTCAAAAGAATGCTTCAGCAAGTAATTATGAATGCTCTTGAAACAAGTAGAAAAACAGGGGGAAAATGCAGCATTGCTTTTGGATTAAGAGATTAGGCTCCTATGGCTGGGTTGTTTCACTGACCTGCTTTTTAGCTGTGAGAACACAGACAGGCCAGCAGACCCCAGGGTTGAAATCTGTAAAGCAGGGAGCTAGTGGTAGCACTGACCTCACAGCAATGTGGTGGGGCCTAGGTGAGGCCGGTAGTAGGAGGTTGTAGCTCTGTGCCAGGCACACAGTAGGCCTTCAGTACAAGATGCGCACGGTGGCCTTTCTGGCACTGGGTGGGGTGGCTGCTGGGTGCATTCCTAGTGGGAGGCAGTGGCCACCAGGCACAGGTCCTCTGTCTCTGTCTCCACCTGTGACCCTGCCCCCAGCCCTCCTGGCACTGGAGGCCTCCTTTTCCTTGTCGTCAGGGACCTTGCTCTATCGGGGGCTTCAGCCTTTCCCTTCCTGTTGACCCGTGTCCTCCATGCCATGTCCCTCCCTGACCACTGGCGTAGTCTGTTTGGGCTGCTACAACCAAACACCACAGACCACGCAGTGCACAGACGATAGACGTTTGTTTCTCACGGTTCTGGAGGTTGGTTGGGTTCTGGTGAGGGCCTGCTTCTGAGCTGCAGACGGCCACACTCACACTGTGTCCTTGTGACAGAATGGGCGAGGGGGCTCTGTGGGGCCTCCTGTGGGGCACTGGTCCCATCCGTGACCTAATCACATCCCAGGGCCGACCTCCTAACACCATCATGTTGGGCGTTAGGGTTCCAGCCTACGAATTTTGATGGGACTCATTTAGACCATAGCAACCACCATGCTTTCCCTTTGAGAAGTGCTACGGTGTGGTGTTCACAGCCTAGATGTGGGCCCGTCTGGAAGGCTTTCTCTGCACGTACCTTCTGTGTGACCTCGGACAAGCTCCTTAACGTTCCCTCATCCACTGGTTGGTTACCCTGAAGTACAGTCTGCACAGCAGAGGCAGGCTGCATGCTTGATTCTTTCCCTGTAATTATCAACTTCCAAAGTAAGACGCCGGTGCCTCAGTAACCTCCTGTGGTGACCAATGGGGCTTCTGTCATGTATCCTCATGAACTCATGAGTTGTTACATATTTAATGCTTTCACGATATATTGCAGTCGTTATTCTTCTAGATGCTCAGATGACCCCACATTTGGCCAGTGGCAGTCCCTTCAGTTTGGCTCCTATGTCCTTTTATTGTGTGTGTGGTAAATTACACATAACAAAATTTACTTTCTTAACCAATATTAAGTGTACAGTTCAGTGGTATTAAATACATTTACACTGTTGTGAAACCATCACCACTTTGCATCTCCATAATCCTTTTCATCTCATGAAGCTGAAGCCTATTAAACAGTAACTCTCCTTTCCCCCCCTGCCCAGCCCCTAGCAACCACTCTTCTACTTTCTGTCTCTATGATTCTGACTGCTATGAGTAGCTCAGATAAGTGGAATCATGCTGTGTTTGTCTTTTTGTGACTGGTTTATTTCACTTAGCATGATGCCCTTGAGGTTCATCCATGTTGTAGCATATTGCAGAATTTCTTTCCTTCTTAAGCCGTTTTATGGATGTAGCACATTTTGTTAATCCATTCATGCATCAGTGGACACTTGGGTTGCTTCCACATCTTAGCTATTGTGAATAATGTTGCTATGAACATGGGTGTACAGATATCTCTTTGAGGCTGCTTTGAATTCTTTTGGGTATATACCCAGAAGTGGAATTGCTGGATCATAGGGTAGTTCTACTTTTAACATTTCGAGGAACTGCCATACTGTTTTCCACAGTGGCTGTACCATTTTACATTGCTGCCAACAATGCACAAGGGTCCCAACTTCTCTACATCCTGGCCAACACTCATTTTTTTCTGTGTTTTGATAGTAGCTCTCCTATTAGGTGTGAAGTGGTATCTCATTGTAGTTTTGATTTGCATTTCCCTAATAGTTATGTTGAGTATCTTTTCATGTGATTATTGTCCATTTGATATCTTCTTTGTAGAAATGTCTATTCAAGTCATTTACCCATTTTTGAATCGTGTTGTTTGTTTTTGTTGTTGAGTTTTAGGAGTTCTCTATATATTCAGGATATTAATCCCTTATCAGAAATATGGTTTTTTATTCTGTTGCTAGTGTCTTTTGATGCATAAAATTTTAATGAAGTTCAATTTGTCTATTTTTTGTTGTTGTTGCCTCTGCCTTTGGTATCATATTCAAGAGATCACTGCCAAATCCAATGTCATGAAGCTTTTCTACTATGTTTTCATCTAAGAGTTTTATTGTTTTAGGTCTTATATTTAGATTCTTGATACATTTTGAGTTAATTTTTGTATATGGTATAGATAAGGGTCCAACATCATTCTTTTACATATGGATATCCAGTTTCCTCAGAACCATTTGTTGAAAAGACTGTCCTTTCCCCATTGAATGGTCTTGGCACCCTTGTCAAAATCATTTCACCATATATGCGAGAGTTTATTTTGGGGCCCTCTATTCTATTCCATTGGTCTATATCCCTGCCTTTATGCCAATACCAAATTGTTTTGATTACTGTAGATTTGTAGTAAGTTTTGATATCCCGAAGTTTAAGTCCTCCAGTTTTGGTCTTCTTTTTCAAGATTGTTTGGACTATTTGAGTTTCCTTGAGATTCCATATGAATTTTAGGATGGGTTTTTCTATTTCTGAAGAAACATCATTGAGATTTTGATAGGAATTGCATTGAATCTTTAGATTGCTTTGGGTAGTTTTGGCATTCTCACAACTTTAAGTCTTTCAATCCATGAACAAAGAATGTGTTTCCATTTATTTATGTCTTCTTTAATTTCTTTTAGCATTATTTTATAGTTTTCACTGTACAAGTCTTTCACCTCCTTGGTTAAATTGATTCCTAAGTATTTTCTTTCTTTTTTTTTTTTTTTTTGTTTGTTTGTTTGTGGAATGCGGGCCTCTCACTGTTGTGGCGCACAGGCTCCGGCCGCGCAGGCTCAGCGGCCATGGCCCACGGGCCCAGCCGCTCCGCGGCATGTGGGATCCTCCCAGACCAGGGCACGAACCCGTGTCCCCCGCATCGGCAGGCGGACTCTCAACCACTGCGCCACCAGGGAAGCCCTATTTTCTTCTTTTTGAGGCTTCTATAAATGTAATTGTTTTTGTAAATTTTTTTCAGACTTTTCATTGTTCATGAATAGAAATGCAACTGATTTTTGTGTGTTGACTTTGTGCCCTGGTACTTTGCTGAATTCATTTATTAGGTCTGACAGATTTTTGGTGGGATCTTTAGGATTTCTTACATTTAAGAACATATGCAAACAGAGATAATTTTACTTCTTCCTTTCCAATTTAGTTGCCTTTTATTTCTTTTTCTTATCTAATTGCTCTGGCTGGAACTTCCAGTACTAAGTTGAATAGAAGTGATGAAAGTGGGAGTCCTTGCTTTGTTCCTGATCTTAGAGGAAATGCTTTTTTCTTTCACCATTGAGTATGATGCTTGTGCTGAGTTTTTCATAAATGACTTTTATTATGTTGAGGTAATTTCCTTCTATTTCCAGCTTTTTGAATGTTTTTATCATGAAATTTTGTCAGATGCTTTTCTGCATCAATTTGAAATTTGTCAAATGGTTTTTCTGTATCACTTGAGATGATCATGTGTTGTTGTTTTTTTTTGCCTTCATTCTATTGATGTATCATAATATTCAGTACATTGATTGATTTCCATATGTTGAACCATCCTTGCATTCCAGGAATAAATCCCACTTTGTTGTGGTGTGTAATCCTTTTAATATGCTGCTGAATTCAGTTTGCAAATATTTTATTGATGGTTTTTGCATCGGTGTTCATAAAGGATATTGGTCTGCAGTTTTCTTGTAGTGTCTTTGTTTGGCTTTGGATCAGGGTAATAATGGCCTCAAAGAATGAGTTAGGAAGTGTCCCCTCCTCTTAAATTTTTTTGGAAAGTTTGAGAAGGATTGGTATTAGTTCCTCATTAGATGTTTGGTAGAATTCACCAGTGAAGCCATCTGGTCCAGTTTCTTTGTCAAGAGATTTATTATTATTATTACAACTGATTCAATCTCCTTACTAGTTATAGTTTTATTCGATTTTCTATTTCTCCATGATCCAGTCCTGGTAGGTTTTGTATTTCCAGGAATTTGTCCATTTCAGCTAAATTATCTAATTTATTGGTGTACAGTTATTCATAGTATTCTTGTAATCCTTTTTATTCTGTAGTATTGATTTTAATGTTCCTACTTTCATTTCTGATTTAGTAAGTTGAGTCTTCTCTCTTCTTTTCTTAGTCCATATAGATAAAGGTTTGTCAATTTTTTTGATATTTTCAAAGAACAAGCTTTTGGTTTCATTGATTTTTCTCTGTTGTTTTTCTATTCTGTATTTTGTTTATCTCTACTCTAATCTTTATTATTTCCTTCCTTCTTCTAGCTTTGGGTGTAGTTTTTTCTTCTTATTCTAGTTCCTTAGATTGTAAAGGTATATTGATGACTTGAGATCTTTCCTGTTTTTTAATGTGTTTATAGCTATACCCCCCCC
This sequence comes from Physeter macrocephalus, assembly GCF_002837175.3. Classification (NCBI taxonomy): domain Eukaryota; kingdom Metazoa; phylum Chordata; class Mammalia; order Artiodactyla; family Physeteridae; genus Physeter; species Physeter macrocephalus. The sequence continues at coordinate 145,394,649 of NC_041220.1, read as the reverse complement.
ACCCCCCAGCACTATTTTCACTGCATCCCATACGTTTTGGTATGTTGTGTTTTTGTTTTCATTCCTTTCTAAGTATTTTCTAATTTCCTTGTGATTTCCTCTTTAATCCATTGGTTTAAGAGTGTGTTATTTAATTTCCACAAAGTTGTGAACGTTCCAGTTTTACTTCTGCTGTTGATTTCTAACTTCATCCTGTTGTGGTTGGAGAAGATATTTTATATGATATCACCTTTTAAAATCCATTGAGACTTAATATGTGGCCTAACATATGATCTATCCTGTAAAGTGTCCCATCTGCGCTTGAGAAGATTGTGTATACTGTTGTCATTGGGTAGAATGTTCTGTGCATGTCTGTTATATCTAGTTGGTTTATGGTGTTGGTTAAGTCCTCTGTTTCCTTACTTATCTTCTGTCTGGTTGTTCTATCCATTATTGTGATCTATCTTTTAAAATCTGTTGAGACTTAATTTGTGGCCAAACACATGGTCTATTGGGAAGGTGCCCCATGTGCTCTTGAGAAGAATATGTATACTATTGTTGTTGGGTAAAGTGTTCGGTATGTGTCTGTTAGATCTAGTGGGTATATTGTGTTGAGTCCTCTATTTCTTTACTTATCTTCTGTCTGGTTGTTCTATCCATTATTGTGAGTGGGGTATTGAAGTCTCCAACTATTACTGTAAAACTGTCTGTTTCTCCCTTCAATTTTGTCAGTTTTTTCTTCATATATTTTGATATTCTGTCATTAGGTGTGTAAATGTTTATAATTGGTATATTTTCCTTTTCTTATTCTTTTTTTTTTAAAAAGATTTTTTGGCTGCACCACGTGGCATGCGGGATCTAAGTTCCCTGACCAGGGATCGAACCCATGCCCCCTTCCGTGGAAGCACAGAGTCTTAACCACTGGACCACCAGGGAAGTCCCTATATTTTCTTGTTGTATTGAAAATTTTATTAATATATAATGTCCTTCTTAGTTTCTTACAACTATTTTTGATTTAAAATTTGCTTTATTAGTATTGCTTTATTAGTATAGCCAGGGGTGGCTATATTAGTATAGGCACCCCTGCTCTCTTTAGGATTTAAATGTAATCCCTGTGATAACCACAAAGAAGATAGATATAAAGTACACAAAAAAAGAGATGAGAAAGGAATGTAAATACTCCTCAACAGAAAAATCAACTAAACACACGGAAAAGACAGTAATGCAAGAAATAAGGAAGGAATGTCTTTTGCAAGGAATGTCTTTTTCCATCCTTTCAGTTTCACTCTATTTGTGTCTTTGGATTTAAAGTGGGTCTCTTGCCGACAGCATAAAGTTGGATCATGTGTTTTTATCCATTCTGCCGATCTGCATCTTTCGATGAGAAAAATTAATTCCTTTAAATGTAAAGTAATTACTGATAGGGAGGGACTACTGTCATTTTGCTGTTTGTTTTCTATATGCCTTAGAGGTTGTTTTTGGCCCTGATTTCCTGCATTACTGTCTTTTTTGTGTGTTTAGTTGATTTTTCTGTAGAGGAATTTACATTCCTTTCTCATTTCTTTTTGTGTGTATTTTATATTTATTTTCTTTGTGGTTATCACAGGGATTACATTTAAATCCTAAAGTTATAACACTCTTAATTTGAATTTATACCAGCTTAACTTCAAAAACATACAAAAACTCTGCTCCTTTACAGCACTCTTCCCATCCCTTTCAGTTTTTGATGTCACAAAATTACATTTTGAAATTTTATTTTTCTTATTACTTTTTTTGGCCATGCCATGTAGCATGCGAGATCTAAGTTCCCTGACCAGGGATCAAACCTGTGCCCCCTGCAGTGGAAGCACAGAATCTTAACCACTGGACTGCCAAGGAAGTCCCACAAAATTACACTTTTATGCATTGTATGCCCCAAAACATAAACTCATAATTATTTTAAATGCATTAGTCTCTTATTTCTATTATGTAGAAAACAAGATTTGTTGTTACAAACCAAAGGTATAGTATTACTAGATTTTACACTAATAATTTTTTTTCTTTAAATGTATTAGTCTCTTAAATCATGTAGAAAATGAAATTGCAGTTGCAAACCATTGTTATAATGATACTAGCTGTTATAATTGCTCATGTATTTACCTTTACTGGGATCTTTATTTCTCCATACAGCTTTGAGGTCCTTTCATTTCGCCTGAAGGACAGTTCTTGCAGGGCAGTTCTAGTGGTCATGAACCCCCTCAGCTTTTGTTCTTCTGGGAATGTCTTAATTTCTCCCTCACTTTTGAAGGAGTTTTGCCAGATATTGGATTCTTGGTTGATAGCTTTTTTTTTTCTTTTGGCACTTTTAATACATTGGTCTTCTGGCCCCCAAAGTCACTGAGAGCAAGTCTGATGACAGCCTTATTAAGGATCCCTTGTATGTGACAGTTTGCTTCTCTTGCTACTCTCAAGATTCTTTGTCTTTTGAAAGTTTGATTATAATATGTATTAGTGGGGGTCTTTTTGAGTTCATTTTACTTGGAATTCATTGAGCTTTTTGAATTTTTGTATTGATGTCTTTTATCAGATTTCAGAGGTTTTCAGCCATTATTTGTTCGGATATTCTCTCTGCCCTTTCCTTTCTCTTCTACTTCTGGGACTCCCAAGTGTGTATATTGCTCTGCTTGATGGTGTCCTGCACATCCCTTAGGCTCTGTCCACTCTTCTTTCATCTTTTTCATTCTGTTTTTCAAACTTGTTAATTTCCATTGTCTTAGCTTTAAGTTTACTGATTCTTCTACCTGCTAAAATCTGCCTTTGAATCCCTCTGGTGGATTTTAAATTTCAGTTATTATGCTTTTTAGCTCCAGAATTTCTTTTTGGTTTCTTTATGGGTTTTCCTTCTCTTTATTGGTATTTCCATTTTGTTTACACATTGTTTTCTTGATTTTCTCCATATCTTCCTTTACTTCTTTGAACATCTGTAAGACAGTTGTTTTAAAGTCTTTGTCCAGTGTGTTTGCCATTAGATCTTTTTTCAGGAACAGTTTCTGTTCATTTATTTTTTTCCTTTGTGTAGGCCATACTTTTCCTATTTATTTGTATGCCTTGTGATTATTTTTTTTTGTTGAACGCTGGACAGTCGGATCTAATAATGTGGTAATTCTGGAAATCAGATTCTCCCCCTTCCCCAGAGTTTGCTGTTTGGTGTTATTGTTGTTGTTCGTAGTTGTAGGCTGTCTCTATGCTGAGGATCAGCCTAAGGTGTAAACCTAAGGTCTTCTCAGGTCATTTCTGGGTGTGCATGGTCAGTTTCGATCAATAATTTTCCCTGCATTTTCAGTTGTTTTTAAATGTCCTTGTCTTTAATGTTTGGTTCCCAAAAGGGAGAAAAAGTAAAAAATGAAGGGGTGGGGAAGGTTGCCAACCCTTTAAGTCCCCTGGAAGTCACTTCAGCTGGAGGGGGAGGGTCTTGCAATAATGGGGGAGGTGCAACAACAATGGCCACTGGCCTGTTCATCTGCACCTCTGTGATCAGAAGCAGCAATCAGTGATCAGAGCAGAGGCCCCCAATATCTGTACAGGGTCTTTTTTGCTCCACCAGTTCCTGCAAGCTGTGGGCAGGCTGCTCCAGAAACAGATGCATGGCCTCCTGGCCTCCGGCCTCCTGGCTGGGGGAGTGGGGGGTGGGTAGCTTCTACGGTGCTAAGAGCTGAAATGGACCAAAATGAACTGCAGTTTACCATCCAAGGCTTCCCCTGGAAGCCATCAGCAGACTCCAGAGTTCCCAGATGGTTACATCAGAGGGTTCTTCCCCTGCAGTTGTTGTCCAGCTGGGAGATGGAGTCTCACCTCACAGGTGCCTCCTACTCTGCCATCTTCCCTGTCCCTTGGTTCCTGTGTCCATTGGACAGAACAGCATTGGTTCTTAAATACGAAAGCCTGTGTTCTGAAAGGTGTTTTTTATTTTAGCCAGTTCTGTAACTTTTTGTACTGTTTTTTCTTTAAATATTATCTCTTCTCCATTATCCCTATTATATCCTTCAGAGTATTTAACTTAAAACATTTTATAACTTTATATCCCATATCTTTTTGAATATTTCCATCTCTTTGTCTCTATGTGCTGCATTCTGGGTGATATATCTTCCAGTTCACTAATTCTTTCTCCAGCTATGCCTAGCTCAGCTCTTCAACCCACTGAAGACTTGTCATTCCGCACAGTTTTTCCTTTCCAGATTTATCTATTTGTTTCTAATTATCCTGTGTTGATTGGTCATTTTTTGTTGTCATTGTTCTATATTTTATTTCTGAGAATTTCATATCTGTGATCTTGGGTCTTTTTCTGCTGACCTTCAATTTTAGTGACTTGTTTTCTTGTTTAATTGGTGATTTTTGTGTTGCACTTACTGCCTGGTTTTGATTGGTGGGAGTTGGGAAAGCTTTCTACAGAGAGATTAATTTCTGCTCTTCCCTTATTCAAGGGGCTGCTGCTGACCTTGAGGGCTGAACTTGGTGCAGGAGACTGGCTGTCTTCCCCATCCTGCCGCTGACCTAAGCTCAGCCGCAGCCCTCAGGGAGCCATCACCCCACCGCTCATGCGCTTACTTAACCCCAGCTCCTCTTTGCTCCAGGCCCCGTTCAGTTTTCTGTTTCCTTATTTGTAGAAGTGGACGAGGAGGTGACAGTTCTCTCCTGCCTCTTATGAAGAGGGCAGTGTCTCAAGTGGTGTTTCCATCCAGAGTGCGGGGTCTGGTTGTACAGTGGTGGTGAAAGAAGTCTCCTCAGGGTGTATGAGCAGACCTAGCACACCCAAGGCAGGCATCTGGGTTATGCCATCTAAACAGTGGGGTTTGGGTGGGAATAGAGTTAGACGTGAGTTTTCAGCCCACCATCTCTGCCAGGAAGACCCTTCCTGTCACTTCTCAATGTCCTACCCTCTGCCTTCCTCCTCCCAGTGCCACCAACTGCTCACCCCATCCCCGTTACCTGCCTGCTTTCTCATGATCTCCCCTTCCTTCTCCAGCAGTGGACATTCTGACCACTTCTGCCTCCTTTGCAGTGGGCTGGCTCTGTGTCCGGCCACCCACGGGGCCCAGCCAGCAGCCCCCTGAAATCCCAGCAGACGCATTTCTAGCCCATGTGAGGGGCCTTCAGGCATTAGCATAGATGCTGGGATCACTTGGCTTGGCCCAGTGTCCCTCATCTATTTGACATGTGATACGTTGCAGAACCCATCGGAGCCTCAGGAGGGAGCCTGTCCGCACTGGTCCCCCCCATCCCCGGGCCGACCCAGCCAGGCCAAGACCTTCCTGAACTTAATGCTCTGAGGTAGGATGGGCCGATGTAGCCGACTGGGGGACGTACTGTTAGCCTCCAGTCTGTGAGTACCGTTATTGCCTTTACATCAAAGTAAGCCTGGAATTCATTAACTTCCAACCACTTCCACCATATCCTTGTGGCCCAAACCTCCCTCTTCTCTGGGTTAGTGCAGTGGCCCCTAACTCTCTCTTTTTCTGCCTTTGCCCCCCTACACTCTGCTCTCAAAATGACCAGACGGCCATTTATAACATGCACTGATGAGTGATTTCTCTACTCAAAGCCCTCCTGTGATGTGCCATCCACTCTTCACCTCACCAGGAGCAGAAGCTCACGGCCCGTCTGCCCCGGCCTCCTGCCGGGCCACCCCCACTTCCTGTGCCAGCCACACAGGCCCCCTGGCTGTGTCCTCTGCCTCTCGCTCTTCCTCTGCCCGGACGCTCATCGCCATCTCTCTGCAAGGCTTTCCCTCCCTCCTTCAGAGCTCTGCTTGGAGGGGCTTGTCAGGAGGGCGTCCCCAACCACCTTCCTGAAAGAGCATCTTGTACCATCAGCACTGCCACCTGCATCACCACCACCACTACCACCATCAACATCACCTCCGCCACCACCACCAGTACCAACACCATCACCACCACCACCACCACCATCAGCATCACCGGAGGGGTAGGCGCCGGTGGAAACGCGAGAGCCCTTTCCAGGGCGTCTGCACCCCGGCGGGGGCGGCCCTAGAGAACCGCGTCCTCGGGTGGAAGGAGGGGCGCGTCTGCTGAGGCAGAGGGACAAGGGGCACGGGGGGGCTGGTGACGGGGACCGCGCGGCAGGTGCGCCGAGCTGCAGGGGGCCGAGCAAGCCGCTTGGACGGGACGCGGAGGGTCACCTGTGCTGACTCGAGGGGGCACCGAGGCTGCGGGGAGCCCCGAGGGCCGCCCGGAGCAACCTTCAGGGGCACGAAGTGGCCTAAGGGAATGGAGAGGGTGGGCGAGTGGGGCTCCACGTGGGCGAGAAAGGGCCCGAGAACTGCCGGAGCAGGCTGAGGCGGGCAGGGGCCGTGGCGCTGGGCGGTGGGCGGCCGTGGGGTCTGCGCCTAAGGGGGCCAAGCAGGAGGAAGAGTGGTCTGGGGGCGTCGAGGGAGCAGGCCGTCCCCTGAGGGACCAGCCGGGGTCCACGCCAGCAGGACGAGGTCGTGAACCCCGACCTCACACAAGGGTTAGGGCAGGTCCAGAGTGAGGCCTCAGGGCCCCGCTGCGAGGCCAGGGGCCTGGATGGTCAGAGGCCTGGGGGGGGCGGCACTGCTGGTCCTGAGTTCCCCCTGTGCCGTGTGTGTGCCGTGTGTGCCGTGTGTGTGCCCTGTGTGCCGTGTGTGTCATGTGTGTGCCGTGTGTGCCGTGTGTGTGCCCTGTGCGCCGTGTGTGTCGTCTGTGTGCCGTGTGTGTGTCGTCTGTGTGCCGTGTGTGTGTCGTCTGTGTGCCGTGTGTGTGTCGTCTGTGTGCCGTGTGTGTGTCGTCTGTGTGCCGTGTGTGTGTCGTCTGTGTGCCGTGTGTGTGTCGTCTGTGTGCCGTGTGTGTGTCGTCTGTGTGCCGTGTGTGTGTCGTCTGTGTGCCGTGTGTGTCGTGTGTGTGCTGTGTGTCGTGTGTGTGCCCTGTGTGCCGTGTGTGTCATGTGTGTGCCGTGTGTGCCGTGTGTGTGCCCTGTGCGCCGTGTGTGTCGTCTGTGTGCCGTGTGTGTGTCGTCTGTGTGCCGTGTGTGTCGTGTGTGTGCTGTGTGTCGTGTGTGTGCCCTGTGTGCCGTGTGTCATGTGTGTGCCGTGTGTGTGCCCCGTGTGTCGTCTGTGTGCCGTGTGTGTCGTGTGTGTGCCCTGTGTGCCGTGTGCGCGTGCGGTGGTCCACCGGCTCCTCCCCGCAGGGTGACAACTGCCCCTCAGGGAAGTCTGGTGGCCCATCTGCCGGCCCCGCCTTCACCCGACACCCGCCCAGGACACAGACCACAGCACCGGGTGTCAGGAGACGCTGGTCTTTATTCAAGAGCTGGGATGGGAACGCGACGAGGCACGTGTTGGTCTCGCGCCGGTGACCCGGCGGCCCGGGCAGCTGCCTGGCGACCAGGTCTGAGGTATTTCACGGCCGGGCTGTGGCTCTCGTGCAGCGCGGCCGCCGGGCCGGGGGCCAGTCTCTGCGCGGAGGTCGCCGGCGGCGGGGCTCAGGGGGCTCGGAGGCCCCGGGGTCAGACGCAGTTGTCGGGGACGCACGGGGCCTCCTCCTCCAGCGCCGGGCAGGGCGCCCCGTGGTTGGCGGGCCGCGAATGGACGTAGCGCGTCCTGCTCTTGGCCCCGGGCCGCCCGCACGGGCCTGCGCACAGCCCCCAGGACGACCACAGCGACACCTCGCAGTCCAGCGGCGTCTCCGGAGCTGGGGGCGCAAGGAGGACGGTGAGCGGGCCGGGGCTGCGGGAGAGGAAGGGGGCCCTCGCCCGAGACCGCCTCCCAACTTGGCCAGCAAACTCCTGATTTTATCAGCGCGCTTTCCAGCGGCCTCCAGAGCGACGCCACCAAGCACACCCCCGAAAAGCCACCCCCAGCGACTGGGTGAAGGTTTCCGCCCTGAGAGCCCGACGCCGGCTGGACCCCGGCTCTCCGGGGTGGGGGGAGGGGCGCGGGGAGGGCGGAGATCCTGTCGTGAAACGTTCTCTGACGTGGGCACAGACCGGCCGGGTCTCCACCGCCTGCTCCCTCCGCCACCACCACCAGTACCAACACCATCACCACCACCACCACCACCATCAGCGCCAGCACCAACACCAGCACCAGCAGCAGCAGCAGCGGTGTCCCAGCCCCTCTTCATCAGAGCCCGGGCATCACCTAAGGCAGGACTCCTTTACAGGTTTACTTTCATCATGTGCTCCCTTCACATCTTGTTCCTGAACACACCAAACTTGCTTCTGAGTCCGCTCTGAGCCCTGGGCACTCTGCAGGGTGCCGTCCTCCGGGTGCTGGCCCGGGAGGCTTCTGCAGAGGCCCCTCCATGTTGACTTGCGCTCCCACATGGGTAGTAGATGTTCTGGCCCCAAAGACGACACGCACCCTCCCCACAAGGCCCCACCCAAGCCTGTGCCCCAGAAGGAGGGGGAGGTGGACATGGGTGTCCCAGGGGTGCCCCCCACTATCTTTCCCCAGCCTTTCAGTGTTCTCACAGGATGTCCCCTGTCCTGTAAATGGCACATGGTTTGTGAGTCCAGCCTACGATCTCTCATTTGACTAGAGCGTTTAGCCCATTGATTCAGGTTTAAATCTGTAATTGTGTTACATGCTCGGTTCAGTGGTACGCTTGAGTTTTGAGCTCAGGTGTGGATGACACAGTCAGCCTGCTTCACTGCATCTCACACGTGATCATCCCAATGTCAATGGCTTTGTGGTCTGATTTTGGAGCTTGATGTCTCCTCCAATTTAGGGGTGTCATTTTCCTGTGTTCGGTGGGTTTGATTTGAGTTCATGTCAAGGTAGGGATTTTAAGTCCGGAGTCCACAGTGGGGTCTGCAGGGAGCACCTATGCTTATTTCTTCTCTGTGCCTCAGGATGTTCATTGGGGGTTTTCAGACCTTTGCTGTGGTCTCAGACCGCAAGCCCTGGTGAGCGTCGGGGTGCGTTCAGGAATCGTGTTCTCTGTGCAGAGCCCCGTGCTGGAGGCTGTGCTCTCGCAGGGCCGGCTGTGTGCTGACTCCCATGCTGGGGCTGCCGCTGCGAGCGCCTCAGACACCAGGCAGAGGGTTCAGAGGTCAGAGGGGCTCTTCAGGCTGGAGTCTGGCTCCTGCACCACTGCTCGCCAGTGGCCGCCCTCTGCAAAACAAGGCCAACTCCTCTGTCTGGTACTCAGTGTCAGGACTCCTGCCAGATAGAGGAAGCAAATCAAGCTTCTCAATCACTCGAAGTCGCCCTGCCCCTGCCCTGCACCCCAGGGCCACTTGCTCGGTGCCTGCGGGGCAGCTGCTGCCCCGGGGCAGGAACGTCTGTGCCCCTGGACTCCCAGGAATCTGGCCCGGGTGGCGCTCCAGGGACGTGCAGGGAGCCAGGGATGCGGGATGCGGGTGCGGCGCCTGGTGGGGTGTGGGCTGGCACCCCCATTGGGGAGTGCCGTGCCTGAAGAGCCTGTGCCCATATGTCCACGGAGCACGTCTGCTGGGAACCGTGGGCACACGAGGCTCCTCGTAGCACACGGGCCGTCTGTCGAGCAGGGCTTCCGCTGGGCTTCCAGCCCCTGACTGGGGATGGCTGCTTTCACTCCTTCCTCCCTGAGGTCAAGGGTCAAGGTGACCATGGGGGATAGAAATCTGTTGTGGAGAGTGCGCGTGCGGTGGTCCACCGGCTCCTCCCCGCAGGGTGACAACTGCCCCTCAGGGAAGTCTGGTGGCCCATCTGCCGGCCCCGCCTTCACCCGACACCCGCCCAGGACACAGACCACAGCACCGGGTGTCAGGAGACGCTGGTCTTTATTCAAGAGCTGGGATGGGAACGCGACGAGGCACGTGTTGGTCTCGCGCCGGTGACCCGGCGGCCCGGGCAGCTGCCTGGCGACCAGGTCTGAGGTATTTCACGGCCGGGCTGTGGCTCTCGTGCAGCGCGGCCGCCGGGCCGGGGGCCAGTCTCTGCGCGGAGGTCGCCGGCGGCGGGGCTCAGGGGGCTCGGAGGCCCCGGGGTCAGACGCAGTTGTCGGGGACGCACGGGGCCTCCTCCTCCAGCGCCGGGCAGGGCGCCCCGTGGTTGGCGGGCCGCGAATGGACGTAGCGCGTCCTGCTCTTGGCCCCGGGCCGCCCGCACGGGCCTGCGCACAGCCCCCAGGACGACCACAGCGACACCTCGCAGTCCAGCGGCGTCTCCGGAGCTGGGGGCGCAAGGAGGACGGTGAGCGGGCCGGGGCTGCGGGAGAGGAAGGGGGCCCTCGCCCGAGACCGCCTCCCAACTTGGCCAGCAAACTCCTGATTTTATCAGCGCGCTTTCCAGCGGCCTCCAGAGCGACGCCACCAAGCACACCCCCGAAAAGCCACCCCCAGCGACTGGGTGAAGGTTTCCGCCCTGAGAGCCCGACGCCGGCTGGACCCCGGCTCTCCGGGGTGGGGGGAGGGGCGCGGGGAGGGCGGAGATCCTGTCGTGAAACGTTCTCTGACGTGGGCACAGACCGGCCGGGTCTCCACCGCCTGCTCTGCTGTTCCAGGCGCCGACCCTCCGGGAGGCTGGCACACTGGGGGCGCGGCCCCCTCGCTCGCCCGGCACCGGCGCACCGCTCGGCCCTCCCCCGCGGGCAGCACCGCCCCCACCGACCCGCTGCCGGGAGGGCACACAGGGGTCAGCGGGGACACCGGGCGGGGCCTGGGGCCTCTCCGACTCACTTCTGGGCTGTAGAAGTGTGAAAGGCTTTCAGCTGAAAATGCTGGCTAAGAGTTAACTCTTCGGTTTGGAGTTGAATGAACCGAATCCCAAATCTCTCAGAACCAGCGTCCCCACCCAAATGCTCCCATCCTGCTTCTGAAATCGCTCAGAGACGCGGGTTCACGCAGCCCCGACGGCGCTGCCCCGCCCTCTGAGCAGCGGCCGCCTCTCCCGGTTTGCCCCGTCCTCCCACTGCACGCGGCCACCCAACCCGGCTCTGTGGCCAGGCGACGGTGCTCTGCGTGGGGCGGGCCCAGGCCCCTGGGGGCGGGGCGCACGCGGGGGCGGGGGTGCCTCTGGGATCAGCGGGTGTCACTCCCCAGGCGGTCCCTCTGGGGCGGGCACTGACTTTCGAGGGTTATTCTAAGGGTGGGAGGTAAGAGCTGGAGCGGAGCTCAGGACCAGGTGATGTCTGAGCAAGTCCCCGACCGACACCCAAACCCGCTTCTGCCCCGACGCAGCCAGTGGTGAGCGTCGCGGCTGCCCGGCAGCCCGAGCGCCTGCAACCCAGGGTCACGCGTGTGAAGCGGGGGTGGGGGTGGGGGGTGGCCGTGGGCGCCTCGGAGGGGTGGGAGCTGGGCTCACCTGGCAGGCTGTCGGCGACCTCGTTGCCCCCGCCCCCCAAGCCCGGGGCGGGCGGGAAGGCCCTGGGGCTGTGCAGGAGCCGCGCCAGGGTCAGGGTCACCGTAGCGATGGGAGGCAAGGACTTCAGCCGCGGGTAGTAGAAGGAGTTCACGGGGTGGCTGGGAGAGGAGGCCGTGATCTGGAGGAGGGGCCCGGCCCGGAGATGGGTCAGGAGGGGCCAGCCCCGCCCCCAGGCCTCGGCTGTCCTCCCGGGCAGCGCCGCCGCGCAGAGAGCTGCCATCCCCTCACCTCGGTCACCGTGTCCTGCGGGACGGTCGCGAACTTGGGGGATGAGAAGGTGAAGCCGCTGTCGGTCCCGGCGTCGTAGGGGTGGAGGTCCACCGCCACCTGCTCCCTCCAGCGGCCCCCGTCACACAGGTCCATGCTCTCGACGCCCACGAACCAGTCGGGGCTGGGGACGATGCGGACCACGAAGGACACCTGGGGGCCGAGGGCTCAGCGGCAGCCCCCGCGCCCCGCTCCTGCCCGCCCGCCCACCGTCCACGCCGCCCCACTCACGAGCGAGTGCCTGGAGTGGGCCTCAAGCTGCGCCGACGTCTGCCCGGTGCCGCTGGGCACGGCGGGGGCCGAGAACACGCCGTGCACGCTCTGCAGCTTCTCCCCGGCAGCTTCCATCTCCCGCATCAGTGCCCAGGCCTCGCCGCGCTCGGCGAACTCCCTCAGCCCGTTGCTCGCATACTGGCCCTTCCTCCACAGGCTGTAGTCGGGGCTGTGCACTGCCCCTGGGCCCCACCCACCCGTGTGAGCATCACCCCTGGACACCGCCCCTCCCCCCGCGGGGCCACGCGGGATGTCCCACAGGTGGCCTCCCACTGCCCGGCACCTGGCTGGTAGGACGGGCAACCGGCCGGCCCTTCCCGTGACCCAGGCCACCCTGCCCCGCCTCGGCCCCGAAGCCCGGGACATTGCTGCCGGCACACAGTAGGCACTCAGCCAGTACCTCCCGCACTGAAGTGAACTGGGTGAGGTCCCCTCCACACTGTGAAGTGCGGGGCCACGGTCGGGTGACCGTCCCCTCCCGGGCAGTGGGGGTCACCGCCAGGCCCGCCGGGCACGGGACGGCAGGGGCTGCACTCACCCAGCAGGGGTGACCACTGCGCGGGTGGGCGGAACATCGGGTACTGCTTGGGGAAGGATGCCTGGGTCCACTTGCCCGTGAAGGTGATGCTGTACTTGGCCAGGGGCTGGGCCGTGCACATGGACTCTCCCCCCAGCGGCTGGCCAGCCGAGCAGCCAAGTGTGGCCAGGAGGGCCCAGAGGGCTCCACCCCAGGCGGCAGCCGGACTCGGGGTTCCCATCACCTACGAGAAGGCGGGGCACATGCTGCACCGCTGGTCCCCGATGCCCTGCGCACGGCCCCTGGTTACAGGCCCCCGAGGACGCCGGTCACCTCCCTCCACGTTCCCCCTCCAGGCTCTGGCTGGGCCTGACCCCGTGGCTGGAAAGCCAAGCCATGTTGGGTTACAGGAACCCAGGGCGCCTGGCCGGTTACACCTGGCATGGAGCTCACAGCCAGCTCAGCGCCCTGCGGCTTTCCCGAGGGGCACACCTCTGGCGCTGCCGTCTGAGGGAACCCCGGGAACCAGGAGGGTCGCCGTGCCCCGGACTAGATGGGCCTCCCTCTTGGGGTGCTGCCCCTCTTGGGGTGCTGCGGGTTTCTGGCGGGGGGCAGCGCCAGGAGGCCAGCGCGGCTGCGGGGCCGGGGCCAGCACACACAGTACTCACCCAGCAAGAGCGACCGGAGGCTGTGGGCAGCTGAAGGTCCCAGCAAGAGCCCAGAGCTCCAATTTATGCTGCAGAAGGCACCCAGCCGGCCAATGAGGCCCCAGATCCTCCACCGCGGCCGCCGGAGAGCGAGCGGAGCGGCAGATAGCACGCGGGGGAGAGGGAGAGAAAGGGACCTCAGTGCTGGAGCTGGCCTGGCCGCCCGCCCACTCTGACGCCGAGCAGATGCTGCTCCAGCGCTGAGGTCACTCCCCTTGGGCGCCGGCCACTCGCCGCACCCCTTCCTTTGTCTTTCCCTCCAGCCCACCCCCCTCTCCCCCCAGTTCTCTCCGTTCCCATCAGGCCCTCCCTGGTGTCTCCCCGGAGGGGGTGCCAAAGCCAGCTGCTGGGAAGAGAGCTGGGCCAGGGCCGCCAGCGTGCACTGCCCTCAGGGCAGGGTGGGACGTCAGGGCCATGGTCAGGCCTGACATCTGTCCGTCTGTCCAAGTGCTGAGGACGGGCGGGGGAGCAGGGCCCCTGGGTTCAGCGGACACAGCTGCCTCCTTCCCGCGTACAGAGCTGCATGGAGCAGCCATGCTGTCCACACCGTGGCCAGGGCACTGGACCGTCCCCCCGAGGGGAGTCGGAACCATGAGGCCGCCTTCCCCAAGCGCCAGGAGGTGACCCCGGGCCCCCCAACTTCCCTCATGGGGAAGAGCTCCAAGGATGCCTGGCATACGGAAGAAACTGCCAGCAGATTCTTATCTTTGCTCACTGTCAGGAGAACATTTCCAGAACGCTCATTATGGGGCCTGGGAGCCGGGAAGGACAAGGTAGTGGGATGGTCTGGCTTGTAAGAACCGCCCCGGGAGCTTTAAAGCTTAAAAGGAAGCATTCGGAGTTTTGAAACCACCTTAATGTTTTACACATTCCAAAAAAGAGAGAGAAAAATAAAGAGAATCCACAAGAATAGACTGCAAACAAAAACAAATGATCGAACCTGTATTTCAAGTAAACAACACAACCGCGGGGAAGTGGCTGTGAACACCGCGTTCAGACTGCGGGTCCTGAGGCTCGCAACAGAGCCCAACGCAGTGGTTCTCAAACACTTTGGTCTCGGGACCCCTTACACTCTGAAAAGTCACTGAGACCCACAAAGAGCTTCTGTTTGTGTGGGTGACATCCGTCAATCTCACCGTGTTTGAGATCCTAATGGAAATGCTCGGAATACTTATCAATTCACTTAAAAATAACAAAAATAAACCTATTGCACATTGACATAAATAGCAATGCTTTATGGAAAACAACTCCCTTTCAAAAAGAAAACCCTTGTGAAAAAAGCGGGGAGTGCAGCTCTTTTTCCGTCTGGCTTCCTGGGAGGCATGGGACGGTCCCTGCCGCCCTGCGGTCGCTCCGAGGTGCGTGTCGTGCTAGTCGCCATCCTCGCAGAAAGGCCAGCCGTGCAGGGACACAGCTGGAGCTCGGAAGGCTCATCACGCGTGGGTGTGCCACGTGGCCTCTGGGGACGTCCCCACACCCTCGCGAGCCGGGCAGAACGGGCAGGGGTGTCTTTGCTCACACCCTGTCCTTGGAGAAGTGGCTGATCCGGGTTTGAGGAGAGAAGGTGGGAGGTCGGCCTGGGCCGTTTCGTGCCGGGAAGTGAGGACGTGCTTGGGCAGCGCTGGCCCGCCGTCCAGCGGCCGCGGACAGCCTCAGGGCTCGCCCCATTTTACAGGAGGCTCCCCTCCTAGCCCCTCACACCCACAGCTCTGCCCTCCCGGGGCCCCGCGTCGACGTGCGGCCAGGGGGGACTGAAGGCTGGACCTTCTGTTTGCTCAGGGCTCCCCCGGGAGGGGCCGGGGGGGCGGGTGAACAGGGAGGCACTTTCTTTGGTGGTGGAGTGACCCTGAGAGCATGCCTGAGGAGTCCTTGGGACACAGCGGGGCACGGGGTGCCCTGCTCAGAGAGGGGTGCGGAGGGCAGCTTGGGAGCCGGCGGCCTGTGGCCCCTTGGCCTGGGCTGGGTCTCCTCCACCAACCAGGACGCGGTGCCCCGTCCCTCACGGGCACCAGGTGAGGTGGCATCTGGGCAGCACTTGACAGCCCTACAGACAGCAGGCTCCTCTACACACAGGTGCCCCTCACCGGGTAAAGTCATCCGTTTGCAAACACATGTCCAGCACCTGCCGGGTCTCAGCGCTGGGAACACGGGAGTGACCCCAGCGGACAGAAGCCCTGCTCCCCGAGGCTGTGGGGCTGGGGGCCTGGGTGCGTTTGTGGGTGGAATTCTGTTCTTCGGCGACTGCTTGGTTCTCTGGCCGACACTGAGGCCAGGGTCCCCTCCCGTAAGTCGGTCTATGGTCAGTCACCCCGAGGTGGCTTCTGGGGACCGAGGCTCAGGGCTGTGCTGTGGCCAGGCCTCTGCAGACTCCACACTCGCTGACTGCTGCCCCTCCCCGCTTGCCCCAGTGGCAGATCCCTGTCCAAGCCCCGCTTCCCAGGCCTGCCTGCATCCCCCGCCCACCCACGACTCCGATGGCTGCAGCGGGCACCCCGACCCCAGGGCCGCTGTAGCTCAGATGAGTGCACAGCGCAGGACGAGCCGCTGACACTGTCCTCCCAGGGCCTGGCGGTTCTAAAAGGCGTCTTCTAGCCGAGTGTTGCTCGTGGTGGACTTGGGGCGGGGTCTGGGCTGCCCCAACTGGCCCCGGGGGGGCGTGGAGTTAGCAGGAGTCCCTGTGTGAGCCGCTGAGGACGGGCCAGGCACACGGGATGCCGGGGAGGCAATGGTCATGTCCGTGCCCCGGGCTGGGGCCCTGCCACGGCCCAGAACCCAAGGGGCCCGAGGGACATAGGGCTCCAGCGGGACCTTCCATTTGTATTCTGGCCAAGGGGCTCTTGAGGCCGGAGTAACAAGGGCTCTTTCAGGTGGGGCCCTGGGTGGGGGGACGCCCATCTCCTTGGGAGCACCCAGACCTGGCGTGGAGTCTGGCTCCTCAGGGGCTGGTCGGCTGACAGGCACGAGTTTGTTTGCTGGTCTGTCCCCTCACCAGACGTTGACCGAGGGCCAAGTTCCTGCCAGACGCCGCAGCCCGCACACAGGGGCTTCCCATCCCCGAGGCTGAGCCCTCCCAGCGCCCTGCTGGCCCCTTGCCCGCCCGCCCGCACTCCTGTCCCAGCACCTCCTCCCCGTGTGCCCCAGGGCCTTTGCACTGCGGCTCCCTCTATCTGGAGACCTCTTTCCAGGCCGGCCTCTTCCCGTCTCAGGTCTCAGGGAGAGCCCCTCCTGACAGGGCCCCCGGAAGGCCTGGTCGGCCCTGCCTTGTTTACAGTCTTGGCTCCTGCAGAGAAGTAAGTCTGCCCGAGCAGACAGGGATGTGCCCCGGGGGTCCTGCAGCCCAGAATCTGAGGAACGCAGCTGTGAGCTGCTGCCCACCTGCCCAGAGACCTCGCTCCCTCCCTCCTTCCCACCTCACTCCATCCTGGGTTCAGGTCTCTTAGCACTTCTGATTGGTGGGACCTGAGTCAGGTCAGGGAACCCTGGGTCCGGGAGGCGCTAGGATGGGTGCTGGGTGAGCTGAGCCCCCCAACAGCACCCGGTTCCCTGCGCTCGTGCAGGGAGGCCCAGCGGGGGCCTCGCCGCTGGCTCGGCCTCTGTGGGTGTCACCCCTGCGAGCACGCCTGGCTTGCAGAAGGGCCAGGGGAGCCAGGGCTCTCGCCAAGCCTCACCTTCACGGAGGAGGCCTCCATGGCCGCCGACCGCAGGCCTGGGAGGAGATATGCCTCCATCTGGCTGTAAACATGAACGTTCCCTCCTCTGCTCAGCAGCCCGGCTTCCAGAAACACAGGACTGTCTGTGCAGCAGAATTTGCTGTGTCTCCATCCCAGTGAAGATTCCAGGACCTCAGCAAAAACGGCAGAGTGAGGAGCTGGGAAAACACTGTCCGTTGTAATAGCAACGAGAAAACGGGACAAAACGGCCAGAGCCAGCTTCTTCTGTACTCTGGAAATTAACCAGAAGCTTGCAGCAGTCCTTGGAGAGCTGTTTTTTGTTTTCTGTTTTTCAATCAAGAAAATTAGCCGAATCTTGGTAAGAGCAGCTATGAGGTTTTTGGTTTTTTACCATCTTAACCATTTTTCAGTGACAGCTCAGTGGCATTAAGCACATTCACATTGTTGTGCCGCCGTCACCACCATCCGTCCACAGACCTTTTCATCTTCTGAATCTGAAACTCTCTCCCTTTCCAGCAATAGCTCCCTGTCCCCTCCTCTCAGCCCCAGAAACCCTCACTCTACTTTTTGTCTCTGTCATTTTGAAGACTCTAGGGACATGATCTGAGTGGAATCGTACAGTGTTCGTTTGTCCTTTTGTATCTGGCTTATTTACTCGGCATAATGTTCTTAGGTTCATCCATGTTGTAGCAGGTGTCAGAATTCCTTTGTTTTTTTTAATGTCCCTGTAATTTTTTTTTCTTGTAAGTCAGTGTTTACAAAGTGTAATGTACATAAAGAAAATTATACTTTCCCTTGCATATAGCTC
This sequence comes from Physeter macrocephalus, assembly GCF_002837175.3. Lineage (NCBI taxonomy): Eukaryota > Metazoa > Chordata > Mammalia > Artiodactyla > Physeteridae > Physeter > Physeter macrocephalus. The sequence continues at coordinate 145,377,068 of NC_041220.1, read as the reverse complement.
AGTGGATTTTCAGAAATGGAAGGCATTCATGTAATCAGTAATTGGATCAAGGAATAGAAATTTAAGAACACAGGAAACCTCCTCTTTTGTTACCTTCCAGTCACTACCATCCCCGAAGTGAACACTGTTCTAATTTCCAACTTTATCAGTTATTTTTGCCTCTTTTTATGCCTGATACAAATAGTCACATAATGTACTGTTGGTGTTTGACTTCCTTCATAGAATCCCCTTCCTTTTTAAGGCTGAATAATCGTCCACTGTACGTATTTACCACACTTTGCTTATTCATTCATCTGACAATGGACACCTCCACATCTTAGCTATTCTGACTAATGCTGCTGAACAAGGTGACACAAGTATCTCTTCGGGACCCTGCTTTCAAGCCTTTGGGGTAGAAGTAGAATCGCTTCATATGGAAATTCTTTAAAAAAATTTTTTTTGTTGAAGTATAGTTGGTAGCTCTGTTTTTAATGTTTTGAGGGACAGCCACATCGTTTTCCACAGCTGCTGCACCATTTCACATTCCTGTTAACCGTGCACAAGGGTTCCAGCTTCCCCGCATCCTCTCCAAGCTGTGAGGTGTTTTAATTTGCCCTAGGCCCATGCCCCACCCTCCGGCTCTGTAGTAGCCTTGAAAATTGACAACCCAGATTCATGGTGAAAACCAACAACCCAGCGCCACTGGAGAGATCAGAATGGAGCCGAGCACTTTCAAAGCCGTGTCCCCAGAAACTTGTCATTATTTGACCTGTCCGTTGGTTTCCTGGAAGACCCCCACTTGCAAGGCTGTCTGTATTTGACTTGATTCGGAGCCCACCCAGGATGAAAAGCCTTTTCCCCAGGGCTGATGGTTGAAAACGGTTACAGACGATTAATGAACCTTGCAGCAGCCGAGGTGATGGATAACCATGAGGACAAATAAGAGAGTAACCAAGGAGCTTCGAAGGAAAACCTGAGGCTGCAGACTGCCTGGCTGCATGCGGAAAATGTGGCCTAAGACCCACAGAGTCTCGCAATAAAGACTGGGAAACTCATTGGTTCCAGGCATTTAAGGAAATCTCTGTCCAGTCATTGACCACTAAGCTGATGAAGCTGAGACTTAGTGACCACACATGGCAAAGAATACCGATTCAACAGAATTAATTCAGAAATGTCACTAAACAAACTACAGCAGGCAGCAACAGCAACAAATCCCAGGGAAACCACTAGGAAAATAACCGAAAAACATGGTAAAACAAACAACAAGTGGGGAACTTCCCTGGTGGCGCAGTGGTTAAGAATTTGCCTGCCAATGCAGGGACATGGGTTCGAGCCCTGGTTCGGGAAGATCCCACATGCCGCGGAGCAACTAACCCTGTGCGCCACAACTACTGAACCTGCGCCCTAGAGCCCGCGAGCCATAACTACTGAGCCCGCACACCTAGAGCCCGTGCTCCACAACAAAAGAAGCCACCACAATGAGAAGCCCGCGCACTGCAACAAAGAGTAGCCCCCGCTCGCCACACCTAGAGAAAGCCCACGCGCAGCAACGAAGACCCAACGCAGCCAAAAATAAATAAATAAAATTAAAAAGAAAAGAAACAAGTGAATTAAAATGAGACACTAGAAAATATCCCTTTAACACAAAGGGAGGCAGCATAGAGGAATAGAGGAACAAAAAAGATATAATACAGGTGAAAACAAGTAGCAAATGGCAGATCCTACCTTACAGTTGAAGATTCAATATGAATTAAATATCAGTTAACTGATAGTGAATGGCAGACTGGACAAAAATAAAACCTGGTCTTACTACATGCTGTCTGCAAAAGACCGACGTTCCGTTCAAAGACAGAAAGAGGTGGAAGTAAAAGGATGAACCAGCTGAACCAAACAGTAAACAAAAGCAAGTGAGAGTGACTCTACCCTATGAGGCAAAAGAGGCTTCAGGACAGATATGGTTACAAGAGACAGAGAAGGGCGTTTTATAATGATAGCAGGCGAATCCTTCAAGAAGATATAACCGTTACAAAGTATATGCATCTCACAATAGAGTCCCAAAATGCGTGAAGCACACCAGACAAATGAAGGGTGAAATGGACAGTTCAACAATAATCATTGGGGACTGTCAACTTTCAATAGCCTGTTTTCAATGACAGATAAAGCAACAAGACAGCAGATCTCCAGGAAACAGAGGACGTGAGCTACTCTGTAGACCCAGTGTAGACTCGGCCCAGCAGGCGTCTGAGAAGACTCCACCCAACAACAGTGTGTTCTTCAGCACATGGAGCATCTCCAGAATAGACCACGTGACAAGATGTCTCAGTAAACTTAAAATGATTGAAATCATGCAAAATACGTTCTCTCACCACAACGGAATGAAATTAAAAATCAGTAACAGGAAGACATTTAGGAAATTTAAAAATACATTGAAATTAAACCTTATACTCCTTAGTAACCAATGGGTCAAAGAAAAAATCACATTATAATTTAGAAAATACTTTTGAGGTAAAATGAAAACACAACATATGGAAACTTATGGGATGAAGCAAAGCAGTACTTAGAAGGAAATAAATAAGATCTCAAATCCGTAACCTAACCGTCCACCTAAAGAAACTAGAAAAAGGAGAGCAAACTAATCCAAATCAAGCAGAAGGAAATAATAAATATTAGAGCAGAAATACAGGAAACGGAGAATTTCAAAAATTGAGAAAAATCAATGAAAACAAAAGTTGGTTCTTTGAAAAGATCAAGAAAATTGACCAGCTAGACCAAGAAAAAAAAAGAGGAGATTCAAATTACTAAAATCAGGAGTGAAATAGGAGACATTACTAATGACCTTACAGAAATAAAAAAGAATTATAAGAGAATCCTATGAACAACAGTACGCCAATAAATTAGATAACCTACATGAAATGGATAAATTCCTAAAGACACAAACTACCAATGCTGACTGAAGAAGAAATAGAAAATCTGAATAGACCTATAAAAAGAGATTGAATTAGTAATAAAAAAAACTTACCATAAAGAAAAGTTCAGGATCATATGGCTTCACCAGTGAATTTCACAAAATATTTAAAGGAGAATTAATACCAATCCTTCTCTAAATCTTCCGAAAAAATAGAAGAGGGAACACTTCCCAACTCATTCTACAAGGCTAGTATTACCCTGATACCAAAACTAGATGAAGTCATTGCAAGAAGAGGAAAAGGAAAGCTTTCCCCCTAAAATTAGGAAAAAGACAAGGTTGCCCACTCCTGTTACTTCTATTCTACATTGTGTTGGAGGTTCTAGCCAGGAAAATTAGGCAAGAAAATGAAACAAAAGGCAACCGGTGACAAAGTAGAAGTAAAACTATCTCTGTTTGCAGATGACATGATTTTGTATACAAAATCAAAAGAAATCCGTACAAAAAATATTGGAGCTAATAAATGAGCCTAGCAAGATTGCAGATATAAGATCAATACACAAAAATTAGTTGTATTTCTATACACTAGCGGGAAACAATCTGAAAGTGAAATGAAGAAAACAATTCCATTCACAATAGCATCAAAAAGGATAAAAAACAGGAATCAATTTAAGCAAAGAAGTATAAGAGTCGTACACTGAAAACTATAGAACGTTGTTGGAAGAAATGAAAGAAGACATACAGACATCTCACATTCATTGATTGGGAGAGTTAGTATTGTTAAGATGGAAACATTCCCCCAATCCATCTACATATTCATTACAATCCCTATCAAAATTCCAACCGCTTTTTTTCCCCTCCAGAAATGGAAAGGCTGATCTTAAAATTCATATGGATTTGCAAAGGGCCCCAGATAACCAAAATAACCTTATAAAAGAGGCACTAAGTGGGAGAACTCATACTTATCAATTTCAAAAATTATTACAAAGCTACAGGAATCAAGACAGTGTGTCACTGGCATGAGAATAGACATAGAAGCCAATGGAACATTACTGATAGTTCAGAAATGAACCCTCACATTTCTGGTCAATTGATCTTTGACAAGGGTGCCAAAACCATGTGCTAGAGGAAAGAACAGTGTCTTCAGAGATGGTGCCGAGACAAATGGACGTCCACATGCAGAAGAGAGAACTTGGTTCCCACCTCATACCGTATACAAAAATTAGGTCAAAACAGATCAAAGACCCAAATGTAAAACTAAAACTATAAAAGGAATCTTAGGTATATATTTTGTGACCGTGGATTTAGGCAATGATTTCTTAGCTTTTGACACCTGAAGCACAAACAACCAAAGGAAAAATAAATTATGCTTCATCAAAATGAAAAACCTTTGTTCTTCAAAAGACACCATCAAAAGACACCATCAAGAAAAGACAGTCAAGGACTTCCCTGGTGATGCAGTGGTTAAGAATCCACCTGCCAATGCAGGGGACACGGGTTTGAGCCCTGGTCCAGGAAGACCCCACATGCCGTGGAGCAGCTAAGCCCGTGAACCACAACTACTGAGCCTGCGCTCTAGAGCCCTCAAGCCACAACTACAGAGCCCACGTGCCACAACTACTGAAGCCCGTGCGCCTAGAGCCAGTGCTCCACAACAAGAGAAGCCACCGCAATGAGAGGCCTGCACACAGCAACGAAGAGTAGCCCCCACTCGCTGCAACTAGAGAAAGCCCATGCACAGCAACGAAGACCCAACGCAGCCAAAAACAAATAAATAAATTTTTTTTTTTTAAAAAAAGAAGAAGAGACAGTCAAAACAATTGGTGGCTCCTGTGTGCCAGGCACAGTCCTCAGCACCAGCCACGTCAAGGGGTAGAGCAAAGATGCCAGCCCGGGTGGAGCCTGGTATTCAAGACGAGATGCAAAGGAGAAAACACAGAGAGGAAACCAGACAAGCACACAGGTTCGCAATAAACTGCTGGTATTTCCAGAGAGAATAAGACACAGGGAAATTTGTCTCAAAGATACAGTATAGTAAGTTCCCTACGTACGAACAAGTTCTGTTCCGAGAGTGTGTTCGTAAGTCCAATTTATTCGTACGTCCAGCAAAGTTAGCCTAGGTGCCGAACTAACACAATTGGCTATATCGTACTGTACTGTAATAGGTTTTTATTTTTCACACATATAATACATAAAAAACACACAAAAAATAAAGAAAACATTTTTAATCTTACAGTACAGTACCTTGAAAAGTACAGTAGTACCAGCTACATCACTGCTGCTTTTACCCTTGCTTCCAGACATCCTGGCCCTGAAATAAAGACACTTTACTACCGTACTCTATACAGTACTGTACAGTAAAGTACACAAAAGCACAGCCACCGGCAGAGGATGCACACACGGGACAATGTATGCCAGACACATGACTAACTTGCCTGATTGGACGTGGGAACACACGTTCGCATCTTTGAAAGTTCACAGCTTGAAGGCTGGCGTGTAGGGGGCTTAGTGTAGAAGAAAATGCTCCTTCAGCGAAGGAAGTTCTGGATAGGCAGACTCTTGCAGTGGTGCCCGCCGGGAGTAACCGAGAGCCTGGACATCTCAGGGGTGGGGGAGTTGGTGGATACGTGGCCTCCGAGGAGAAGGAGCCCAACACACCCGTGAGCAACAGTCCTGGGGGAAGGCCCGACTGCCTCCACCGTCCCTGCAGAGTGTTCTGGAAGACGCAGCCATGGGGCTTTGCATTCAGGGCAGGAAGCCTTTTTGGGCTCCCGTGAGCACTCAGGCCCCCAGCGCTGCAGGGACCACGGGCCTCAGAAGGGTCTGGAAGGAGCCTGCCAGCACCCAGGGCCCCGCGTGGGGTCTGCTCTGGTTATCGGCCGGCACTTGACCAGCCAGCCCGGGACCGACTGCCTGGAAACCACCGCACCGTCTGTTTTGCCTACAAACCTGCACGTGGGCAGGGCTCAGTGGGCAGCTGGTCCCCGCTCCTCCTGGTGTCACTGGGTGGCTGGAAGGCCACGGCCGAAGTCATCCAGAGGCCCTTCCGCTCACTGCCCGGGGTTTCATGCTGGCCTGGGACCTTGGCGGGGCCTGGAGCCCCTGCCCGTGGCTTCTGCGTGCCCCGTGCTTCCTGAAGCGCGGTGGCTGCCTCCCGGGCAGGGGCCCTGGGAACGCGAGCCAGGAGGAAGCTGCATGGCCGTTCCTGACCTGCCCTCGTGAGTCGTGGAGCCACAGCCCCGGGTCACGGGACAGGCAGCAGACCCCACCTCTCGCGGGGAGTGGCGCCGTTCTAGAAAACGTGGGGCTGGAGGGCTTGTGGACATTTGGGGGACCTGTGAGCTGCCCTTGGGTCTTTGCTGCAGCTCACACCTGTCAGGAGCTGCCAGGTCCCTGCAGGGACACACCAGTTACAGGGTCGTCGCACCCAGGGGCCAAAGCGTGGCGTGTTGAAGAGGATCAGGTGCCCCAGGTTTCTCTGCGGCCCCCAGTCCCAATGCAACCCACCGGTCAGAGGTGGGCTCCGAAGGTGACGCTGAGTAACCAGCTGACCAGCGTCGGGCAGGGAAGCAGCCGCAGAGCAGCCGAAGGTCAGGTGCTCAGAGAGCAGGTGAAAGCCCCGTGGGAAGGTTACCCAAAGCGGGGCGGGGCTGAGCTACAGACGAGGGCTGGGACCCCACGCCATGCTCCCCCCACGCCCAGGCCCACGACAAGGGTGCCCAGTGTGAGCTCCCACCCAGCAGGATATGGGGCGGGTGGAGCCTGTGCTTCCCCGTCTGCTCTGGGTCTCGGCCACGAGTGTAGACAGACAGTGCTGAGCGGTCGCACACGGGAAGGGCCCAGCGGGGGGCAGGAGGGTCCTCACTGCTCACCCGACCCCCTGGCCCGATGGCCTCTTCCCGGGCTGTGTGCTCCGCTGCCTCTTACGCCCCCTCTGGGACCCTGTCTAGCAGAGCTCGGCCTTGGGAAGGGCTCTGAGGTCTGCAGGGACGGCCTGGGGGTCGGGGAGGGGGGCACTGGCCGGAGTGGGCAGCAGGGGACGGTGCTGGAATGTGTGTACAGCCCAGAGGGGATGCTGAGCCCACGGGCAGGACCCCAACACACACTCCCGATGGGGTTTGGACCAGGGCAGGTGGAGGGGGCAGGGCCCCCAGGACAGCAGCCCCCGCCTCTGGGCCTGGGCGCCCAGCACCAGGGGGGTGGCCCTGGGCCTCCGGGCTCTGACGGGGCGGCGGACGCTCCACGCCCGGGGGTGAGCTGGGCTGAGGAATCCCTGAGCCAGAGTTGCCTCGGGGTCTCTGCAGAGCGTGGGGTGTGACCAGCTCCCTGACGGCCTCCAGCCCCTCTGGCTCCCAGTGTGCTTTCCCACAGAGACGAGCCCTGTCCTCATGACCCCGCAGGCCAGCACAGCAGCTGTGCAGGGATGGAGCTCCGTACAAGCGCTGAGTCAGAGGCCCTCCCTGGTGGCCAGGCTGGCCGTGGATCCTGGGGAGAGTTTTGGGATTTGGGGATTTACGCTTTAATTTTCACATTTTCTTCCTCCCCCTGGATTTTCCTCTGTCGCTCTCCACGGGGCTGTGAAGTCATCTGCTATATCTGAACCTGGAAGCCGAGTTCTGATGGGCTCCGGGAGCTCCGTCTCCACAGGAAAAGCATCTTTCCTTGGAAGGACACGTGGTGGGGAGAGGGGCAACTTTGGAGAGAGCCAGCAGAGGGCTGCTCCCAGCAGAGGGGTGCTATCAGCAGAGGGGGTGCTCCGAGCAGAGGGCTGCTCTCTGCCTAAGCAGGGGGCCCCAGGAGACGCCTCGCCCCTGGGGCAGAGAGCACCTCCGCCGACACCTCCCTCCCCGTCTGCCGGGTTCACAGGACTCACAGTCTGGGTTACAGGCTGGGGAGGGGTGGGGCGTGGGGGGGAGGCACAGCCTGTTGCTGCTAAAAGCCTGGAAGTGCCCCGCTGTCCAGGGGGCCCCGGCCCCTGGGCACTCGCCTCAGTGCTCCCTGTACCACAGCCCCACCTGGTCCAGCAGGCTCCCAGGAGCCACACCACCCATTGACCCTGTCAGCAAGGAGACAGAGCCATGGGGAAGGGGCTGGCTGAAGCCGCAGACCGCAGGTGACAGCCGGGGCCGAACCCTCGGGCTGGGCTCTTCTGCAGAGCAGAGCCGGCCCAGCACCGGGGGAGGGAGGCGGGGGGGCCGAGGTGTCCGGGTGAAGGATCCGCGGGCCACAAGCCTCAGTGTCTGGCGGGACAGGGGCTGCCGGGGCTCTGCTTCACTGCCCCCGCACCGGGGCACCGGGCGGCACACGCGTACACACCCCACGCACAGCCCTGCGCCCCCGCCATCGCAGCCGGCGTCCCAGGCTGACCCTGCGGCTGTTTTCGAGGACGCGCCTGCCCCACGCCCCCTCGCCCCTGTCACTTTGCTGGGGTAGCTGTCCTGAGATGGGTCCACCCGTCTGTCCAGTGGGGAGAGACCACACTGCAGCTCAGGGACCTGGCCTCAGGGCTCTCCCCAGAGCCCCTGCAATGCCAGCGGCCCCGGCCTTGGGGCTGGCAAGTGAGGCCGTGACACCCCTGGTGGCCTCACTCGCTGTGGCCCTGAGCATTGCTGGGGGGGTCCTGGGGGGAAGCGACCGCTAGGGCTCCCCATCCTGGGGAAGACACACCGCCTGGGCTTTGAGCACGGCCGGCGGGGCTACCGGAGGGCAAAGTACCCTCCCCGAGCGGTGCCCCCTGGCCTCCATCCACCCCTCCCTCAAGATGGGCAATGGCCCCTCCTGGGGTCTGTGCTGCAGCGTCCAGGCCTGTCCTGTCTAGTCAGGGTGTCAGGTTCAACCGGAGGGAGCCCGGTCAAGGGGCCGCCTTCAGACGGGGGGCATCACCGGAGGAGCCAGCCCCGCTGGGGAGGGGTCGCCAGGGCGGTGTGCGAGCAGCACCGTGCCCTGTCCCCTCCCCCTGCCCAGGCGGCCTCCCCGCTTCGCCCCACAAGCCTGGCGAGGCCGGCACCCCGAGGACCAGGGGAGGCCTCCTTCCCCTCGGGACCCACTTCCCAGCCTAGAATTCTGGGCCCACAGCCTTGCGGCCAGACGCCCCGGCTCCAGCCTCGCGGTGGCCTGCTTTCCGCCGGGCGCGGTGGGAATGTGGGTCAGCGTCAGCTCACGTGGCCGGGCGCCAGAGCCGCTGGCAGGAAAAACATGAGGCGCAGCCCTGGCCGCCGGCGGGGCCCACTCCTCCCCCAGGGGCACCTGAGGGGGCCCGCCCGCCCCGTGGGTGCCCCTACCGCCCCAGCAGGGGGTCTGCAGCACCTCCTAGAGTCCTCGGCCCCCCTGAGCAGCCCACAGGGCCCCGATCCTCCAAATAGCTCTGCTCGCGGGGAGAGGAGTACCCCAATTTGGGAGGGCGCCCCGGCGTGGCGCCTGCTGCGGCCCCTACAGACCGCGGAGAGCAGAGCCGGTGGGGGGCTCGGAGGCTCACGTGCACCTTGTGCAATGCCCCCCCTCCTTCTGGGACTTCCCAAAGGACATCTTACAAACGTGGAAGGCGAGCCTTTTCCTTAGGGATTTAAAGGAAGCATCAGCTGCCCCCCGCACCCCAGCCACAGAGAAGGAGAGGAGTGGGCCGGAGCCCAGCAGCTGCTCTTCGGCTGGGGTGCACGGAGCCCGCCTCGGTCGGGTGACAGGACGGGGGTAGGCGAACGTCCACCCTCTGGCGAGCCAGCGTGCGCTCCGGGCTTCCACAGGCAGACCACGAGCCCTCGCCCCGCACCACCCCGACCGCAGAGACGCTTGTGAGGAAAACGTTCGTTTCTGAACTGACTTCAGGCTTACAGAAAAGTGGCCGAAACAGTCGAGTTGCTTGTCCCGTCCACCGTTAAGGCTTTAAGCGCCCCAAAGAGCGGTCAGAACCAGGACGCTAACGCTAACACCTGTCGCTAGCCAAGCCGCAGACCCGCGCAAACGTCAGCAGCTTCTGCTGGCGTCGCTCCGTGCAGGGCCCCCTCCCGGACCCTGTGCTGCCCTGCGGACCCGCGAGTCCTGGGCGGTTTGAAGGTGTGATCAGGCGTCGGAGGCTGGCTTGGGCAGGAGTGCCATGGGGGCGGCAGGGCAGGCGTCCCCCTCAGGGGTCAGGCCGGGGTGCTAACGTGTAGATCCCTGTGTTCAGGCCGGGGCGAGCGCCCCCAGGGCTCGGCACCTGGGCCCCGAGCTGCTGGGGTGAGGCCCCCAGCCAGGCACAGGCCCTGCGGGCGCAGATGGGATTTGTGGGGAGACGGTGGCTCTGGCCAACCTTCCCCAGGTCCTCTGCAGGGAGACCCTGTCCTGTCTCCGTTCTCCTGGCTCCCCCCGTCCTGGGGGTCCTGCCCTCTGTGGGGGAGGGGCCGGCAGCCAGACCCCTGATGTCCTGGACGTCCTGACCGCAGTGGGCCTGGAAGGGTGCCAGGCGGCGTGGGCTTTGGCTCGGCCCCTCGTCAGCTGTCTGGGGGGCAGCCCCCCCTGGGGGACACAGTGCAGGGAAGTGGGTGCACCTGGGTCCCGCGGGGCCTGGCGGGGGCTGTCCACCACTCCCCTCTGAAGGCAGTAAGTTTCCCCTTTGCTGTGGTGATCTGAGCTGGGGTCCTGTGACTGATGTGAGAGGGGGCCAATTCGGGTAGTCCTTGGCACCCTGGCCTCTTAGGAGGCTTGCGGAGGCTGGAGGCTGCCCGCCCTCCCACCGACCTTTACCCTTCACCCCCAGTGGGCCGGGAAGCCGCACCCAGAGGGAGCCCAGGCCAGGGGACGTGCCCAGGGAAGGAGCGGCCTCTCCCGCTTTCTTAACGGGCCACGCCCGCAGGAGGCCGCGCTCCGGGGAGGGGAGGCCGTGGAGAGCCTTTACTCACCAGCCTTGCGCCCCCAGGGAGGTTCTGTGCCTCTCAGGGCCTCGCCTTTCCCCGTCTGAGCACAGGGTCTGCAAGGCACTAAAGGGCTGCGGGGCTCTGTCTTGATCTCTCACCTCTGCCACTGTACTGGGCAAACCCACAGGTGTCCAACGGGGTCGCCGACTGAAAGCTCGGAGGCGGGTGAGGCAGCAGCACGGCGGGCGCCAGGCAGGGGCTCGCAGAAGCTGCTGCCGTGATCGTGGCCGCAGCAGCCCCGGCGCCCTCCTCACCCTCCCAGACCCTCGCAGGCGGGGAGGGGTTCATGCTTGCTGTCAGAACGAACGTGTTACTTCAAGAGAGAAAATATTAAGGAGGGCTGCAGTTCTCATCGGCAGCCCTGGAAGTGGAGGACAGTGAAATGTCATCCATGGGTCTCAGAGGGAGGAGGACACCGCCCAGCATCGCACACTAGCCCAGAAGTAGTGGCTGTGAGCATGGCATCCACACATCCCACCCAAGGAGAATTCCAGAAACAGACCAGCACGGACCATGGATCAGAACAGAGGGTACAAGCTGATGTCCAGACGCGGCTGAGGACAGGAAGCAGGTTGGGCGCGGAGGCTGACGTAAGCACTGGACACACTAACGCACGCGTTCGATGAGCAAGCAGATGGCAGGAAGCCGTAAACATACGTGCCAGATAACACAGGGGCTAAACACATAAAGCCAACTGAAAGGTAAAACAAGGACTGTGGATGCAGACACGGGACTTCTCCCCAGACCGCTTCATAGTTAGGTCTCGTGGCAACTGAAAAACAAGCAGATGTGGGTGTAGGTACGGATCTTCATGTTCTTCAGAGAGAAAACGTACTTTCTATGAGGCCGTGATGTGGACTCACCCACAAAGGAAACCTCAATGAGCAAAAAGTAGGTTAACATCTTATTATAATCCAACAAAATTTAAAATAAATTTTAAAAGGTGTCCCACACATAGCCCCAATCGTGACCACTCGGAAACTAAGAAAGACATTCCTAGGTAACACTTAGGTAAAAGCAGGAAGTCAAATCTGAATGCGCAGGCTCTCTGGAAGGCTCAGCATCTCAGCTGAGCCCACGGGCCCAACCGACCAACACCCAGGCGCTCCAAGGAAAGAATAACAGTGAGGGATTTCGTGCCCATCTTAGGAAATTAGAATGAGAGCAATAAGATACAGTTTAGAAAGTAGAGAGAGGAAATTATGAAGGTAAAACCAGAAATTAGTTGAGTAGAAAACAAATAAGAAAAAAGGAGAAATGATAAAAGTGTTTTTTTCTAAAAGAAAATAAAATGGAGCTGCCTGGCCCTGCCCAAAAGCCTGATGAAGGAGTGGCGGTCTCGATTTAGAATTTACGTATGAAATTTAGAAACCTGCCTATAAATAGGAACGAGGAAGGAGACTCAGGGACAGAAAAAGTGGGAAGGATGACACACACCACAACTTTCAAATCTGGGACGACTGTTCAGAAACCTGAGGCAAACTGGTAATTTTCTAGTGAATGCAAATCACCAAAATAACTTAAAATAGGGAAAACATGAGCAGACGAATACAAGAACCTGAGAAGGTGATTTAAAATGAACAAATAGGGAAAAGCACCAGGGACAGATGTTCACAGCTGAGTAAGATCTAACCTTAAGTTACAAGAAAAGTTATTCCAGTGTTATTTTAACTTTTCCGAGACGCATAAAAAGACGGAAAACTCTGTAATTCACCTCATGAAACCAGTATAATTTAATACAAACACCTTATGTAGTACAAAAAAAGAAAACTATAGACAAATATTACTTACAAATGAAGATGAGGAAAAAATCTAAATAAGAGAGTAGCAAAGAGAACCCAGTAAAAAGTCTGCAGAATTAGGTACTACGACTGGTCTAGGCCAGGCTTCCAAGGGTGGCTCAGTGATTCACCTAAATAATTTAATGGACAAATTAGCACAGAAAATTCATAAAACCAAATCAATAAGTACTGAAAAGAAATGTGACAAAATTCAGCAATTATTAATAGTAACAACATTAATTAAAATAGAAGGAGAAAGTGAAGACTTTGCCCACAACAGAGGCCAAGATCATGCTACACGGAAAACACAAAACTGTCTCCAAAATGCAGGAGAGAACCGTGGTACTCCCCTTTGTCTTCTGTAATTCAACATTTTCTTGGAGGTTCTAGCAAATGCAACAAGAGAAGAAAAAGAAATGACATCAACCTTAGATAAAACATAAAATGTTGAGTGTTGATGGCGTGATTATCAATGTAAAGCCTCCCCCACGTCCCCTAGTTTAAAAAAGTAAAAATGAATAAGAGAGCGATACTAGATAAATGTACAAAAGCTAGGAGCTTCTCGAGCAATGAGCACCTAGAGGCCAAGGCAGCAGAGATCCCGTCCAAGGCAGTAACTGTGGTCAGGCGGCCCCAGGAGTAGAGGTGACGGTAACGGCCGAAGGCATTCACAGCCCTCACCCTGATGGCCGCCCTCTGCTCCCGCAGGCCTAGGAGCCGCCCTCCACCATCGAAGGCATTCACAGCTCTCACCCTGATGGCCGCCCTCTGCTCCCGCAGGCCTAGGAGCCGCCCTCCACCGTCAAAGGCATTCACAGCGGGCCGCCCTGCTCCCGCAGGCCTAGGAGCCGCCCTCCACCGTCGAAGGCATTCACAGCCCTCACCCTGAGGGCCGCCCTGCTCCCGCAGGCCTAGGAGCCGCCCTCCACCGTCGAAGGCATTCACAGCCCTCACCCTGAGGGCCGCCCTGCTCCCGCAGGCCTAGGAGCCGCCCTCCACCGTCGAAGGCATTCACAGCCCTCACCCTGAGGGCCGCCCTGCTCCCGCAGGCCTAGGAGCCGCCCTCCACCGTCGAAGGCATTCACAGCCCTCACCCTGAGGGCCGCCCTGCTCCCGCAGGCCTAGGAGCCGCCCTCCACCGTCGAAGGCATTCACAGCCCTCACCCTGAGGGCCGCCCTGCTCCCGCAGGCCTAGGAGCCGCCCTCCACCGTCGAAGGCATTCACAGCCCTCACCCTGAGGGCCGCCCTGCTCCCGCAGGCCTAGGAGCCGCCCTCCACCGTCGAAGGCATTCACAGCCCTCACCCTGAGGGCCGCCCTGCTCCCGCAGGCCTAGGAGCCGCCCTCCACCGTCGAAGGCATTCACAGCCCTCACCCTGAGGGCCGCCCTGCTCCCGCAGGCCTAGGAGCCGCCCTCCACCGTCGAAGGCATTCACAGCCCTCACCCTGAGGGCCGCCCTGCTCCCGCAGGCCTAGGAGCCGCCCTCCACCGTCGAAGGCATTCACAGCCCTCACCCTGAGGGCCGCCCTGCTCCCGCAGGCCTAGGAGCCGCCCTCCACCGTCGAAGGCATTCACAGCCCTCACCCTGAGGGCCGCCCTGCTCCCGCAGGCCTAGGAGCCGCCCTCCACCGTCGAAGGCATTCACAGCCCTCACCCTGAGGGCCGCCCTGCTCCCGCAGGCCTAGGAGCCGCCCTCCACCGTCGAAGGCATTCACAGCCCTCACCCTGAGGGCCGCCCTGCTCCCGCAGGCCTAGGAGCCGCCCTCCACCGTCGAAGGCATTCACAGCCCTCACCCTGAGGGCCGCCCTGCTCCCGCAGGCCTAGGAGCCGCCCTCCACCGTCGAAGGCATTCACAGCCCTCACCCTGAGGGCCGCCCTGCTCCCGCAGGCCTAGGAGCCGCCCTCCACCGTCGAAGGCATTCACAGCCCTCACCCTGAGGGCCGCCCTGCTCCCGCAGGCCTAGGAGCCGCCCTCCACCGTCGAAGGCATTCACAGCCCTCACCCTGATGGCCGCCCTGCTCCCGCAGGCCTAGGAGCCGCCCTCCACCATGCCTCCCCACTGGCCTCCGGGGCTGCCTTCCGGGCTGCGGGAGGAAGCAGCTGCCACCTCTTCCGAGGCCCCATCTGGGAGGTCCACGTCAGCCCCGACGCTTCGCGTGGTCACTGCTCGGCCAGGCCTCGCCTGGCTGCCAGGGGCCCGGTGCGGCCTCGCCGCGTGCGTGGTGAGGGCACGATGCCGCGGAGGGGCACCAAGCAGGTCGAGCAGCAGTCTCCCCACGAGAGCAAAACGGCAGGAGCAGAGCCACAGCCGCTGAGTGCAGAGCAAACGAGACCTAAACAGATGGAAAAACTCGAGGCCCTCGGGGCGCCCGAAACCCAGACGCAGCAGGCGCACACACTCCCGGTGGGATCCCAGCCTCTCCCGTGATGGACACTTACAGTCACCGTGGAGGGCGCATGTAGAACACATGGAGGGGTGGAGGCCGAAGGGCAGGGGCCCTGGTCCAGACCCAGCCGAGGGACCTGGGGCGGCCACTGCGCCTCCAGAGCCGGGGCTCCACGGCTGTCGAGGGGGTGTGGCGGTGGGCTGTTCCGCGTGAAGCACGGGGACCTGCAGCAGCACGTGGCGCCTGCCAAGCGCTGGGCGAAGGTCAGCTCGTCTTGGTGGCGGCATCTGCACGACTCAGAACATACCTGCCACCACGGAAGCCCCGTCCGTGTGCTAGTGAGACGCAGAGTAAGTCGTCTGCTGCCTAGAATAGAGCCCAGAATCGGATTCTGGAACATGTGAGCAAGGCCAGATAGACAGTCGGTGCAGAAAACGGTGGTTTGATCTAGTCATAAAGAACCTCTCGGTGAAGTAGCCCGGAGCAGTCCTGCAGCAACGGGCGGGGCTCGGCTGGGGTGCTGGAGGGGCCCCGGATGAGGGGCTGAGGCCACCGAGAGGAGGTGTGGCCTCAGAACAACCAGCCCCGGCGCGGAGGCCGGGGCCCCGGTCTGAGGAGGAGGCTCTGGGAGGGTGTGCCGGCTCAGCACCCCGGGACCCGTCCCCTCCCAAAACATCGCATCGGTCTGCGGAGAACGGGTAGCCACGAGCTAACCGCCGCGCGAGTGGGCTTTCTGCTGGGCCCGGGGCCGACAGCAGCCCCCCAGCAGGAAGCTCGACGCCCCTCCGCCACTGCCCGGCTCCAGGCAGCCCTGTCGGGGGGACAGACAGGGCCCAGGTGCGGGCGGGGAGCAGGCCTGGGCCCCGCGGTCCAGGCAGAGTACAGATGACCTCACAAAACCACAGGGGAGGACGGAGGCCTTAAAAGAAAAGAGGGGGCGCCCTGACGGGCACAAGGGCGGAGGGCTTACACAGCCTCAGGGGAAGCCACCCTCCACGCCGTCCTCACGGAAAAGGGGGGCCGCGCTCGGGACGCAGCGCGGGCCCCGCCGTCGCCCCCGAAGCCAGATGGAGGAAGCACGCTGGATTTTCTAAAAACGAGGCCTTTCCTGAGGCATAATTCACATGACATAAATTCACCCTTTTAAAGGGTGCAATTCAGTGGTTTTTAGCGTCTTCACAAGGTCATGCAACCGTCACCTCTAATTCCAGAACATTCCGCCACTCCCCAGAGAAACCCTGTGCCCATTAGCAGTCACCCGCTCCCTCCAGCTGCCCCCGGAGTCCACCTCCGCCTCTTGGAAGCTGTCTGTGCTGGGCGTTTGCACGCATGGAACCTGCGGATGTGGCCTTCAGGAGCCGCCCCTTCACGTCACAGCACGTCTTCGAGGTCCATCCCTGTCCCTACGGGTGGGAGGACTGGCTTCCTTCGGGGGGCTGAACACTCTTCCCTGTGTGGATGGACCACGTTTTGTTTATCGCTTCATCCGTCGACGCCACTGGGCTCTTTCCACCTTCCAGCTGCTGTGAACACCTGTGTGAACATCTGTGTCCCAGCGTGCACATCTGCTTGTGTGGACAGGTGTTCAGACTCTCTCGGGTTTGTGCTGGGGAGTGGAACTCGTGGGCTGGGTGGCGACCGTCTAACACTCTGAAGTGCCCACCTGGGCCCCCAGAGGCCGCGTCCAGGTGGCCGTGAAGCCCTGACTCACTGATTTGCTTTCCTCGATGACCACAGACGCTGGGCATCTTTTCACGTGCTTGTCGGCATTCGTATAAACTATCAGGAACCCGTGTGCACGTGTGCTTTGCCCGCTCTCTCTCTCAGCTGTTCATCTTTTGATTGTTGACTTGTAGGAGGTTGTTAGCACGTCGGTTTATAACTGCCTCACCCTGGGGTGACAAACATGCCTCTGTCCAGAAATAGTCACATGACCTCTTGAACCAGCTCGAAGGGGGCGCAGGACATGTTTTAGGGGTGTCGACTGGGTTAGAGCCCAGGAAGGGGGTCACCTGCCCCCCACCGGGGGGAGAAGCTGCCCCGCCGCCCGAGTCCCTTGTGTATCCGGCCCGCCTGCTCTCCCGGGCCGGGAACGGGAGTTAACATCTGGCAGAGGCAGAGTCCCCACTGGCCGGTCCCCCCAGACTCTTCTTACCTGCTCTCACTTTGTTTTCCTGCAATTGAGAAGTTCTTTGGTGATCTCCACGGCCTGAGTCACGTTTCAGATGAGCTCAGGGTCAAATGTCATCTCGGGGGTGCTGGGACTCCCCACCTCGGGCGGCGTGGGTGCGGGTGGAGGGTGGAGGGTGGTGCTGCCGGCTGCCTTCCGGGGCTTTTTCCACGGAGACCGGGCACGAAGTTTGAGCTTAGACAATCGACAGCTTTTATCGCTGTCGTAAACGCCGTGTTCTCCTTATCATCTCTTCTAACTGGAAGCTGCTCTGCTTTCTGAACATTGGTTTTGTGCACAGCTGCTCTCCTGAATTCACCTATGGCTTCTGTGGTTTCTGGTTGTTCCAGGGCCTGCACGAAGTTGCAGCAGGGCCTGTGTGTGTGCGTGTGCGCGCGCGTGGTCTGGGGGGCACGTGGACAGGGCATGGTGGGCTCTGAAGGCCAGGCCAGGTGAGGCCTGGGCCCGAGCTGTCATCGCGCGGGGACACGGGGGAGGGGCCGCCAGGCTGGGGCCCTGCTCCTCATCCCTCGTTCCGAGGAGAACTGCGTATGTCTGTGCGTCTGTGCTGTCTGTGCGTCTGTGCCGTCTTTGCCGTCTTTGCTGTCGCCTGTGCAGTCTTTGCCGTCGTCTGTGCTGTCTGTGCGTCTTTGCCAGTCTTTGCTGTCGTCTGTGCAGTCTTTGCCGTCGTCTGTGCCGTCTTTGCCGTCGTCTGTGCCATCTTTGCCGTCGTCTGTGCATCTTTGGCTGTTGCCGAGAGTGCCTGGCACTTGGCGGCACTGGGTGGGTGTCAGGATTTGGGGTCACTAAGAGGAACTTGAGTCTCCCTTGGGGAAGCCAGGACACAGCCCAGCACCCACCACCCCAGGGCCCCCGCCAGCACCTGCTGGGGTCACCCTGCCCGGCCAGGCATCCTGAGGTGTCCACCTCAGGGATGGTGGCCTCAGAGAGGGTGGGGTGGCCGCAGGGGCCGCGCATCCTCTCTCACCCAGATGCCTCCTGCGTAAGAGCCCCAGGCTGCCCACCACCCGGGCCCCCTTGAGGCGCCCCCTCCCCCTGTCACCACGGGTCCAGCGGAACAGCTCGCACCTCTGAAGCCAGGCAGACTTTCACAGGCTGGGGAGGCTCGGGGCTCAGCGGGCAGCAGGAGTGGGGTCCGCAGGCCCCAGGAGGCGGGCTAGCAGGAAGCAGCCTGGCCCCTGGCCCCACCTTGAGCCTTCCCGGGGGCACCAGGTGGACTTGAAGGTCCGCCCCGGCCCTCTCCCCCTCCAAACCCCACGCCCCGGCCAGGGAGGGGCTGGGGGCAGGAGTGCAGCACGGGGGCGGCCTGGGAATCGGCCGGGCCCCAGCGCGGGGCTTTGATTCCGGGCGACGGCGCCTCTTGCCAGCCTTCCTCCCCCCGTCCCTAGACTGGGGGCCACCAGGGTGACCCTGCTCTGCCCAGGGCCGGCACAGGGCCCTGAGCGGGAGGGGTCCCTCTCTGTTGTCCCCGTGTCCCACCACGCAGGCCGGCGGGCAGCTCACAACCTCGGCCACATCTCTCAGGGTGCCTGCCTGAGGGCCGGTCCGGTCCAGCCTCTGGAACCAAAAGGGCCCAGCACGGGGTGGATCGGCACTGCCCACCGCGTATCCCGTGAAGGGCCCAGCCGCAGGCCGCAGCGTGTCCACCAAGGCCAGGCCCCAGCTCCCCCAGGCTGACCGTGGGCCCACGCGGAGCTGCCGCAGCTCTGCCAGGGCAGAGGGGCCGGTAGCCAAGGTCACCTGGCTAGTGTGTGACCCTGGCCAGCGTGTCACACAGCCACCCCCCACCCCTCCAACTGCGGGGCGTCCCCATCCGTCCGTTCACACTTGCCACCCAGGGTGACCTCGGCGGGGGCCACGTCCCGGGGGCAGAGAACAGCGATGACAGTCAGCAGGAGACAAGGGGCCTCAGGCCTGGGGCCCACAGCAGGCACCCTGGCCCTGCACCTGGGTGGGGGCCAGTCTGCCCGGCGGAGGGCCACTGGCTCAGCCAGGACGCCAGGGCCGCTGGCCTCCCGGGCGAGGGGGCACCTGTTGCCGACAGGGGTCCCAGAATAGGAGGGGTCTCCTTCAGAGACGGACCCCAGCATTGTTCATGGCGGCTCAGGATAGAAGGAGCCCCCCAGCAGCCCCGCCTCTGGGCTCAGTGCTTGGCCTAGCTCTGCGGAGAGCAGGAGAGGGTCCCTCGAGGGGGAGCAGGCCTGGCCTGGGGGGTTCTCGGTCACGAGGCAGAAGGGCTGGGGCATCCCATGAGGTGGGTGGTTGGAGCTCTGCCAGGAGCACAGGGGGTGCACAAACTGACGCCCAGCCCTGGGTGTGGGGGTGAGAGCAGGTGGCTGGGCCACTGGTGGAGAGTGCGGGCAGGGCAGGGCAGGGGAGGGGAGGGGTAGG
>NC_041220.1:145325570-145357256 GCF_002837175.3 Physeter macrocephalus | reverse complement strand
GGAGGGGAGGGGAGGGGTGGGGTAGGGGAGGGGAGGGGAGGGGGAGGGGAGGGGTGGGGAGGGGGAGGGGTGGGGAGGAGGGGCACTGTTGGCCAAGGTCAGTTGGGGGAGGGCCCGAGAGAGGACGTGAAGGTCTGTAGGGTCATCATTGCTGGCCTGGGGTAGGTGGGCCCTGAGCGTCGGGCACAGCTGAGGAACAGCACAGACCTGCTTATCCCAGGCTCCCTGAACAGGGCCCCGGGGGGAACGGCTGCACCAGCCCCACTCCCGGCCCCAGCTGGGGGCGTCCGGGATCCGAGCTTGCCGGGCCCAGGGATTCCATTTCAAGAAAACCAGCGTCCACAGCGTGGCCTGGGGCAGGGGCAAGGGCCAGGCCCCCATCCTCTCCGCGGCCATCTGAGCACCCCTCTTCTCCTGTGAGCCCAGGGCGCCCAGGGCGGCTTCTCCTCCCCGTGGTCGTCCCAGCCAAGCCTGATGGGCCCAAGGACTGGTTTTTTCCTCAGCAATTTCCAGGACCTTCCATTTGTCAAAACACTCACTGCTTTTATTGGAAAGCTGGCCCCCAGCCCTGAGCTCGGGCTGCCACCCCTGGCCTGCCCCCACCCGGGTACCAGGCCCCCCGGGGACGGTGCACTGGGCAGCCTGCCACGGCCCTGAGGGGGCAGTGACGGCCCACTGCTCAGATGGGGACACCGAGACTCGCGGGAGGTGGGGGTGGACGTTGGCGGGTCTGGCTCCTGGAGATCCACGTGTCCCGAGAGCAGGATGGAGGCGGCCTCTCTCCCCAGCCTCGCGTCCCCAGGGGCCCGGCCTGGCCCTCACCAGAGGGACCTCCTCTGCCCGCCCAGCCCCAGGCCTCCTCCCTGTGCCTGGGTGGGAGGGGACAGGACTAACTCGGGGTCTGCCCCCCCACCTCCCAGCTGCAGCTCCGCACCCAGGGGACAGGCCCCGCTCACAGCGGATGGGACGCACCGGGGTCAGCTGTGGGCCATGGGGCAGGCTGCTCTAGAATGATCAGGGGCTGTGGGTGTGGGTTTGGAGGAAATGCCCTGGGACAGCCAGGAGATACGAGGCAGGTGGGGACCTCTGGTGTCCCGTGAGACTGGACATTTGCCGAAAACAATGCATTTCATCCTCAAGGACGGGGAGGAGGGGGTCTGCCCCGTCCCCACCCCCAGGACGGAGGGCTCTGTGCTCTGGGCGCCACACACCAGCTCTGACCCTGCTGCTGATTTGGGGTTGTTCTCCTCCGTGGGAAATCTTAGTTTCTGGACCCAGTTAGGACCATCAGACATCAGCTGCCCTGGACCGAAGCCCCTGGCCTTTATCAGAGTGAGGAGGGAGTCTGTCCTCCCGAGTGGGGGCCTCCTGGGGGATGCACTTCTCTCCTGACCCCCGAGGGGCCTGCCACCTTCTCGATCTGGGCCCTGCCCTGGCTTCCACCCCTGGCAAAGTCCAGGGCACCAGGCAAGGAGAGTCTCACCTGAGCCTGGGCACCAGGCCTGGGTAGGGCAGGCTCCCGGGTGAAGAGGACATGGTGCCGGCGCAGCCAAGACACTCCGCCCCAGGGCTGACCTTCCCAAGGAAAGTCAGTAAATGTGTATGTAAACAAACAACAAATGAGGAAAGGATTTACAACTCACGTTGTAGATAAGTCTAATCCCTTAATATAAAAAGAGCTCTTACAAATCAATAAGAAAAAGACCAGCCATAATTTCCCAAATAGAAAATGAACAAAGGTACCTCCCAGGACACGGAGCCATGGTCAGTGTGCGATTTCACTAGTACCAGGAGACAAGCACACACAGAGGTGCCATTTCTCACTGGGACATTGACGTGGATTGTGAAGTTTGATAACCAGAGTGTCTGGGTGGCTGTGGGGAAATAGCTCTCGTATACGCAGTTGGGAGCATAAATTGGCCAGTTTGGGACTATCTCCCCAGATTACGCAGGGGCGTATCTTGCAGGAGCTATTCCACTCCTAGGAATCACCCAGGACAATGACCGAGGACAACCCCAGGCTGAGCCGCTGTTTGTAAGAGCAAAAGAGGGGAGGGCATGTGGATGGGGAATAAACAGTGACTCATCCCCCCACCGGAGTCCCACACAGACATCCCCAGAGCCCTGGCCGTGTGAGAGCGACGCAGGAAGCATGGGTGCCCCGGTGGGGGCGCGGCTGCTGGGCTGGGGGTCTCGTGCCCCTCCCTTCTGTCTCTCTGTGCCTCTCGGAGATGGTTCCAAGCTGTCTGGGATGCCTGCCAGGGACATCCCTTAATTCTATGACGAAGCCCCTCTGGCTTCCGTCGGAGGTAGCTTGTGGGGGCCGGGAGCCTGGAGCAGAGGTAGACTCGCGCTTGGGCCTCGGTGCTTCAGGTCTGAGGCCAGAGGGTCAGGGACACAGATGGGGGCAGTGTGTCCCTGCCGGGGCCACTGGGCGAGGCGGACCGGGCTCCGTGCCATGACCAGGGCAGGCCTGGATGCCGTGTGCCGGGGAGAGGCCGGCAGGGCGGCCTGGGGAGCAGGGCTGGTCACGGGGGCCTGAGGTCCTCCTCCGGGTGCCGGGCGCCGGCCCAGAGGACCAGATGGTTCTCTTTAAGAGGGGAGCGCTGGCGGCCGGGGGCAGAGAGCCCGGAAAAGCCTGCAGCTGGCCCTCGTCTCCATGCTTCTCCCTGATGTTGTTTTTTGCTGGAAAATCAATTCTGCAAATCCAGCTGGGCCCTGGCCCAGAGCAGCTGGGGGCGGTGCGGCCGGTGCTTTGGCAGATGCGGACCCAATGCCTCTTCCTGCCTCCTCTGAGCCCTTTCTGGGCCCAAAGCGGGGAGGCGGGGCAGGAGGGGGCCAGCCGGGCAGAGACTCAGAGGCCGCAGGGAGAGAGCCTGCCCCCCAGCCCGTGTCCTACTCAGGCCACCCCCGGGACAACTGTCCCCTGAGCTCTGGCCCAGGGCCCGGTGCATCCACAGACCCCGGCAACGGGCGCCCACTCACTGTCCCCATGGCCCTGAGCCCCAGATCCAGGGCAGAGGCCTGAGGGCAGCCACCACTGGGTTCCTCGAAGGACCACAGTGGGGGCAGCCCTGATGGAGGGGAGGCCGGGTGGCCGGGCCTGCAGATGGGCGGGCAGTCTGACCTCGGCCCCCACTCCTGCGCCAGCTTCTGCTTTGCTCTGCAGATCACAGGACCGCCAGCGGGGTGTGCCCTGACCCCCCGCTGTCCCGGGCCCTCCTTGGCTGGAGCCCACGACGGGGACACGCAAATCCAGCTGTTTGCTCCCTCGTGGGCTGCGCTTCTACAGTCCTGATGTTTAAGAAGCCGTTCCACCCCCATTCCGGCCACAGGGAGATGCCGTCCACAAAAGGGGGCCCTTTCCCATTGACTCGTGTCCCCATGACATCTCAAGGTTCCACGCACACATACACAAGCGCACACAAGCACACACACCCCAAGCCAGCTCTCTCCGGGTTCTCTTCCGTTTGGCCCCATCTCTGTCTCTGTTGCTAATGTGCCTTAAAGTTTTATAATCCCAAATTCACAGAGCCTTGTTAGTCCATGTACATTTGGAGATCAGAATTTGCTGCCCACAAACAGCTGGCATTTGGACCAGGTTGCAGTGAACCTCCGTGTTCCTATGCAGAGAACGTGTATTTCAGTGTCACCCCCGGGGCCAGCCACCAACAGAGACTGGCGGTCGTGCTGACGGGTCCGTGTCTCCCCAGAGGCCGGTGGCCTTTGCTAACTCGCAGGCTGCTCATCGAGCCCCTTCCTTCTGGGGTCAGCGCAGTGTCACACACACCCTGGGCCTTAAGATCGGGGAGGCTGTTGAGGAACCTTTGTTCACACGTCCTTCTGTGGGTGCATCAAAGCCATTTGTGAGCCGCCGGCAGAGCTCTTGGTGTGAAACGGCCCTGCCGCCTTCTGATGGGTCCTGCGGAATCGGGGTTCTGTGCCGATGCCTGGTGGCAAACGTCGGCAGGCTTGTCCCTTCCTTTCCCATAGCCCGACCCCTTCCTTCACGCTCCCGCCTCGGAGCTGTGGCTGTGACCTCCGGTCTCAGCCCTGCGACCTCCATTCCCAGAGGGAAACCCTGGCCGCCAGGGTGGGACGCGCTGAGGCCCAGGGCAGCGCAGGGCGCTGGGTGTGCAGAGGGGCTGCCCTGGGCGCCGAGGGGCAGCTGGGGCCCTCGGGGGCCCGAGGTCAGAGGGGAGCTCCTTGCCTCCCCACCGCCCTCCCTGCAGCCCCCAGCCCCTTCCAGCCTGTGCCCGAGACCCTGGAGTCACCCTGACCGCCCCCTTCTCTAGCCCACACCCCGAACCGGCAAGGCCGGCGGCTGTTTTCTCCAAACGCTTCCGGAAGCCACCCGCTTCCCCACTGAGGTCAGCCACCCTCGGGCTCTCGGGGCCCTCAGCAGCCCGGGCGGCCGGGCAGGGCCGGACAGGGGCTCCTGGGGCTGCTGCTGAGGTGAGGGACCCCCGCCCCAGGGGGCGGGCCTGCGGGAGGGGTTCCCAGGACTTGGTGCAGGGCCTGAGGACATGGGGCCTGGCGACTCGCGGGCTCCTGACTCAGGCCCTGGAGCCAATGGGGGCTGCTCCATGAGGCGGTGACGGGTCACAGGGGCCACCTGCGGGGTTGGCCTCGAGACCACAGGCACTGGCCACACCTGCCAGGGACCTCCGAGGAGTCGGGGACAGGAGCTCCGGTGGGGTGCTGTCCCCTGAGACCAGGCACCAGGTCGGGAGGGGCAGGGCTAGCAGGGAGGGGGCGGGAGAGGCTTCTCCTTAAAGACACGGGTGATCAGAGTCTCCAGGGTGAGCGCTGGGAAGCCTCCAGGCCCGGAACCGGCCACTGGACACAGCAGGTGCCGGCCAGGCCCAGAGGGGCGGCGCCATCCTATCCGTCACCCTCGCAAGATGGTCTGCAGTGGGCACCGGTCCAGGGCCTAACCCAGTGGGGTTGGGCTGGGGTCCAGAACTTTGTCCCGCCCGCCGCAGAGTGGCCGTGCCTGCAAGGCCTCCTCCCTGCCAGGTGCCGCCCCACCCAGCTGGGACGGGCGCCTGGGCGGGGGTCCCGGAGCCCCTGGAGCAGCACGTTGGGCCTGACCCCCCGCCTCCCCGCCAGTCAGCGTGCGGGTGACAGGAGGATATTTCAGACACGCGAGGTTTTACGAAATCAGCTCCCCTGAGCCCGCTGTCAGGAAGCTACTGAAGGATGTGCTTCAGCAAAATGAGTGTGAAAACCCAAGAAGAGGGCATCGTGGGCTCGGGAAATAGGGCCGCCGACACGGGGAGGTTCGAGGATGACCCGTGCCTCCAGTCGGAGGAAAGGCCCAGATTCATTGGTTCATTCACACCTTCACACACTGGGCACGGGGCAGAGAACAAAATGGACAAAGGGCCGGCCTCCTGAAGCTCACACTTCTGCAAAGAAGTTAGACCAAAAAAGGGCTCAAATTAAAATATAAAGTTTCAAGGGCTTCCCTGGTGGCGCAGTGGTTGCGCGTCCGCCTGTCGATGCAGGGGAACCGGGTTCGCGCCCCGGTCCGGGAGGATCCCGCGTGCCGCGGAGCGGCTGGGCCCGTGAGCCATGGCCGCTGGGCCTGCGCGTCCGGAGCCTGTGCTCCGCAACGGGAGAGGCCACAACAGTGTGAGGCCCGCGTACCGCGAAAAAAAATAAATAAATAAATAAAGTTTCAGCTCTGACATGGAAAGAGCTCAGAAGCGTCAGCCCTGTCCTTACAACAAGGAAAAATCAACAGGGTTTCCTGGACCCATTCCAGAACCGAGGTCACAGGGCAGAGCGCCACCCTGAAATCTGGGGGGACAGCTGACAACAGCATCCCAGCCGAGAGCAGATCCCCTGGAGCTGAGGCCATGGGAGCAGAAACTGGTAGGAAGCGTCCCGGGGGGCAGGGCGGGCCAGAGAGATGACGCCTCCAGGAAAGAAGCCTCGCCACCCCCAGTCACCGGCCCCCAAGCAACACGTGCGCCGTGAGCAGCCGTCCCACAGAGCCCCGCGCACACACCCGACGTCAGGCTCCGACCCCGCCGGGCGAGGCCCACGCTGGCCTGTCCAGGCCAGGGCTGACGGACAGGAGGCCCCTGTGCTGTGATCATTACGGTGAAGCTGCTGTAAGATTCCTGGACGCGTCTCCCAGCCTCCGCATGTCGCGTTTCTGTGGCGACACCAAGAGTAGAGATGCAGGGACTGGGTGATAACTGGGCCCAGGGAAGGGACGAAGGGCATGTGTCCACACACAGCAGACGTACACCCGGAGGGGACGTGCCCGGGCAGAGGGCTGGTGTCTCTACGGGAGCTCAGGGCTGGGACAACCATCAACACTGTCCTCTGTGGAGGACACCTGGGGGACCTGTCCCTATACGGCCACCCTTCAGCCTGACGGAGACCTGGAGCTCCTGGTCCCCGTAGAGCACCCCCCCCTCCTGGGGGAGACCTGGGGGCCCTGGTCCCCGTAGAGCACACCCCCTCATCCAGAGGGACACCTGGGGGCCCTGGTCCCCATAGAGTAGCCCCTCCTCCTGGGGGACACCTGGGGGCCCTGCTCCCCGTAGAGCACCCCTCTCTTCCTGGGGGACACCTGGGGGCCCTGGTCCCCGTAGGTGGCCCCGTGCACCACCTGGACTGATGGTGTAGGAGTCGCCCCACCTGCACTCACTCCTGAAGATGAGGTTGGATTGTCTTTTTTTCCTAGGAGATTTGAATCAGAGTTAATCTCATAAAATGATTGGAAGGTGCACCTCCTTTCTTTCTGTCCCGTGGAATCAGTCGATAATTAGTGTTTTTTCTACTTTAAATATTTTTTAGAACTAACCATTGATGCCGTTTGTAATTTTCTTTCAGGAAGTTTTTTTTTAAGTTCAATTTCTTTAAGTTATAGAGCAATTCGGATCTTTGACTTTTTGTCTGTTTTAGCAAGTGTATTTTCCTTTTTTTCCTACATTCTCATCAGAAAGTTGTCATCACATTCTCTGTCATTTACTGACATCGCCAACTGTTACAACAGGCTCCTGTTCAGTCCTGTTCCTGGTGGTAAATTCCTTTATCTGAATTTAATAATTTTACTAATTTAAAGAACCAACCAGTGAATTGCCCGACACTCTGCTATATATTTGTGTTGTATGTGATTGATTCCAATCTTAGATTTATCACGTACATCCATCTATAATTTAAAAGTTTATTTTTTCAGTGTTTTTTCTAGTTGCTAAGATACACATAAATATGTCCTTATTCCAGCCTTCATATTCTTTTCTCAAATTTGGACCGCCTCTCGGTTTTCTTCTAAGTCACCGCTCCGCCAGCTCCGTGACGCTAGCTGCTGCTCAGGTTGTGCAAGCTGTACTTTCACTGGTGTTCAGGATTCCCGGGGGGAAAGAAGGGGGAGCACTGAAGACAGAACAGCCGAGAACCTTCCACAGTCAAGTAACGACTCAAGGCTAAGCGGCTCCAGAAGCAGAAATGAACCAAAAGCCGGCGTGGACCCGAGCGGCGGGGCACGGTGGCCGCGGGGACGCGGCAGGTGGCGAGCGTGGAGTGCGACACAGCTCCCGCCCCGGGTTCCGTGCCCACAGCCAGGCGGGGACGTGGGCAAAGCCGAGGCACTTTTCCCAGAAGTCTCCCGTAAGCGAGTGTTTGTAGACCGTCGCCCTCGCGGGACCCAGGGAGGAGTCCAGGGGCGCGAGGCCGAGGGGCCGGAGCTGGCGGCCCGGGACCTGCCGCGGCAGGTGGCAGGAGGGACACGCCCCGTGCCCGGCCTCGGGCCCCCGCCGGGCAGCAGCTGCTGAGCAAGCGCAGCCACGCATCGCAGCCACGTGGTGCGGTCCGACCCACGGGCGCGGCGGGGCTTCCGGAGGCGGCGGCGTGACGAGGACCAAGTGGTGTCGCTGAGCACGTCCCTGCAAGCCTGGAGCCGGCGGTCTCCGCAGCCCCCAGGGGCCCGGGCCCAAGGCTGCCCGAGGACGGCGGGCGGGGCGTGGCAGAGGCCAGCGCCCAGGCCGCAGCGCCCCTCCGGTGGTGACAGCGGCGCTCACTGGGCCGTCCGTCCAGCCCCAAGGCCACCAGCGCCAGGAGAGAAGAGGACTGACCCCGCCCGCGTCCCGGTGAGACGAAGCCGATAAAACAGATGCGGGACGTGCCGGCTCTTTCTGGGACTTTTATTTCTTTAAAATAATTCATACAAATGGTTACGGTCACAAACATGATTTTAACCAAAATATCGCTAGCCTACCACATCAGCAGGACGGCACCGCGCGGCCAGGCGTCGAGCCCCGCCGCCCGGGACGGAGGCCCACGCGCTCCTCTCTGCACCGCCGGCGACGCCGTCTTCGTTTGGAACAGGGGGGTTCATGCCAAAGTTAGGAAAGACAGCCTTTGTTTTGTTTTTCTAAATTATTCTAAAAATAAGACAAGCAGGTAGAAAAAACAATGCACTGTGCGGCGTAAAAAGAAAACGGGAAGGATTCATTGTCCTGAGAAGTTTGCCAACTGCCTGGTTCGGGATGCGATCCACACACAAAAGGGAAAACGTCTGAAGCAGACCCGCTGAGCCCTGCCTCGGGCTTCTCCTGCCGACAGCTAAGCAAACAAATCCTTTGTGATGTTCTAACGACTGTACACAGACGGGGACATTCATGATAGAATTAACTACTGACTTCCGTTGTTGAACGAGGACGCGAAGGACGCGGCAGCGGCCGGCCCTCGGGACGGGACAACTACGGCTGACGCGGGGCGAGGGTGCCACCTCTCAGCCCTGGCGCCCGGACCGTCCCGGAGGCCGTGGCCACCTGCGGCGCCGCCCCTGCACACGCCTGTCCGAGGGCTGGGCTGGCGCCCAGGCTGCGGAGCTCTGCCCGGGCTACAACTGGTCGCTCGCATGGTCTCTATCCGCCTCGGGCTTGACGGTTTGGCCAGGAGAAGGCGCGTGGGGTGGGTGGGACACGGGGGGCAGGCCGTGGGACAGGGACATGGCGCTGGGGACGATGCCTTCGACGGCGGCGGGGATGCCGCTGGGGGCCACGCCCACGACGCCTGGGGGGTACCTGCTGGGAGAGGAAGGAGGCAGGTGAGGCCAGCGAGGCAGGACCCCAGGCTGCTCCTGAAGGCGCCTGCTGGGGGACGCCGCCCCACTCCCTGTGCGGCCACCACCCAGACAGACGGTCTCATGTCCACCAGGCCCTGAAGGTCGCCCCCGCTCGGGCGCTGAAGCCCCAACCGTCCGTGTGCGCTGGGGCCGCGTGAGCACACGTCCAGGCCGAGAGCCCCCGCTCACCTGTAGGCGGCCCCGTTGAGCTCGGGATGCACCACGGCCGGGTCCACACTGGCCCAGTGGGTGGCGGCTGCCAGGTGGTCTTTGTTCACGCAGTTCTTCAGACTGTCGGGGATCCGGCCTGGGGGACACCGGGGAGACGGGAGGGATGGTGCCTGCGTTAGGCGGCTGCCACCAAGGGGACCCCAGAGGCAGGAGCTCCACTGGGGACACGGGCCGTCTCCACAGACTCGCTTCCCTTAGGCACAGCGGGGTCCTGTCTGGGCAGTGTTGCCCTCAAAGCTCGGGGACCCCCAACCCCAAGCAACCGATCTCAGCTCAGCAGTGCCCCCAACCCCATCTGCTTGGCCCGGGGATTTCAGACAGAAGCTGACAGGGCCCAGCCCGGAAGGCTTACACGTGTAAGTGACTTTTTACAAGGTGGGGGAAAAGCCCCACGAGCTGGCACCCCAAGCAGGATAGCCAGCGGGCGTCACACACGTGACACGAGGGGCTGGGCTGCGCTCGGCCTCCTGTGTTTGGGGTCTGCCACGCCCGGCCCTGGGCGGCCCGTCTCCCTACCCACCCTGCAGAAGACGCCGCGGCCTCAGGGCCCCAGCCCGGCCCACCTGTGACGGCTCTCCGGATCTCCCGGGCCGCCTCCTCACGCATCTCGATGGAGGCCTGCTCGCTGTACCAGGCCGCGTGTGGGGTGCAGATCAGGTTGGGCGCGTCCTTCAGGGGGCCCTGGCTAAAGCTGCACGGCACACGGGAGGTCAGAGGCCCTGCGCCTGCCCGGAGCCACACCCCACCCTCCGTCAGACTCGGTGGCTCCCCCTGGAAGACAAACCTGCCCACGGGCTTCTGACTGCAGTGGGGAGGGGCCTGCACTGGGGGGGACGCTGCCCGCCCCTCCCTGCAAGTGGCTGCGAGCTCTAGACCCCAGGCCCTGCGGACACCGCTCCGTCCTGGAAGGGTGAAGACCCACCTGGAGCTGTCCTGCTGCCCCAGACGGGCGTTTCAGCCACGAGGCCTCTGACGTGGCCACGTGGGGGCCAGCCGCCTCGTGCCCCCGGGCACTCAGCAGGATGCCTGGTCTGAGCCCTGCCCACCAGGTGCAGGGGACTGGGTCGTCCCGGCCCACCGTGGCGGCCTCCCCTCGCTCTGAGGTTTGGCCAGAGAGGAAGGTCTGCCCAACGCGGGGTCTCAGGCTCCCTTGTCCTCGGACCCTCGGCTGCCCGAGGCCGGGGCCTGGAGACTGTGCGTGGGCATCGGGGCCCCACTCCCTCGCGGCGCTGTGGCCACCGGGTCAGACGCAGGCCAGCGCGGGGCGCAAGCGGGGTGAGTGCCGTCTCAGGGACCCCGGGCACCACCGGGAGGCACCTGAATGGCTCCGACTCGTGCACGTCCAGGGCCGCACCGCGGATCCGCCCCTCCTTCAGGGCCTGGGCCAGTGCCTTCTCGTCCACGAGGCCGCCCCGGGCCGTGTTCACCAGGAAGGCCCCTTGTCTCATCTGGGAAGACACGGGACAGCGGCCTGAAGACACTGCCTGCCGGCTCAGGGAAGTGGCAGGGAACCCCTCGTTCCCTGTGACCCCTACTTCACCCCGACTAAGCCCACCCCGTCGTGGGGCTCAGGCGGCCGTCCGCCAGCCCGGGGCGGCTCGTGCCTGTGCGGGCCTCACTGAGTCCTCGGGGACCACACAGCTCTGATCGGCGCCCCCCCGCCACGCCCTGTCCCCCAGAGGCCCAGACCCACCGGGTGAGAACCGAGGTGCCTGGCCTCACTCTCTACAGGGCTTCAGGAGCCTGGGGCAGACAGCAGTTGAGGCCCCAGGTGGGCACACTGAACGTACACACATGCCCACCCCCGCGTACACGTGCACACACGGACGTGCATGTAACCACACGTGCACGTGTGCGCGCACACCTACGTGCACACGTCAATGCAAGCGGCCACCCCACACTTAAATACACGTATAGGCACGTGTGTGTACAAGCCCACGTGCACACACACACGCAGGGCGGGCACTGTCGTCGAAACTGACCCACCCCCACGTATATACACTGTGCACCCTCGCAACGCAGGTCTGCGCACAAGGGCACTTGACAGGCCCCACGCCGCGGCTCGGGGAAGGGCAGGCCCCGTGGGAGGGCCTGCGCGGGGCCGGTGACCGGCAGGCGCGGCGGGCAGGCGGCGGCTTGGGCCCCGCCCAGACCGCGCCCCCGGCCCCGCCCAGACCGCGCCCCCGGCCCCGCCGCCGACCTGTTTGACTGTGAAGTCGTTGATGAGGTGGTGGTTGTGTTCGTTGAGGCCGCAGTGCAGGGTCACGCAGTCGCTGTGGAAGAGCAGGTCCTGCAGGGTGCTGACCCGCTGCAGCCCCAGCGCCCGCTCCGTGCCGTCCGCCAGGTAGGGGTCGTAGAACAGCACGCTGAAGCCAAAGGCCTTGGCCCGCAGCGCCACCGCCTGCCCCACGCGACCTGGGGGGCGACAGGGTGTCACCACGGCACCCCTCTGGCCGCCCCGCCTACGTTCCCTGCCTGCCCGGGGTGACCCTGAGGCGTCTGCTCCCAGAGGCCGAGCGGCAGGACGTGCACAGGACGAGGCTCTGCAGAGAAGGGACGGGGCTCCGGGGAGCTGGGGAGCGCCAACGGGGGCTCCACGGATGCACGGGGGCGAGGCGGGGGCTGCAGTGTCAGGACAGGCCCCAGTGCCCCGGGGGCCGAAGCCCTCTGTCCTCGGCTCCCGAGAAGACAAAGCAGGGAAGCGGCGCAGGCCAGGAGCTGGGGGCGGCGGGCACGCCAGGGCCCTGCGCTCGGGGCCCCGGGACACCGCGGAGGCTGGTGAGGCGCCGGCGCCGAGGGCCCGGGGAGGACGGGCACCCAGCGGTCCTGCCGACCAGCCGCGGTGCCAGCGCCTCGAGCAGTCACTCACACTGCCCGGCGGGCGACGCTGGCATGGGAGCCCCCGCTCGGCTGGCCTCGCTTTAAGCCACTTCACCTAGGACGTCAGTCCCCAGTTCCAGGAACCAAAAGAAACCCGAAGAGGATTTTCACTTTTATGAAAAAAGGCAAAAGCGAAATTGCGTTCAGTGTG
Source organism: Physeter macrocephalus (assembly GCF_002837175.3). Classification (NCBI taxonomy): domain Eukaryota; kingdom Metazoa; phylum Chordata; class Mammalia; order Artiodactyla; family Physeteridae; genus Physeter; species Physeter macrocephalus. The sequence continues at coordinate 145,344,906 of NC_041220.1, read as the reverse complement.
TCTGGCAGGTGCCATCACAGGGCCCTTCTGTCCCCGGGAACCGCGCACCGTGTCTCAGTGTGGAGCTGCTGTGACCCTGGCCTCCACGAGCGACACGGATCCAAAGGTCGCTGCTTCTTCCCTTTACACCACTTGGGCCACAGAAGGTTTCGGGGGACCGCTCTGCTTTGGGGCAGTGGGGAACCAGAACAGAGACTCTCGAGGGGCGCGGGGAGGGCCGGAGCAGATGAGCCAGGGCCGTGGTCCCCAGGGCCGCCGGGCGCCGGTCGAGAGGCAGCCTCGGGGGCGCCCCCACCCCACTGAGTGCCTTGACCAACACTGCCTAGAGGTGGCCAGCCACACCCAGCTCCTCCCCGACCAGCTCCCCTCCCTCACTCCTCCCTGCCGCCCTGCAGGGCACCGCACGGGCCGGGCCGTCCCCGCCCTCGGCCTGGCCTAGGTGCCGGGTGAGGGGCACTCGCAGGGCCAAGGGGCTCTGGGCAGCCCCGGCGTCTGTGTGTGCACATCAGCAGGACAGCAAGTCGTGTCGGGGCGGGACACCCGTGTCCCACGGACGCCCATGACCCTGACCCCCTGCACTAGCGCAGGCGCGCCTCGGCCCCGCAATTCCCCCACAGCTGCACGAGGCAGCGCCTTTGCCGTGGAGGACCTCTGGGAGACAGCTGATGGGGCCGCAGGGGGCTACGGTCCCGCCCACGCTGGGCGGCCCAGGTGGACGGGCCGGCCCCTCCCGCCGCGCCGCCCTCCCCTGCTTCCCCAACCCCTAGGGCCCGCACCACCCCGGCACCTCTGCCCCCCAACCCCCTCTCCGTTCCCTGGTTTGCCGTCTGAGCGCAAGGGGCCCAGCCTGGGCCCGGGACGCCGGCCTGCAGGGCATGCGAGTGAGCGGGTGAGTGGGGGCAGCAGCCTCCGTCCACCCAGAGCAGGGCGCAGGGGCAGCCTGCCCGCCACCACCTGAAGGTGGTGCGTTCAGCGGCGGGGGGCGGGGGGGCAGAGGAAGCATGCGTGAGTGCGCGTGACCCACGAGCACCTATTTAACATCTGTGTGTGTGCGCGCTCCCCGCTAGGCGTTCCCGGGGCAGATAAGGACCGCCACAGTCTCGGGGGCAGAGACCCCTCGACCCTGCGCTGCCCCCTGGCTGGGCAACCATGCTGGGGGGGCAGCTGCCAGCAGCACAGCGCAGCCCCAGCCTCAGGGCCCACAGAGCCTGTGCACGGGGGCAAAGCCGTCGCACCTAGCCCGATGATGCCCAAGGTCTCCCCGCGGATCCTGGCGGCCCCAGAAGCCACCTCTCGGATCTGCTCGACGCTCTGGACCCGCGTGCCTTCCCGCAGCGCCTGGTGCAGCCACGTGGTCCTGCGGTACAGGTTGAGGATGTGGCACAAGGTGGAGTCGGCGGTCTCCTCCACGGACGCGGCCGGCACGTTGCAGACGGCGATGCCTGCAGACACGAGATGCGCGGGGCAGTCAGCGGAACGGTCCCGGGCCTCACCGGGGACAGGCGGGGGGACACGCCCCTGCCCCACGGCGCTAGGAGACGGTCGCAGGTTACCTGCCCCGGGCCGCGTGGGGAGGCCACCCACAGGTCCGGTGGGCAGACAGGGTGGGGGACAGGAAGAGAGGCCGCCTGGGCGGATGCTCACACCTGCTTCTGCCCCTCCTGGACCACTTGCCACTGGACCTTCTGGAAAGAGGTCTTGGCCAGGCCACACCTCCCCAGGCCCTGCCCTCCCCGCCCCCTCGCCAGCTCAGCTCGTGACAAAACGTTAAGACAGGGTCAGGAGGTCACGCAGGGGAGACTGAGCGAGAACAGAGCTGGAGGCCCGCCAGACTCGGGATCAAGGCTGCCTGCCGCCTGACAGAGGACCAGGCCCTGCGGAGGTCCGGCAGGGACGACCGCGCGGCGCGCCCCAGACTGTCCCTGGAGGAAGGACGGAGCCCCAGCCCGTGAAATCGCGAGGCAATGAGGACCCGCTCCGCAAACGGGGACGAGGCCCGGAGGATGTCCCGGCTTGAAAAGTGCCCAGACCGCAGCCTGCCACCGCGGTGCCTTCCTGGGGACAGGTGATAGCGGACAGGTGACAGGTGATAGCGGGGTGAGAGAGCTGGGCTGCAGAGAAGAATGAACCCTGGGGCGCGTGGCAGCCGTTTTCACACCGCACGTCTGAGGCCGCAGTCGGTGACCGCGGGCTGTGGCCGGGCGTGTCCTCACCTGCCCTTAGGCCGTGACCAACACAGAGAACAAGGAGAGACTAGACCAGAATGTCACAAGAGGCGGAACGCTGTACCTGGAGAAGCACGCTGAAATCTGTTTCCGTGAGTGTGAGTCACACACCTGTGTGTACACACTCCCACGTGTCCTAAATCACAACACAAACCTCCTTTCCCAGCAGGTCTCGTGCATGGGGCCGCGCAAACCCCGACGCGGACGTGCTGGCCGCGCCCCCCGGGCTGATGTCCCTTCCCCACGGGCCCCAGGAGGCAGTGCAGGAGGGCCGCGGACACGCTGCCCACGACGCCCAGGCTTTCTGAGAGACGCTGCTGCCACCCGGCACCTGCCTGAGGGGAGCTGGCGTGGGGCCCACACGCTGCCGGCCCCCAGGCCACCTCCAACCAGGCAGGCGGCTGCAATGGGAGCCCCCTCTTCCCAGTAAAACCAACGGACAAAACGTAATGAGGTCGCACCAAGGGAGCAGTGCGCGAAGTTGCAAAGAGAAGAATCCAAGACCGTCCTACCTAAGTCCCCAGCTGACTTGATGTCGATGTTGTCAAAGCCGCTGCCGATTCGGACGATTATCCGAAGGGCCTTGAACTTCTCCAGGTCCTCCCTGGTCAGCGTGATGGTGTGATACATCAGCGCCCCAACGGCCTCGTTCAGCACCTGCGGTGAAGGGGGCGCGTGAGCCGGTGCCGCTGCGGGAGAAGCCGCAAAGGCGCTCCCCCCAGGTGCGGCGCCCGCTAGGCGAGTCCCAGCGCTCCAGCAGGTTCCCGCCCGAGCAGCCTTCTCCCCGGTGCGCATGGCAGGCCCTCTCGGGGGGAAGCTGCCCGATCCCCCCGTGTGAGCGGTCTGCAGTGACCCGACTGTGGCAGATAAGCAAACTCGTGAAGCACACCGAAGGTCCCTGCCCGGGTCGACACGGGGACAGCGCTCTGCCTGCCTGACGCAGGGGGGTGGGCGGGGGCTGCCTTCTCCTTGGCCCCAGACGCTACGACAGACGGGAAACGCCGGGCGCTGGGAGGACCCGGCGCACCCGAAACCTCCAGACCCCGCCGATAGGGTGAGAAGCCAGCGTCCACTTTGACAGACCGCTCCCAAAACAGGAGCGGCCGCATTGCGCTCCGAGCGGCGGATAAGTCCCCGGGGACAGGGAATGCGCCGCAGTGGGCAGGGCACCCCTTTCAAACGGGGAGGGGGCTGACGTGCCGACCCCCGCCGTCACCGTGCACAGGGCCCGGCCTCCGGGTCAGCCCTGCACGGCCCAGGGTTGGAGGGTGACTCCCCCAGAAAGGGGCAGGGAGCAGCCGCAGCCCCTGCGCACCGTCCAGGGCACCGCGGACCTGGGGGGCCGCCCCCCCCCCCCGCCACTGGGAGGGGCGTCAAGGGCACGTTAAGGTCGGGCACGCGCTCCCGGGCGCGCTTGCGCCTGAGGTGGGCCTCGCCAGCTGCAGCCCGCAGGAGGGGCCCGCCGGCTCTGTCTCCGCACCCCTCAGAGCGTGGCCGGGGCCCGTCGCCCCCAAGTGCAGGGCTCCAGGACACCTGGGGGCGGCCCGCGTCTCGGCGAGTCTGTCCCAGGCGAGGCCCACGCGGGCAGGTTGGTGCCAAGCGCACAGACCTCCCCGTGGGCGACGTCCGCCTACCATCGCGCCCCACGCAGAGCCCCGCCCACGGCCCCCCTCGAGGAGCCCCCCCCCCCACCCGCCAGCTTAAGTCCATGAGCTCTGCCAGCGCTGGGCCCACCCACGCGCGACGCACCTCGCTCCTGGGGCTGGGGGCGGGGAGTGCGGGGCCACAGCCCAGGACTGTTGGCCGGGGTCCGCACCGGGACGCAGCCTGGCCAAGGCCAGGGACGCATGATCTGCCATCTCTGGGCCCAAAGGCAGGGGCTGTAGAGCAGGCCCACCCATTCCAACGCATCATGTAATCCAAAACCTGCCATGCTTGGGGACGAGGTTTGTTCCTCCCTAATGGGACGTTATAATCGATGACGTCTCAAATTCAGAGAAAGAGCCCACTGGGAACCTGTGGTGACGTGTCTGTGGCCCTCTCCTCTGGACCGAGCTTCCAGTGCTGACCCTGGGCCCCCGGGGCGACAGAGGCGCTGGACCACAAGGGGCCACGTGTGAGCTGAGGAAGCAGCTGGCCCGTGGCTGATGCGGTCAGCAGAGTGGAGCGGGCCCTGAGCGTGGGACGCAGGGCAGGGGACTGCAGCCTCGGGGAGACTGCCAACGGCCCCAGGCTCGCCCCCTCTACGGTGACCGAGCCCTGGTCCCAGCCGGACACACGGCCGCCCGGAACGCAGTTTCCTCTGAGGCTGGCCTGGCCTCCCTTCCCCTCCTGCTGCTGCGGTGGCCTGGAGAACACGGCCACAGGGAACCTCACAGAAAGGACCAAGGCAAGAACAGCTGGGCAGCAGGGCAGAGGGGTCCTGGGTTCCTGACCCTTCAAGGAAGGGATGGGGTGCTGCCAGCCCTGCTCTGGCCCCAGCTCGGAAGATCTAGGAATCTCGGCTCCGGGAGCAGGGGGCTGCCAGCGGGCGCGTGAGTGGACCGGCTGGATCATGCCCGAGTCCTGCCAGCTTCCCCGGCCTCCTGGGAGGGCCACAGACGCAGGCGCAGGCTTCCGGTGCCATGACTCGACGGGACGCAGTGCGGACGGGCGAGGCCCGGCGTGTGGCAGCAGAGCAGCAGCAGGGCGGATTAAGCAGGAGCACGTGGGGAGGGCGGGCAGGAAGAGACAGGGCAGTGGACACGGCGAAGGCCACGGGAGCTGCGGGGGGGAGGGGAGGGCTCGGCGGGCAGTTCCCCCGGAAGGCCCCTCTGGCTGCCCTGTGCTGCGTGGACAAGAGCTGGTGAGGGGGGCCCCCCTGGGGCTGGGGGGCAGGCTGCACGTAGAGAGAGATCTGTCGCCCACAGCGTCCGGCACGGCTGGGTGCTAGAACCAGAGAGACGGCCACGTCCCTGCCAGCACTGGGAGGGGCAGCCCCGGACGCAGCGGCAGATGGGCCGGCTGGACGCCTGCAGGGCCCTCAGCTACACGGGGCACGCGGATGGGCTGTGGGCAGGCGGGCCGGGGCAGGTGGTCCTCACGGCTCAGGCGCGTGCGCGGGGCCGGCTTTCCTGAGCGTCGCACCCAGCTGTGGTCCTTAAGTGTCCCGGGCTGCACTTTTAAGCAGGGATGGTCCACGATAGTCTGAACGTTTCTAAAGCTGGAGAGACTGTGTGCCTTCCAGCGCCGGCTGTGCTGCAGCAAAAGCCCACGTGTTTGCTCGTTTCCTTGAGGTGAGAAGTGAGTGGACCCCTGCAAACCCTCCTCAGGCTCCGTCCTGCCGCGGCTGCGCCCGGGGCACAGTCTGCCCATCCACACCGACCGCCCAGGACCAGGCGTTCCCAACCTCCAAATACTCCGTGTGACGCACGCAAACTGGAATTGTTACTTTAGCTTTCGTTTGCATTTCTGGGTGTGACTCAGTCACCCAGGTACGTTTCTGGGTAAATTATTTTTTTCACGCCTGGTCCTTTTTCTACCGAGCATCTCTCGAATCCCAGGGTACCAGGCGAAGTGTTCTCAGAGGGGAGCCCGGGCTCCTCTCAGAGCAGCGCCCACCCTGTACCAGCTACAGGATGAGACCACTGCAGGGGCACCACACTGCCCCGTCCAGACTCCAGGTCCATGCTCCTGCTGGCTCCTCCTGACCCCTTTCCTGGTTGCAAAGTGGCCATGACACCCCCGGTATGGCACCGACCTCCCAGCGTCCACTCCTGCCAGCCTCTACCTGCTGTGTAACCAGCTAGTCACTGACCTGGTGTCCTCAGGTCCACAGGGGGTAACGTGGCCCACCTGGCCAGGCACCCAGAGCAGAGGGCCGGAGGGGCTCCACACCAGGGGCAGGCCACCGGTCAGGGCACCTCCTCGGCCAGAGCCTCCCCTCCCAGCATCACGCACACGCACACGCACACGCACACACACGCACACACACACCCTCAGCGACTTCTTATCTTTCCAGATGGGCGTGTTCTGTGAAAACCGCCAGAGACCCCAAGGGTGACACTCCCAGACGGCTCCAGGGATTTCCCGATGACAGATGGCCCAGGTGGAGGGACAGTGGGCCGAAGACCGCAGACAGGTTCTCACAGGCCTGCTGGAGCGCCACCCAGACCTGCAAGCTGACAGCGCGGCTGCCCCTGGGTGTCTGTGAGTCCCGGAGTGGGGGGCAGTGTCACCTGCTCCGTGGTCACTATTTTGTCCACACACCCCCTCCCTCGCCCACTTCCTACTGGGATCGGTCTTTCTCCTGTTGGTTGAGAAGTCTGAGCATTTCCGCCGTTCACCCCCCGACTGTTACACCCACTGCAGACATGTCCCCTTCGCCCCCCCATTTCCCTGTTTTGTGTGATTTCTCTTGCAGGAAGGTTGTTCTGATTGCCTTGTACTCGGATGACCCCTCCTTTCCACGCCATGCTTTCTGCAGAACCGCCCACGTTTGGTTCTGTCCTGACCAGGGGCAAACGCGCTCCCTGCAGACGCCCCTCGCACTCTTGGTGACGGCGGGTGCACATGAGGGCGCCGGCCAGCATCCCCAGGGCTCGTGGGCTGACCAGTCCTTTCCGCCTCCGGGGTCCTCAGGTCCCACCGACCGGGAGCCACCCCACCACTGGCTACAATGCCTGTTTCTGCGTTTCCCCTGGATTTTATCTCATGTCTTACCCGGCCTCGGCGCACCCCTCCTGGGCCTGGGCGCTTCACTCCAACGAGGCCCCCGCTGGTGCCCTTGGAACCCCAGGCGCGTCCCCGCGTCACTCCCACCCTGGCCCGGCCCCTCAGCGGGACCCCAGGTCTTCCTTTTCCACAGCAGCCCCCACCTCACGGGCACCTTCCTCTGAGGAGCTTCGGAGAGCGGCGGAGGGGAGAAACGCCTCCGCCGGCCCCGCGTGTGGGCGGGCGAGCGAGCCTGGTTAAAACCCCCTCTCAGGAGCTTGGACGCGCCCAGCTGGGGCCGCTCCGGTTCTTGTCCCCCACCCCCGGCGCCGGTGAAATCTGGATCCTGAATGGCAGGGCCTCCCGGGGCCCCGGACACTCGTCCTGGGTTCGTGGCAGGAGCACGGGAGCCTCCGTTCAGCTTTGGTAGTTTTCCTCATGTCTGTGGCGAAAACGTCTCTCCTCCTTAACGCTCAAATAACGTCGGACGGACGTCCAACCAGCTGTGAGGAGGTAGAAACCCCTGATCAGATGTGACACGTGAGACAGGCTGATATTTCCCTTCTAGGCCAAGGCCTGCAGGCGGCTGGTCCACGGACCCCATGTCAGCTCCAGAGCCATCGGGGTCCTGGGCTCCTGTCTTGCTGCCCCGCGTTCCCAGGCTCCCCTGGCTCCACATGGCTTCCTTTTGTGGTCTGGGCTCCAGCCATCACATCTGGTTTCCAGCCAGCAGAAAGAGGGAAGGTGGCTCTGCACACAAAGGCTGCTCTCCCTGGCTGGACTTAGTCCTTTGGCCACCCCTGGCAGCAAAGAGGGGGGAAGGAAGTGCTTTCCAGGGTGGGAAACAGGAGGCTCCTGAGCGCGGCTGCACCGGCCAGCTGGGCGCGGCACCCCCGGGGAGTCTGCGAATCTCCTCGTTCCTCGTCGCTTCCATCTTTCCTCTGGGCTTCCCATGACTGTGTCTTCTGCGCTTCCTGTTAACGTTTAAATCTCCCACTCCCACTCTAGTTTCCAGGAGCTCCCCTCTACTTCTCCTGATTCCTTTCTCGCAGCATCTTGCTCGGTGTACAATCAGGCGTTACCTCAGGTCTAAGGACACCAATTACACAGTCCTAACGTCTCTTCTGTCAGGAGCATAAAATTCTGTCCCCAGGACACTGTTTCTACCTGTTCTTCTCTGGCAGGCAAGGTCTTGGCCGTGGCTTCCCGTGGGTGTCAGGAGGCATAGGGCTCGGGGTGGGGGGACGCCGCCTGCCTGTCGGGCGGGGCTCTGAGGGCCCTATCCCCCTCCCCAGGGGTCTGTCAACGTACTTATATGGTTTTTTAATTAATTAATTAATTAATCACTTTTGGCTGTGTTGGGTCTTCGTTTCCGCGCGAGCGCTTTCTCCAGTTGCGGCGAGCGGGGGCCACTCCTCATGGCGGTGCGCGGGCCTCTCATTATTGCGGCCTCTCCCGTTGCGGAGCACAGGCTCCAGACGTGCGGGCTCAGTGGTTGTGGCTCACGGGCCCAGCTGCTCCGCAGCATGTGGGATCTTCCCAGACCAGGGCCCGAACCCGTGTCCCCTGCACTGGCAGGCAGACTCTCAACCACTGCGCCACCAGGGAAGCCCTGGGTTTTATGTTAACTTGTTGAAATAGTTTGGTAAGTTACAGTTCTGGAAAAAAACACGTTTTGTCTCAGGTTTCAAATTTACTGGCAAAACTTGTTTTAGTATTGCTTACAATTTTTAAAGATTTCTCTCGGCGAATCTCTTTTTCATTCCACTACTGGCTTTTTAAAAAGCATCTTTTTAGCTTGAAACCGTTTAAGATTCACAAGAAGCTGCCAACGAGAGGGATCCCGTGTGCCCTGGCCCGGCCCTGCGGTGGGCAACGAGCTTGTGCCCGGTGAGGGACATCTGTGCACCCAAGTCCCCTTGGCCGTCTTGTCCTTGCTCGTGTGTGCTGTTCCGTGTAACCTCACTGTGAGTCTGTTCGAGTAGCCGCCTCACAACAGGACACAGGACGCAGGACTGCTGTCACCACAAAGAAACGCCCCCGTGTTCGCAGCACCTGAACGCGGCACCTCCGTCTCCTTCGCCGTCCCCGTCACGGGGGCTGGCCGGAGTGCCAGTGCACGTGACCCCGAGGAGCTGGCTGCTCTGGCCCGGCCGACGCCGGTGCCCGTGGCTCATCCTTCCTTCTCTTGCCCTGTGGGGCTCCTCGGTACCCGTGCCCTGGCTGAAGGCCACCTGGTTCCCTCTGGTTCCGGCCACGAGGAACAAAGCTGCTGGGGGGCTCGCGGGCAGGTTTCTGTGTGGACGTGTGTTTTGCTTCTCTGGGAGAAATACCGCACTGGGACGGCCAGGCAGGTGGCCCGAGCCTGCTCAGCTTTGGGAAACCGCCAGCCCGAGTTCCCGAAGGGGCCGCCGGGCGTGCACGCTGCCGCACTTTTCTCACCCGCTTGTTGCTGCCTTCCCTCGGCTCTGGACCATCGTCAGCCTTTTTCTCATCAAATTTTGCCCATGGCCCATCCCCTCCCCTCGGTCCCTGAGACTTCTGTCGGAGGCTGGCTCCCCACCGTGGCCCCCTCGCCCCAAGCCTCCCTCCTGCCGCTGACCCGAGTGGCTGGCGAGCCTGCCCAGTGCGTTCTCACTTTCAGCTTTGCTGTCTCAGCTCCTAGATCTTCTAAAAGCTCCCCCGAAGCCTGCCGTCGCCACGTCTTCTGCTCTCGGCTCCTTCTGAAGCGCTCAGGCTTGGTTTTCACGTTGTGGTTGTAGCAGGAGACACCCCAGCGACCCCGTGGGTCCCCCTAGTCCTTTGTCTCTGCTGGTCTTCGCTCAGTTCTTTCCTCTCCTACTATCTTGTTATCTTCGACTGTGTGATGAACATTGTGCTAGGAGGTGATTTGCAGAAACAACTTGGGGCCCAGGCCTACGGTCTCTTCCCGTAAAGAGTACTCTTCTCCCTTGTTTCCGCCAGCCACCTGAGCATAGGGCACAGGGTCGCCTATAATCCAAGTTCAAGGCTTGATGTGGACGTTGCTGGGCTGGTGGGTGGACACGTGAGGGTGCATCTGGTTCCAGCTCGTCCTTTCTCCAAGGGTCCAGCCCAGAGCCAGGGTCCAGCAGGGCTCCAACCTCACTGGCCCATGAGGCTGCCAAAGCCGCCCCGGCCTCTCAGCCGCCTCTTCCAGCACAGCTGATGCCCTGGCCCGGCAGGCACGACCCGTCCACCCCTGCGGCATCTGGGCCTCTCCTGACCCTGTTGGCTCTCCGAAGCACCTAGGTTTTATAAACCTTGGTCCAGCTTCCTCAGCTGACTCAGGGGAAAGGTGCTTCAGAAGGACCCGGTTGGCTGTGACTACAAACACAAACCAGATTAACATACTTCCTGTCCCAGGGAGCCTGAGAGCTGCAAACCACGTGGCCCAGGCTCGGGGTGTCCTGGCGACTGCCGCGGCCTGAGTTGTCAGGTGATGGAGATGCAGTCTGCCCGCCCCCAGCACCGTCCACTGCAGCCACATCCCCAGATGCCACTTTCTGGGAAAGAACTGGTTGTAATGGAGACGTCCCACCCCTGCCTCCCGACAGGCCAGGTGGTGAGGGCAGCGCCACACCTGCCCACTCCGGCAGGAACCCTGGGACGCCTGCCTCAGCGCTGGCGAGGCCGCGGCTCCCCACCTCCCCGCCCCCGCCCGTGGTACCTTCTCGTGGATCTCCTGTGTGGACTGTGCGTCACAGAAGGCCACTGTGGCCACGTCCTTCAGGATGGGCATCTCCACTGTGCAGTCCCGGCCGTCCAGCAGTGCCACCAGGGGCCGGGGGTGCAGGGGCCCGTTCATGATCGGAGGTCGGACGCCTGCAACGACAGGGCCGGATGCTCAGCTTCCCGCGGCAGCACAGCCCCCGCCGAAACCTCAGCCCACCCCAGGGACTTCCGATTCTACGTGTCCAGCCACCAGGATCTTTGTGAAGAATAAGTTAACAACCAGGAAGGAAAACACACTGGTGTTTGCCACGGCTCACTGCCGCCTGAGTGGACACCCATGGTGGTGACTGCCCCCCTCCACGGATCAGGGCCTCCGGGGTGCAGAGCCCCAGGCAGCCCCGCGCTCCAGCTGGCGTCCAGACACGCAGGTTGGAACGACGGGCTCGGGGACGCACCCGCTGTTTCTCTTCCACTCGACGCTGTGGCGTTGCCACCCAAAAACCCGACAGGGACCCACCCAGCACCAGCATCGCCTCCGCTTGTAGGTTTGAGGAGCAAGAAACAGTGCAAAGGTAGAAGAGGGTTAAGACACCGGAAGAAGGCCAGAAGCCCTCACCTTCCCAAAACGAGACAGCGAAGAATCATTAAAAACTCACTCCTTCCACACGAGGCCCAGGTGGAGACGGGAGGGCTTCGCAGGTGACACGCGAGACAGCGGTGGCGCGTCAGCCCGCCCCCTCGCCACGGCCCCGCCAGGCTTGCCCGGGGACGTGGCAGCCGGCGCGCGGGGTGCAGGGCGAGCAGCAGGAGGGGGCTCCGCGGCGGCCCGCCAGCGCCCGCCACTCCCGGGAGCGCACGGCCGTCAGGACGGGCGGCCGAGGCGCCAGGCCCGCCGGGAGGGCTCCGGGCGTGGGGTCCAAAGGCCAGGACCCCCCTGGCCACCTCCCCCCGCGTCATGAGCAGGGCGTCCAGGCCCCGTCTGTGGGGCGACGGCGGGAGTCCTGTGCAGACGGTGCCCCGGCCCCTAGGCTCCACTGGGAGGACAGCGACGTCTCCCTTAAAGACGTTTCTCACTTCAGCGCGTGACAAACCCCGCTCCCCAGCCTCACCCAGCGGAACTCGGCCCAACACCGGTCCGCGCGACCGCAAGAAACCGAGCCCTCCGGGTCTGCGAGGGCGTCTTAGCTGAGAGGTGCTTGCGGAGCCTCGTCTGAAGCGCCCAGCGGCCGGGGGGACGGGAGGGCTCCAGGCGCAGCGCGTCCGCGGGAACGTCCAGAGAAGCCCCGCGCCGACCTGCGGCCCGGCCGGGCAGCCCGCCCGCGAGACCCTCGACAGAGGCAGACCCCACGGCACGCGTGAGGCCCGACCGAGGCTCGCTGGCCCGGCGACTCGCCCGCTCGGGACGTCCCTGTCCTAACCCACCGCACGCAGGGCGCCCAGGAGCGGCTCCTCCTCCGCGGCCGCGGGGACTCGCCCGAGCCCCGACCAACCTGACATCTCTTAATATGGGCTCGGCTTCCACGACCATGAATTCGACCGTTCAAAGCGTCTATCTTCAGAATCCCCCTGCAGAACCGCGTCCTGTCACTGGATCCTCATCCCACGTCTTTAATTGTCTCGAACCAAAGCTCCTAGGCGCCCGTCCACGGCGACCACTGAAGCCCACGCCGGGTCAAAGGCTGACTAAAAATTAAACACAAGAGACACGTTAAACACCACCGAGGGTCAACTAGGCTCGCGATCCTCGGGTCCGTGGAGGGGGGGGCTTCCCTGCACCTTGACCCCAGGCCCGTGGCTGCCGGGCTGGGACCTACCTGGCATCAGGCCCGGCCCTGCCATGCCACGGCTCGGACCAGAGGCAAGAGGCTCACCCCGAAGGTCGCCGCCACGTACGCGGGACCCCGCCCGGACGCCACCACGTGCACTAGCTGGGAGGCCTGGGGACAGGACGGCCAGGGAGCAGGTCTGTATCCCATGGGGCCCCTCGCCTCCTGGGCCCATGACGGGGCAAGGAGACTGGACTCCCGACAGGCCGCTGGGGAAGGGGCCCCGGGACGCAGACCCCGACCTGGACGCTTCCCGCATCCCACCGTGGGCCCGCACGTGGTGTCCCGGGGCCGGGGCTGGATTCAGGTGCAGTCCCCCCCAGAGAGCCGCCCAGCCCTTCCCTGGGCAGGACCCGAACCTCGGGCGCACCCGAGTCCTCCCTGACCCGGCTCAGCTGCGGGGACCGGCCAGCCGCTCCTGAAAAGCTCCAGCCAGCCAGCCGGGCACAGCCCACGACCCCAGGACACGGGCGGCAGGGCCAGGGGGCAGCCTGCAGCCACGGGCCGTCGGCAGCCCTCGGTGCCTGCCACCCGGTGGGTGTCCAGCGCCCGAACTGACCTCACCACCGGCTCCCAGGCGGCCCGGGCCCCTCTCAGCCCCCGCGGCCACGTGCGCCAAGGCCCCCCGCGCTCCCACAGGCGGGGGTCACGACGCCCCGGCCCCGCTCCGCCTCCCGGGCCACGCAGCGTGGACAGCAGCCCCGCCGCGAAGGGACTCCGTGCCCGAGGGGTCGCGCTACCAGAGCTCCCGCAACTCAAGTCGCCGCCGCCCCCCCACCCGCAACGCAGCCACGCTCCTCTCCGGAATCACCAAACACGAGGAATCGGAACGCTTCCGGGCTGCAAACAGTGGATGCTCCTTTGATCTAACTTCCTCCGGTGAAAAACGTACTCAACGGGCCGTGAGGCAGCAGGTGTCACCCCACACCCCAGACACGGCCCCAGGACAGGACGACACCCCCAGAACCTCAGGGACCCTCGGTGCCAGCCCTCAGGCCCTCCTCTCACTCCCAGGCCGACCTGGAGGCCAGCCTCACCTCCCTGCCCTGAGGGGCTCGGGGACAGCGACGGGGGTGGGGTGCCTGGGCCGGGCGGCAAGGACGCTGGCCTCGCTTGGGGTCTCGCTGGCTCTGGGGCCCCAGCCTCGCTCCCGCTGACGGACCACACCGCGGCCGGGTGGATGCCGCCGACTGCAGGCGGGCCCCCGCCGTGGCCCCGACTGGGCAGGGGCAGGGGAGCCACGGCTCCAGGACCCGCTGACCCCATCGTCCCCTCCCAAGTGGCCCCAAACTCACTCCTAATGCAGTGGCAGCACCGCGCGAAGCACCACGGCAGCCACCTCCGCACGGCCAGTCAGGCCCACCTGGGGGCCCCGCCCTCCTGCCCGAGGGCCCCGGGAGCCGCCCGTGAGATCAGCGCGGGCAGGCGACGGAGAGCCCAGAGGAGCCACAGCCAGCCGTGTGCTCGCGAGGCTTTCTTCGGTGCCCTCCCTAAACCCTGGAGGAGCCGGGGCCAGCTGCACCGGGAGCAGGACAGCGCCCAGCCGGGCCTTCCCTGGCCCACTCGGGGTCCCACCCGTCAGCAGCGCCCCTACACGCCCGCTACATGCCGACGGCCGAGACGGTTCCCTGTCCCCCGAGGTCCCCCGAGGGCCCGGGGCTCACGCGCCTCAAGTGCGGCCCAGCACCGCGTCTTCCCAGCCCTGGTGAAACAACCTGGACCCCGGGCTCTCCCGTGTCCACCGCCCACCAATCCTTCTGTGAAAATGGTCTCAAAAGGAAGCTTTGCTTCGACAGTGCTGAGCAGCCTAAAAGGAGCCAGATGCACCCCTGCTACCCCATGGGGGTGGTGGGTGCCTGCAGAGGAGCGGCTGGCGGGCCTCGGAGGCCAGCCTGGACAGACGGAGGGCGCTGGGCAGGTCTCAGGCCCAACGTGCAGACGGGAGGCGACCTCTGGTGGGCACTGCAGACAGACAGGGTGAGTCTGGCTCTCCCCGCACCGGCCCCAGTGCCCTGTGGGCGGGACGGCAGCGTCCAGCAGTGGCCGAGACACAGGGATTCAACCGTCCAATTGTGCTTGAAACAAGAGCGAGCCCACAGCCGCAAGAAGCTTCTGGGCTCGTGCTGGGGACGCTCACGGGTGAAAACGCTAAGCTGCACCTTGTTTCTAGACATAAGCCAAACAGGAGCCCCGTAAGTGACTTCACTGCTCGAGACACCGATGGGAGAGCCCCTGGACGCACAGGGCAGCAGGGGGTGCACTGAAGGGTTGACAAGGTCAGGCCAGGGAGGGGAGGGTCATGGTCAAGCCCAGAGCAGGCCAGCAGGTAGCCCCAGGGACCTCAGGGCCACCAAGCCACCTCCTACAGCCACCGCTGCCCCAAACACCCTGAACAGGAACTACAGGAGGCCTTCTGCCCTCCGGGGGAACAGCCCCATGTTTCAAGAGGGAGTGAAGGATGGCTGGAGAGAGCAAGGCCCGTGGCCAGCAGGCGTGGACCCTGGGGGTGGCACGCAGGCCATGTCCCACGCGCCCGGTGGGTGCAGTGCCGCCAGCCTGGCCCCCCTGCCCTGTGCTGACTGGACGAGTCCCAGGGGCTCCTGCCCTCTACGCACCCGCCTGTCTCTCGGGAGCCACAGGGGTCTGCAGGTGAGCCAGGGGCTCGGTTTGTGGTCGGGGGCGGGGCAGGGATGGGGTTCTGGCCGGAAGCCCCCAGGCCAGATTCCAGACACACTTGTCCCTCCCCCTTACCAGAAACTGGACCCATCTGGGAGGATGGGACGCGGGGCCGGCTCCTTGCAAAGAAACTCTGGGGACCAGATACGACAGGGACGGCCCCAGCCCCTTGGGGACCTCAGTGACCATGGTGAGGGGCCAGTCCGGGGAGCGGATGGCTGGCAGCCAGGACACCTGTCAGGGCGGAGACTCTGTCCCCTCAGCGATGGGACAGTCGCGGAGCAGACGGGTCATCTCCCGATGGCGTGAGGCTGGCCCCAGGTTCCCGGGTGTCCAGACGCCCTCCCTGGTCAGCCCCAGACCCGGGGTTCCGGGCGCAGGAGGGCCCGGCCCGTCCCCACGCGGACCTCTCCAGCACCCCCCGCTCTCCCGCACCTGCTCACCACACGGAGGTGCTGTCGGGGTGAGAGTGCCTGCCGGGGGCCACAGCCCCGCACTTCCCACACGTGACTCTCCCAGCCCCACCTCCTCCCACCACCCCAGCTTCCCTGGTCCCCGCCCGCCCGCCTGGTTTCTGCTCAGGGATGGACGCGGCTGCCGGCTGACCACTGGGGCCCTACGGCCAGAACACAAGCTCTGCCAGGACGGGCTTCCGGGGGCAGCCAGCGAGCAAGCGGGGAGGGAGGGATTCCTGACGACCAGCCTGACGCACCGATGGCTCTATCCCACGTCACAGAGGCGCCAGGTACCCGCCACGGGGAGAGGCAGTGCACGCCCGCATCCCAGCGGCTCACTAAAGGACGGAGGGGAACGCAGGGGCCAGCGCGGCTGCTGAGAGAGGAAGCCCGTGCCAAGAGCGGGCAGCGCCGCGGCCCTGGGCTGCCCCGGCTCCCAGGCAAACGCTGGGAGCGGGCGGTGGCCAGACCTGCGGGGCCGAAGTGGACGTCCGTGCCAGCCACCACCCAGCTCGGGCCCAACAGGAGGGCGCTCGATGAAGGCCCGGCAGGCGGCGGCCCTGACACCCTGCCCAGACCCTAGGACCAGTAGATGGTTCCCTTGAGCCGCGCCACAAAGCAGCAAGAGGGGACAGGAAAGGACGAAAGGGGACTTGAGCTGCGACTTGCGTTCCACGCTAAGGGAAGATGCCAACGGCGGGGAGGCGCACGGGGGACGTGGACATGCTGGCACCGTCTTCGCGCTCCCTCCTGCCCAGCTCCACACGCTGGCCGCGCAGCCCTCCTGCCCTCCCCACCCCCCACCACGCCCCTAAGACGCGTCCTCGGCCACGGCTCCCCAGTGTGGGGCTACCCTCCGAGGGTCCAGGGGCTGCAGCTGGCACGCTCTGGGGTCACCCGAGTCGCTGAGCCCCCCAGACCGCTCACAGCGCATCCCCGGCACCAGGGCCTGCAGGAAGCGCGGGCTTCCCGAGAACCCGGCCCTTGGCCACACCGCGCCCCGAGCGCCGGGCCAGGGTCCCGGGCCAGCTCCCGCCTCCTCCCGCAGCGCCCATGAGCAGCACCTCAAGCTCAGCGCACCCAGAACCCGCCCCCAAGCGGTCTCTGCTCCTCTCCAGCCCCGGTAGCTGCCCCCGCAACCCCGGCCCCAAACGTGGCAGCCACGGACAGCGTCTCTGGCCCCACGGCCCGTCCAACGGCCAGCCTCCCCGGGCCCACGGCGAGGGTGTGCTCTCCTCACTCCACCAGGCCTCTGGTCCACACGCCGCAGAGCCCCAGTCACAGCAGCCGGAGCC
Source organism: Physeter macrocephalus (assembly GCF_002837175.3). Classification (NCBI taxonomy): domain Eukaryota; kingdom Metazoa; phylum Chordata; class Mammalia; order Artiodactyla; family Physeteridae; genus Physeter; species Physeter macrocephalus. Next base: position 145,328,044 of record NC_041220.1, on the reverse strand, counting down.
CGTCACGCGCACCGCTCAGCAGCAGGAAAGGCAAACTCCTCGGCACCGCTGGCGGCCGCTGCCCCTGCCACCTCCCCACGCTCCTGCGTGAAGCCAGCCCCGCTGCCAGCACCGGCCCTCCAGCTTCACCACCAGGCACGCCCTCCGGAGAGCCACCTCCCGAGACAGGACTCTGACGACCCGAGGGCGGCCCCGCGCCTGCCCCCCGTCACTCTGCCGGAAGAGCCAGCAGCAGCCAGCCTTCTCCAGCTCGCCCCGCTGCCCCGCAGCCCAGCGCCTGGCCGGGGTCCGCCGTGCCGCCCCGGGCGGAGTCTGGCTGGGGTGGGCGCTGAGACCCTGCAGCCAAGGCCAGGGCGCTCCCGCAGGCAACGCGTCGCCGCGTAAAACCTCCAGCAGGACCACCGGCCAGAGTCAGCCTCACTTCTCAGCTCCTTGGAAACCAAAAGACGCCCCACACGCGTGCTAGATAAAACCGTGACAAAAGGCGAGGACGCGTCACCAAGACTTCCCCACGCGTGTTCACCTCTTTCACCATTTTCATTTACGCCCACGTGCGTGCACGTGTTCTGCTACCTCCGTGACGCTCAGAGTTCCAGAAACGAGAACGTCATCCACGGGGAAAGGACGCAGGTGGGGCGGGTTCATCGTGATGCCCCCCGTGACTCAGGGAATGTCACCTTCCTTCCAGAGTGACGTCCCCCAGCTGCTGCGTGGAGACCCTGTCCCTCAGCCCTGCCCCCGGCCCTGTCCCCAGCCTTGGTCCTGTCCCTGTCCCCAGCCCTGTCCCCAGCCTTGGTCCTGTCCCTGTCCCCAGCCTTGGTCCTGTCCCTGTCCTCAGACTTGGCCCCGTCCCTGTCCCCAGCCCAACACTTGGCTCACGCTCACTCGTGCGATCCCACCTCTTCACACACTCCATCCCCACTTTACAGACAAGACACAGAGAAGTCAGTCGAGTAAGGGGCCCATGACCATGCGTTGGTCAGGGGCTCAGCCGGGATTCCCCCAGGGACGGTTCTGTGCTCTTGGCTGCTGTGGTCACTCCCCCAGAGGCTGAAGGATGCTGCCCCATTCAAGAGTAGACAGGCTACACTGACCCACAGGGCACCCCAGACATCCACACTGCTGGGAACTGGCTTTCCCCTGAATATTTGCCTGTGTATGTTTTTATAGAAATAAAGTTGTTTCTCTTGAAGAGTGGGGGGGTCCTGGAGAGGTGGAGGACGCCCCCATGGGATACGACCGGCAGTCCCGGCTCTGGACCCCCTTTGTGCAAGCCAACTCTCCAGCCACCCGGAGAAGTGGGAGCTGGGTGAGGGGCTTACCCTCGTGACTACTCAACTCAGAGGACCTGGAGGAAAACCTACCCCATCCCACTTCCGGAGAGCAAACCTATCCTAACCAACCACGAAGAAGAGCATCACCAGAAAGGGGCTGCCCGGGCCAGGTTCCCGGCTTAGGAGGCTGCCAGCTAAAGGCCGTCCTCCCGGCAAGCCCAGGGCCGCGGCACCCTTCCGGGACAGGCAGGCACCAGCCAGAGGAAGCTCCGTCCAAGCCCGCGGCACCTGCTCCTTCCTCCACAGGCCTCGGAGCCTGGGGCCCCGATCTGCAGGCCCCAGGGGCAGGGTGGTGGCGCCCCTCCCCTGCCGACAGGATGCGCCCCTACCACGAGGAGGCCCCAGCCCGGTGGCTGGAAGCCCGGAGAAGCTGGGGCTGTGCAAGGGTAGAAAGACAGGTGGGTATGACAAGGAAGTGGCCTGACGGGGGCGTAGGGCAGCGGCCGGCAAACCAACACCACCCGTGGCGCCCCCCGCTCGGCCTGCGCCCCCCAGCCCCAGGCTCAGGGCCCCCACAGCTACCCGGGGCACGGAGGCGGCCTGTTCCTGACACCTTTCAAAACAGGAAGGGCACAAGGTGCCTGGGGACAAACAGAAGCGGGTCACACCTATCCCGTTACTCAGGTGGAAACGGACTCATAAAGAGAAGAGCGCCCTGCCGCCACCTCTGCCGGGTGAGCGGGAACGGCGCGCCTCCCAGCTGACGCATCACTTCGGTCATTTCAAAAAACGAGTAAAGATCTCAAAACGGTCATTTCATTTCAAAAACGAGTAAAGATCGCCTGCGGGAAGACCCGGCGCCGCGGACCCGCGGAGAGGCCGGTTCGGGTCCGAGGCTGCTGCCCCGCACGTCCCCCGGCTGCGATCCGAGGTCCGGCCCGAAGGACGCGGGGTCACCAGCGCGCCCGGCCTCCCTGCGGGGCCCCGTCAACGGGGACCCGGCCAGCCCGGCCCGCAGGACGGACGGGCCGGCGGGACTTGCGCACGGAGTGCGAGGTCCCGGCTGCGGGGGTCCCGAGGTCCCAGCGCCCCTTTGTGTCACCTGCGCGGGCGGGCGGGGCGGCAGCGCACGCGCACGCAGCAGCACGCGCACGCGCACGGCGCTCCCGCGGTCCCGCCCCCCCAGCCCCGCCCCCGGGC
>NC_041220.1:145293458-145325527 GCF_002837175.3 Physeter macrocephalus | reverse complement strand
CCTTGTTGAGCAAGTGCGAGCTGCCCATTGAAAGGCGCGGGCGGCCGCGGGCCCCGACGAGTCCGGCGCGCTCCGCCGCGAGCCCGGCGCGTGGGGCGGCCTGGGCGCCGTCCGCTGCTCCGCCCGCTCGCCTGCGCCTGGGCGCCGCCGTGCCGAGCCGCCGCGCCGCGCCAGCAGCCGCTCCACCGGGCGGGGACAGGGCGCGCGCGCGGGCGGGGCTTCCGGCGCGGCGGTCTCCTGTTTCCAGACGCGGGCGCCGCGCAGGACCACGCGGGCGGCTGCAAGCCGCGCCCGCCCGCCCCGCCCGGCCGCCAGGCTCCCCCGCCCCCGCTGGCCGCGCCTTCCCGGCAATCGTACAGGCACCTGCTCGCACACACCAGGCCCCTCCTTCCCGAACGACCACACGCACTTGCTGAGAACCCCCAAGGCCCCACTTGCCCTACACATGCACTCGCACCTGCCCTGAACCTGCCAGGCCCCACCTGCTTGGAACCCACTGGGCCTTGACTGCTGGGCTGAACCGGCCCGTCATCCTCACCCTCCGGCCGCACCCATCCCGCACCTACCCGCCGGCCGCCGAGCGGGCTCCTGGGCACCGGTGGTTTAAATGTCCGGGCAGCCGCAAGGTCGGGGGAGGCAGCGGCGCAAACCCCGGAGGGTTTTTCTGGGAAAACCCGTCCTTATGCTGGGCGGGGCGGCCTACACAGGAGCCCCCAGGACAGCTTCCCGAAGCCAGCAGCAGGGACTTCCCTGGGCCTGGGGCGGTACAGGTGGTCCCTGGGAGGTGGCCAGGCGTGGCTGAAGTGGGTCTCAGTCTGACCACCGCTGCAGCCCCAGAGACAGCACCTGTGCTTAGTTCCAGAAGTCCAGAGGGGACCTGGCACCCGCGGGTCATGAGGGCTCTCCAGAGTGGAAGCTAGCCAGGCCTCAAGGGCAAGGTGATCCGGTTATGGGGAAGGGCCAAGGCCAGCCCTGGGAGAACCTGATCCCCAGAGCAGGGATGTCCTGGGAGATGGAACGCTGTCAGGTGACCCTGAGGATGGGCGATGTAACTGTCCTCAGGTAAAAAGCACATCATTAAACACGACAGCAGTGGGTACCACTAAACTGTTGGTACGGTTTGGTGAAACATGATGGATCATCCTGAAGTCAATTGTGTTATCTATATATCCATAAAATCAGTGAGATCCATAAATCAGTGAGAAAGTGTGGGTGGGTTCAATAAAGGATGATAGGGAACTGGGTGTCTATTTGCAAAACAAATGCTTTTAAGTTCTCACTTGGTACTCACCTGTGAAAATACCTCCCCAATTGGATTAATGAGAACATATGGGGAAAATGAGAAAATGGGTTGTAAAAGATCGTTCAGCAAATCTCTCGGATAACTTTCCTAAACACAGACGCAAAACCAGTCACGAGGGAAAGATGAAAATTCCGGACCTGGGCGCGTGTCTTGCCCACACACGCCTCTCATTTTCCTAGTTAACGTTGTCCGGGACCAGAGCCCCCGACATGCCGGGACCAGCTCTTCCCGTGGCCACTTTCTCCTCCTTACCCCGGGCCCGCTCTAGGGTTTACCTTTCTGGCCGGGCGTCCTTCCCGCTGTGCTGTCAGCTCCCTGAGGGCAGGGCATCTGCTCCCCCGCCCTCGGGCATCGCGGTGGGAACGGCTCGGCGGAGGTGTTCGAGGACTGACCCGCCTTCCGAATGTGCCTGTCCCACGCTCGCCGCCTCCATCCTGGGACCGGTCAGAGGCACCCAGGCCGCAGGCCCCCTGCCCCACCCCCGCCTTCGCACAGGGCTCTGAAGACCCTGAATCACCCTCAGGGAACTACAGGCCTGCAGACCAGGGCTGGGCGGGCAGACGAGAGGCCCAGAGAAGCTCCTCCCCGTCTCCCCAAAACCCCGGGGGAGGCGGGGGCCTGGACTAGGACACAGCTGCCCACCCCGCCCGGCCAGCTATGCTGCCACCTCCCGGCGAAGCCCCCCCCCCCCCCCAGGAGGACTCGCCACCCAGAAGGAAGGACTGGAGGAACCCCAGCCCTTCGCTCTTGGGCTGGACCCGCGTTTGTACCCAAAGTACGTCCTGGGAACTTAGCCTCACTCTGCGGACGGCAGGCAGAACGTGGCCCTTGAGCCCAGGAAGACCAGAATATGTTGCTCCCTTCGGGAAGAGACCAGGCTCCCCGCCAGGTCACCAGAGGTGTTGCCCCCGAAGCACAGGCTTCTTGAGGAATGCGAGAATTTTTTCTAACGCCAGAAGTTAATGTTTTACTTTTCTCTCCGTGGACAAGAAAAGATCCTTTGTCTTGATTCTGAAACGTGTTCAGATACCTGCATAATTTATGGAACAATGGTCAGTGCGGGCGGGCGATGCTCCCGTCTCGTCAGTTGCTGTGGGACATTCACTCTCCCTGTGTTTAGCGGTCCCTGAGGGCGCAACGTGGGCGCCCCCAGGAAAGCTGTCTCCCCTACTGGCATTGAGAGGTGGCCTCGGGATCCAGCTTCTGGTTGAACAAAGGGGCTCGGAGGCTCTCCCCGGCATCGGGGAGCACTGGCTGCTCCCCACTTTCACACCACTGGGGCCGGGGTGCTGAGGGTCTGCCGGCTGCCCCGTGCCAGTGGGCTGCGCAGAGGGGAGAACCTGGGGCCGATGGGCCCACGGTGGGCTCAGTGGGGTCCCGGAGGAGGGGAAAGGCTCAGTGTCCTGTTGCGGGCAAGGGGCAGCCCTGCAGAGATCTGGGAAAAGAGCATTCCAGAAAACGGGGAAGCAAACTCTAAGGCCTGGAGGAGATAGGGGGACAGAGGGCCGAGGCCAGGAGAGGAGGGAGGCTGTGGGCTCACAAGGGCAGGGGCCTGGGTTCTATTCCCACTGCTGGGCGGCGGGGTGCGCGGGGCAGGGACCCCAGGTGGCGATCGAGGAGGAGGCCTGGACAGCTCTCACACTCTGAGTCGGACTTTGGACTCCACCGGGGACCACCCAGAAGCAGGCCATCCCAGACAGAGTTAAAGTTTCTTTCTGGGCTCCCTTTCACCCCGCAGTTTCATTTTGTAGCAAAAGCAAGCGCCAGGGACTTCACAGGTGCAACTGAGACTGAGCGACTCGCCCCCGGCCCGGCGCCGCAGCTGCTCGGTGCTTTCCCACGGCCCCTGTTTGGCCCCGCCCCCCGTCGCGGTGTCCCCGAGCACCATCTTCTGGCCCTGGGGCTCTAGCCACAAAGTTCTGTGGCTCCCCGCACGCGCTCCCAGATGGGCCCGCGTGGCCCGCGAGGGCGTCCCTGCTTCCTGCAGTGCAGCTCTGCTCCGGCTCTCCCGCCGTGTCCTTCCCTCCATCCCCTCCTCTGGCCTGGGACTAGCAGATGCCGTGTGTGTGTGTGTGTGTGTGTGTGTGTGTGCGCACGGGGCGTGCGTGCCAGCCGCCTTGGCTCCCCCTCCCTTCTCCTGTGCCTGGGCCCGCCACGTGCCTGAGCACAGGAGGCCCTGGAGAGTCACCTGGGTGGGGAAGCCGTGACCAGGGAACAGTGGGGTTCGGGGAATCCACACCCATAAGGAGCCAGAAGCGAACGTTTGGGTTAAACAAGTGTTCTTCGTGGGGCCGCACGTCTGTGGCCCTGAATTCAGTTTAAGTACTCGTGCTGGCCATGTGTGGGAGCCGTGCTCCGTTCCAAGGCATTTCACGCTGGGACCAACCAGGAGGGACGCCGCACCCACTGTTCCCACTGCCCGAGCACACTTCTGAGGCCGAGGGTCAGCGCCTTACCCAGTGCCCGTCCCTCAGCCCCGGGCTTCAGGTTTCCTGGTCAGTAAAGTCTCAGCATCTTGTCGTGGTCCACAGACGCAGGGCCTGGAAACCCGGATGAGGTGCTGAAGGAGAGCACCCCGCTGCCAGCCGCAGGCGCGGCCAGAAACGGCTGGTCAACGAAACCACCCGCGGGTGCACTTGAAACAGGAATGGACAGATACCTACGATACTTGTTATGCAGACTGCAAACTGCCACACAACTTATATAACCTCTGTGACACTCAGGGTTTCAGCCATAAGATGAGAAGAAAAATGACATCTACCTTCAAGGTGACTGCAGACTGAAGTGCTCCAAGGGTGGGGAGGTGGAGGGGGGCTGCGGCGGCTGGGTGGGTGTTCTCCGCCTCCCCCCAGGTCCCAGTTTCCTCGATCATAAAGAGGGATTAAAAAGTCGCCTGTCCGGCAGGCTGGCTAGGACTCGATGAAACACGTTACCCGAAGGGCTTCTTATGCCCTGATGTGTGGGGCTGGGGAACGCGTGGAGGGCCCACCCCCTGGCAAGCCCCCCGGCCCAGCTCCCAGCCCTGAGAAGGCTCTCCTGGTAAGCGTGTGGATGTGACCTTGGACGTTCAGGGAGAAAGTGTCCCGCCGGTGCAGAGTTCCTCTTGAGACAGGTCACACTGGTGAGTTCAGCAAAAACATGGAACTTTGAGTCATTCGTTGCGTTCCAGGTAATGGAGACTGTTATGGGTTGACTCATGGCCCCCCAGTACCTCAAATGTGACCTTATTTGGACAGAGGGGCTTTGCAGGTAATCCAATTAAGATGAGGTCAGTAAGGTGGGCCCTAATCCAATGACGGGTGTCCTTGTAAGAGGAGGAAAGAGATTTTGGGACAGGGAGAAGGCCGGGTGAAGATGGGGGCAGAGATCAGGGTGAGGCCAGAGGTTTCCAGCAACCACCAGAGCGCGGGGAGAGGCCTGGACAGGTTCTGCTCAGAGCCTCAGAAGGAACCACCCTACTACCATCTTGAACTTGGACTTCTGGCCTCCAGAACTGAGACAATAAACTTCTGTTATACAAGCCACCCAGGCTGTGGTGCTTTGCTCTGGCAGCCCTAGAAGATCGACACAGAGGGGAATGGCAAATGTCCTGAAGACAAGACCAGAAAATGATCTTAGAAACAAAGCAAAAGGAGCCCTCCCCCTCTGGCGTTACCCATGACGGCAGAGCCCTAGGCCCCTCCCACTTCGAACTTGCAAAGACAAGATGGAAGCAGCAACCTTTCCACGTGGAACCAGCTCATGAGGAAGCCGGGATGTTCCAGCAGCTGGACACGGCAGAGTGAGAGCAGACGGGTGGCAGCCAGGAGAGCTGGGCTCAGAATCTCAGGCTGTCCGTCCTGACACCCACATCAGCCCTCACGAGACAAGGGCCCTTGCAGGGAGGAACACGAAGCAGGGGCCTGCGTGCCTGGGCTGCCCCGACACAGGGCTCAGAGCCTCACTGGAGCTGAGACACTGGATCTTCACGGGTCTCACGGTCCAGACGCCGTCGCCCCTGCCGCAGATAAACTGACACGGAGCTCGGGCCTCGGCCAACCACACCCGCGGGGCCCAGGACAGAGGCAAACGTAGCATCACTGCGGGCGGAAGCTCTCCTTCCAGCACCGTTGGATTCTGACCAGCGAAGATGAGCTCACAATCGGAGGCGGGAGAGGGAGGCCAGGGGCAGCAGGCGCGGTCTCCAGAGGGCCGGCCAGTCAACACGGTGAAGCGCTGCAAGGGCTAAGGGAATAAGAGGGCAGGCGAGCAAGTAGGGACGAGACTCCGGCGGGGAGAAGGGAACCTCCAAAAGGAAGCCACACTCACTGGAGGGAACCGGCCGGTGGCTGAGCGGCCGGGAAGCCCCGGACGTCGAGTTTGCCAGGTGTGTGCACGCCACCCAGGACGCGGCGTGGAGTGCGGGGGACACAGAGGGCCAGGCAGGGGCCACAGGGCTGCCATTCAGGGAGACTGCGAGGGTGAGGGAGGAGCGATAACGCCTGAGAACTTTCCCCCGGCTGAGAGATGGAGCACACTCGCGCTCCGGAGTGCCTGGGTCTGGAGCTGGCAAAAAGGGAGCTGCGCTTGTACGTGTGGCAGAGAAACCATAGAGCACAAAAGACAAACAGTTCAGGAGAGAAAAGCACCCCAGCTCCCTCAAAAGTAGGTATGACGACAGCAGACTTATTAAGGTGATAAAAGCAAACAATAATTATATACCTATGTTTTCAAAGTCTCGAGACAAAATAACTATTGACTTGGGATCTTACACATAGCGTGGTTACCTGCTGTGGTGTAAAAAAATTACCCCAAAACTTAACAAGTTAGAACAAAACCCATCTAGCATTTCAGCTTCTGCCGGTCAGGAACACAGGCGTGGCCGAGCTTGGCCTGATGGCCTCATGGGGCTGCAGTCAAGGCGCCGGCCCGGGTCGGGGTCCCGCTTGAAGGCGTCCCTGGGGAAGGGGCTGCTGCCGGCTCACTCAGTGCTCGGCTCCCCCTGGCTGTTGGGCTGAGGCACCTCGCTTGCTGGCCTCACGGGCTTCTCCCAAATGGCATCTTGCTTTCCCGAAGCCCGCGAGCCAACGAGGTGACAGGAGCCTTCCAGCAAGGTGGAGGTCACAGGCGTTTGTAACCAAATCGTGGATGTGAACCCCGTTTGCCACATTCTGATGGTTACCAGTTACCAGGTTACTATGTTAACACTGTTACTGGGTAACAGTGTGTGTGTGGGGGCGGAATTCCACAAGGAGCCGGGGATAGTGAAGGTCTTGGCAGAAGTTGGTCTAACTCAATAGTCAGATTAGCACTTGAGAGAGAGGGCTTAAACCAAAACATCTTCCAACACGCGTGACTAAAGAGTTTATCAGTGACAGGTCCTTGCCCAAGACACTGCTAGAGGAAGCACTTCAGGAAGAAAGAAGTGGGGCTGAGAAGGAAATGGTGTGAGCAAGAAGCAACTGGGAGGGCTTCCCTGGTGGCGCAGCGGTTGAGAATCCGCCCGCCGATGCGGGGGACGCGGGTTCGCGCCCCGGTCCGGGAAGATCCCACGTGCCGCGGAGCGGCTGGGCCCGTGAGCCATGGCCGCTGAGCCTGCGCGTCCGGAGCCTGTGCTCCGCGGCGGGAGAGGCCACAACAGTGAGAGGCCCACGTACCACAAAAAAAAAAAAGAAGCAACTGTGAGCTACTCACACAAGGTAATAATGACAATACTTTGGGGAAGAAAGGCAGAGAGGAGGTGAGATATTGAAGAATCAGAATGGAACTTAAAACATGTAGAGCTTGGCAATAAAGAAAACGCTTAGGATGCAGCTAAACACATACTTGCAAGGGAGTTTCTGTTCTGAAACTGCACGTGTGGGAGAAGAAGAGAAGTGGAGAAGCAGAGACCTAAGTGTCCAACTCAGGAGGTGAGACGTGGACAGCAGAGCAAAGCCATGGAGAGAAGAAGGAGGAAAACAGTCAGGACTAGAGAAGCGATTCATAGGACTAAAGATCAGAAAGAAAGCAAACATTAGGCAGGATGAACAAACCAAAACCTGCCTGGACTACCTGATGGTCCCACAGACTAGAATACAGCAGAAGCGATGGGATGTCGCCTCCAAGGTGAAGCTACAAGAAGGTTGTGGCTCCTGTTTCTCTCTGCCTCCTTCTCCAGCCCTACCTCTATCCCCATCTCCACCTCCACCTCCACCTCCATCTCCATCCCCATCTCCATCTCCCTCTCCATCTGCAACTTTATCTCTATCGCCATCTCCTTCTCTCTATCTCTCTCAAGCTCCTTGCTCTGGGAAAAGTGGTTGCTCTGTTGTGAGCTGTCCCGTGGAGGGGCCCCATGTGGAGACACTGATGTCTCCAGTCAACGGCCCTGTGAGTGAGCTGGGAAGTGGCTGTGACCCCAGTTGAGCCCTCAGATGACTGCAGCCCCAGTCGACACATTGATGCCAGACCTGTGAGACCCTGGGGAAGAAGGCCCAAGCTCATCACATCTGGTTCCTAACACTGGGAAACTGTGAGGTGATACATGTTTGTGGTTTTCAATCACTAAGTTTCGATGTCACCTGTTACACAGCAATCAATAACTAATACAGAGTACAAAAGTCATAATGTGGCAAGATTGGAAAAGAAAGGAGGAAAGATGGCTTTACTAAACAATATTAGCAAAGAACAGTGAGATATAACCACAGATAGAACAGAGATTTTAAAATCAAAAGAAGATATTATAACCAATTTTGCCAAGGAATTCAAAGCTTAAATAAAATAAACAATATTCTTTTAAAAAATTAAGCTAATCAAAACTCACTCAAGAAGCAATAGAATACCCAAATAACCCAATAACCACAAAGAAAATGAATCACTAAAGATGGACCCCCTGCAAAAATGCAGATGGTTTAAAGAAAAGTTCTGTCAAATATTTAAAGAGCAGGTAATCCATATCTTATAAAAGTGTTTCAGGTAATTAAGAAGTAGGAAAGCTACCCAAATAATCTTGAGACATCAAACTCAGATGTTACAATGAAAAATTTTAAGGTATAGACTAGTCATATTTAGAAACAGAAATACAAGATTATCAAATAAAATATCAGCAAACCAAATCCATCAATATGTATAAAAATAATTACACCAAATTAGGTTAATTTCAGGGATGTAAAGATGATTTATCATTAGAAAATATATTAACATTTAACACATTAAAAATCAATGGAGGGGCTTCCCTGGTGGCACAGTGGTTAAGAATCCACCTGCCGGGAACACAGGTTCAAGCCCTGGTCCGAGAAGATCCCACATGCCGCGGAGCAACTAAGCCCGTGCGCCACAACTACTGAGCCTGCACTCTAGAGCCCGCGAGCCACAACTACTGAAGCCCGTGTGCCTAGAGCCCGTGCTCTACAACAAGAGAAGCCACCGCAAAGAGAAGCCCACACACCACAACGAAGAGTAACCCCCACTCGCCACAACTAGAGAAAGCCTGCGCACAGCAACAAAGACCCAATGCAGCCAAAAATAAATAATTTTTTTTAAAAATCAGTGGAACTTTTAGTTTCATTGAATCATCGCAATAAATACAAGAAAAATATTTGGTAAAATCTGGTAAAAAATTATTTTTTCATCAAGGTGAAATTGACATAGCATAAAATTCAATTATTTTAAACTGGACAATTCAGTGGCTTCTAGTATATTCACAGTGTTATGCGGCCATCACCACTATATAATTCCAGACCATTTTCATCAACCCCCAAAGAAACCCTGTGTCCATTTGGCAGTCACTCCCTATTTCCCCCTCCCCTCAGACCCTGACAACCATCAAGCTGCAGATTAACGTCCCCATGAATTTGCCTGTAATTACATTTAAATTGAATCATGCAATATGTAGATTTTTGTGTCTGATTTCTTTCACTTAGTGTAATGTTTTCAAGGTTCATCCATGTTGTAGCATGTATCAGTACATCATTCCTTTTTATAGCTGGATAAAATTCCATTGTATAGATATACATTTTGTTAGTCCATTCATCAGTTGATAGACATTTGAGTGGTTTCCACTTTTTTGCCTGCCTTTTTTTTTTTTTTTCTTGCGGTACGCAGGCCCCTCCTGCTGTTGGCCTCCCCGGTTGCGGAGCACAGGCTCCGGACGCGTAGGCATAGTGGCCATGGCTCACGGGCCCAGCCGCTCTGCGGCATGTGGGATCTTCCCGGACCGGGGCACGAACCCGTGTCCCCTGCATCGGCAGGCGGACTCTCAACCACTGCGCCACCAGGGAAGCCCCTTTTTGCCTGCCTTTTTATCAGAGAGTTCAATCTACTTATATTTAGTGTAATTACTGATGAGGAGGGACTTACTTCTGCCATTTTGCTACTTGTTTTCTATTTGTCTTATGTATTTTTTGTTCCCAGAAAAAAAATATATATTTGTTAATTTCTTAGTGGTTGTTCTGTGGATTACAAGTAATATCTTAATTTATAATAATCTCATCTGAATTAATACACACTTAGTTTCAGTAGTTTAAAAGCTTTGCTCCTATTTAGTTCCATCCCCACCCTCTTCTGTTGTTTTCATCACAAACCACACTTTTATACATTGTACGCCCTTCGGTATCATTTATAATTATTGTTTTATGTAACTGTCTTTTAAATCAATAGGAAATAAAAGTGGACTTAGAAACCAAAGCACAATGATACTGGCTTTTACATTTACCTGTGCTCTTTACTTCTTTGTATGGATTTGAGTTACTGTCTAGTGTCCTTTCATTTCAACCTGAAGGAGTCTCTTTAGCATTTCTTGCAGGGCAGGTCTACTAGTGACAGATTGTCTCAGTTTTTGTTTATCTGAGAATGTCTTAATTTCTTCTTAAATTTTGAAGGATAGTTCTGTGGGTGTTGAATTCTTGGTTGATAGATACTTTGAATGTATTTATCATCCCACTGCCTCCTGGCCTCCATGATCTCTGACGAGAAATCAGCTGTTATTATTATAGAGGTTCCCTCATACGAGTCAGGATTCTCACTTTGTATTTGGTTTTCAGCAGCTTGATTATTATGTGTCTTAATGTGGATCTCTTTGACTTTATCCTACTTGGAATTTGTTAAGCTTCTTGGATGAGTACATTCATTATTTTCATCATATTTGGAAAGATTCTGGCCACTGTTTCTTCAAATATTCTTTCTGCCCCTTTTCCTCTATCTTCTCCTTCTGTGACTCCCATTATGCATATGTTGGTTCACTTGGTGGTATTCCACAAGTCTCAGGCTCTTTTCATTATTCCTTTTTCTTTCTGCTTCTCAGATGGTCTAATGCCTATTGACTTATTTTCAAGTATGCTGAGTCTTTTGTCTGCTCAAATCTTCTGTTGAAACACCTCTAGTGAATTTTTCCTTTCAGTTACTGTACTGTTCAACACCAGAATTACTATTTGGTTCATTTTGATCATTTCTATATTTTTATTGATAGTCTCCAATTGGTTAGACATTGTTCTCATGGTTTCCTTTGGTTATTTGTACATGTTTCTTTAGCTCTTTGAGCATATTTAAATAGTATATTTAAAGCCTTCATATAATAAGTCTAATGTCTAAGCTTTCTCAGGGGCAGCTTCTGTATATTTATTTTGTATGAACCATACTCTCTCATTTCTTTGCATGCCTCATAATAATTTTTTCTGTTGGAAACTGGACATTTTGAATATTATAATGTGGCAACTTTGGAAATCAGATTCTCCTCCTTCTCCAGGATTTGTTGTCATGTCTTGTGGTTACTGTTGTTTTCTTTTTTTTTCTTTCTTTTTTTTTTTTGCAGTACGCGGGCCTCTCACTGTTGTGGCCTCTCCCATTGCAGAGCACAGGTTCCGGATGCGCAGGCTCAGCGGCCATGGCTCACGGGCCCAGCTGCTTCACGGCATGTGGGATCTTCCCAGACCAGGGCATGAACCCGTGTCCCCTGCATCGGCAGGCGGACTCTCAACCACTGCGCCACCAGGGAAGCCCTACTGTTGTTTTCTTTAGTGACTTTTCTGAACTAAATTTGTAAAGTCTGTGTCCTTTGTCATGTGGCCACTCTGGTCAGTTAGCTTCATGGTTAGTTAGTGATTTGACAAAGACTTTTTGAAAAGCGTGGAACAAACAAACAGATAAGTAACAGAAACACCAAAAACCCTCCCAGTCTTTGCAGAGGGGCTGTGTGTGTGAGCTCAGTGCCTTCATCTCTCACCCAAGGAGCTGACAGCTCTGCCTTAGCCTTCACTTCCATTTACATGGAGCCCAAAGGTCACACAGAGGTGAGAGATTAGGGCTTCTCAAGTCTTTTCTGAGGATGTGCCCAGCCCTGGCTATGCACATGCACCTCTAGATTCCCAAGGATATGTGGGAGGTTTTCAAAACCTTATTCCCCAAAGTACCTCACTGCCCAGTTTTTCCTCCCAAGCTTTTTAGTGTGTCTGTTGTTTGCCCCGGTAGCAACAGCTAATACATTTGTCTTTAAATGTTTTTGATAAATGTTTTGACAAAAATCAGCCCCTTAGGTAGCTACTTCTCCATGCTGGGAGAGTTCCTAGTTAGGTAAAATAAAGGCAAGTCCCTTGCAACAGTCCTTCAGGGAGCCACCAGAAGGTCAGAACAAAAAACCACAATTCCTTGGGAAGAAGGTCCACTCTGCTGCCTCTGGCACCAGACACCCACACCTGGCACATGGGCTGCCATTGTCAAGACTGCCAAGCCAAGCCAAGCCAGGGATGGGGGCAGTAGGCCAAGGGTGAGAAAAATGACACAATGCCCTCATGCTGAGAGTGAGCTGCCTTTTTCTTGATTATTCATTCACCTTGTTTCTTTAAATCTCTGACTGTATTCCAGAGTTTTGATAAAGTTTATTCTGATAGTTTCTGCCAGAGTATTTGCTAGCTTTTGGAGTCCTTTACTCCACCATTTTCACTGATGTCACTCCTTAACAAACATTTCTGATGAAACCCTGTGAGAAAACTATGAGTAGCTGGGGAATTCCTTAACTTGATAAAGAGTATTAACCACAAGTCAACCGCAAGCATTGTAAGCAATGGTGTGGCAATGGTTACACAACAATGTGAGTGTTCTTTTTTTCTTTTAAAATTTATTTATTTATTTATTTATTTATTTTTGGCTGCATTGGGTCCTTGTTGCTGTGCGTGGGTTTTCTCTAGTTGTGGCGAGTGGGGGCTACTCTTCATTGCGGTGTGTGGGCTTTTCATTGTGGTGGCTTCTCCTGTTGCAGAGCATGGGCTCTAGGCATGCAGGCTTCAGTAGTTGTGGCTCGCGGGCTCAGTAGTTGTGGCTCGTGGGCTCTAGAGTGCAGGCTCAGTAGTTGTGGTGCACGGGCCTAGTTGCTCCAAGGCACGTGGGATTTTCCCGGACCAGGGATCGAACCCTTGTGCCTTGCATTGGCAGGCGGATTCTTTACCACTGGGCCCCCAGGGAAGTCCCAGCCTAATTATTACTGGAAAATGATAAAGGACATTGTGCACTTAAAGAAAGTGTGGGGCTAGTGATGGAAGAGCTGAAGGGTGAAGGAGGCAGTGCCTGTGGCTGCAGGGGGAGCTGCCTGGAGAGTCCCTCTGGACAGAGGCCATGGCCCTTGTGCAAGGACACTGCCGGCCTCAGGTAACCCAGCTGCCCCCTAACCTGATGCCCTGCCTGGATCCTGAGGGTCCAACTCAGCCAAGTGCATGGGCCATGGGGTCCTCCCGGGGCTGGGGGCACGGTGAGGCAGGGGAGAAGGGGTGCTGTCTGATGCATCTCCTTAGTCATCTGACACCAAATCTCGACCCCACAAAGGGTCACACAAGTCCAGGGCAGACTCAGCCAGTGCCAAAAAGAAGACGAAGCAAAGCCAGAGCCACCCTCCCCCCAACCCTCCACCAAGGACCGAAAGCCCTAATGGTTGCTTGTTTCTTCTCTCTGTTAACCAAGAACAAAGACCTGGTTGTAATAAAGAGGTGCTTATTTGGGGTTTGTTAGGACCACAGCCCAGATCCAAGCACTGGAATTGTGTTCCACCAGCTTACAAGATGCAGGGCTTAGAAAGGTGACACATGGCCCGGTGACATAAATTGCTTTTCAAGAATCAGGATTGGAGCTGGAAGAAGTTAAGCGGGAATGGGTTGGGGAACTTTGAAGCTACAAGGTTGCAGCCGGCAGCTGCTTGCAGATGTTGTTTTGAAAAGGGCTGCTGGAGGACTTCCCTGCGCAGTGGTTAAGAATTCGCCTGCCAATGCAGGGGACACGGGTTCGAGCCCTGGTCTGGGAAGATCCCACATGCCGTGGAGCAACAGCCTTCGAGCCACAGCTACTGAGCCCGCGTGCCCCAGCTACTGAAACCCACGTACCTAGAGCCTGTGCTCTGCAACAAGAGAAGCCACTGCAATGAGAAGCCCGCGCACCTCAACGAAGAGTAGCCCTCGCTCGCTGCAACCAGAGAAAACCCACGCAAAGCAACGAAGACCCAACGCAGCCAAAAATAAATAAATAAATAAAAAAGAAAAGGGCTGGTGGAGTTTGATACAGTTCAGAGAAAATCCAAGTTCTCAGTCATGCAGGAAGTGTCTGAAACCACATCCACACTGGCCACCTGGCTCCATTTTGGATGCCTGAAACACAGCTACTCCATTTTGATTTAAAAAAAAAAAATCATCCTAAATATGTCATCACCTCCCACCCCTCCTCCCCCTTTGCCTCCCTCCTTCCCTCCCTCCCTCTGTGACAGGAGTTTGGGGCGTAAGAGCACCCCAGCACTGCGGCTCTGGAGACACAGTTTAGTAATCTCTTGGACGGTCCTGCCTGCAGGGTGGAGGTCAAACCATGAACAAGAGAGAGAAGCATCACCGCGGCGGCAACTAATGTCTCCACCAGCAGGACAAATCCAAACAGCTCAGCAGAGGTACTTTAGGCCATCTCTGAAAGGAAAGACTGCACTTCACACTTTGGGTTGTGTCTGCAGGAAACTGGGCCGTGGCAGAGCCTGAGGCAAGGACTCCCTTCTCGGAGCCCGGCCGGTTCCTGACGCCAATTCTCCTTCACCGGCACAGGCACGCCAGCAACCCCCTCAGGCCCGGCTGCAAGCAGAGAGCCGGTTCTCCCTGGGTCGGCCAGCACCGTGGCCCCCAGGCCTGGCTCGGCTCAGGATCTCAGGGCCCAGGAGTCATGGAGAGCGGGCGGTGGTGAAACCAAACCCTCACACACAGAACCAACGGCAAAGAGCTGTCAAGTCGCGGCTGCAGAACAGGCCGCGGATGCCCTGAAGCTGGCAGATGAGAAAAAGCAAACCACACGAGGGGGTGGGGGGGGGAACGACACAAAGGAAGGGGGGCGCAGGCTCCAGGTAGCACAGAAGGCCCTCGCTCACAACCGCCCATGGCAGAAACTCGTCTGTAAGAAAAGTCCAGGATGATTGGTGTGCATTGAACTGTGTCTCCCCCAAAAGACATGTTCAAGCCCCAGTGCCCGGGCCTGCGGAGGCAACCTTGCTTGGAAACAAGGTCTTTGCAGATGTCATCAAGGTAAAATGAGGTCGTTAGGTGGGCCTTGATCCAACCTGACAAGTGTCCTTATGAGCAGGGGGAAATTCAGACACAGACACACAGAGAAGCCCATGTGATGATGGGGGCAGAGATGGGAGGGGTGTGGCCGCAAGCCGGGAATGCCACGCCCTGCCGGGCACCCCGGAAGCCGGAAGGGGCAGGAAGGACTTTCCCCAGGAGCCTCTGAGGGAGCGTGACCCTCTTGACCTTGACTTGTGGCCTCCTGGACTGAGAAGGCACGCACCCGCTGCGGGGCTTTGCTGCGGGGCTTTGCTGCGGGAAGCTGACAGAGACTTCACCCTCCTATTGGCTTTCATCCTCTTTTTTCTTAATTTAGAAACAAATATCTCTGGTAGTAAAAAACCCACATCTGACTTTCACAAGTCCGTTCCATTTCCCTTGCTTCTTTTCCTTCTGTTAAATTGATGGAAAATGAAAATGAACACTATTAAAATAGCACCTGCCTTACCGCTGTGCTATGATGGAGTTGCTTCTGTTTTTATCTGTCCCCCCATCCCTCCGTTTCCCAGCATCTCTCGCCCCCTGAATGTGTGCTCCAGTGACATCGAAAAGGATGGTCACCAGATGGTCTGGTGAGAGATGGATGGCAGGATAGGCACTGGTTTGTTGCTTTTACAAGTTTTGTACTTTCCTCTGTTTCCTGGGTTGCTATCATAAGATTGTATTATTTTTATTAAGAACAATACTGCTTAAGCAGATTTTAAAAACTCAGACAGACTTGGGAGCTACGAGTATGGAACATGATACTGGGAAAACAGTAGGTCATTTCCGAGCCAGCTCCCTTGGAAGCCCCTCTTTCTCCCTGGTAAGTGGTATTTTGTAACATTTCTTTGATTCAAGACTCTTGAGAGAAAACCACCTTTACCTGGTAAATTGGTTTCCTAGTGTAACCGAGCAGGATCCTGCAGGGCCTTCCTGGGGTGGTGTGTGTTGGTGGGGGTATCCCCCGCCTCTTTTTTGTAGAAAAGCTTTAGCCTCCTAGGCCTTCCCTGAGTTCCAAAGAGCAAATTTAATCAGAGAAGTGAGAAATTTCAGAAACAAAGGAAAACAGCCAAGCAAGGCAAAATCCTAATAGTTTAGCCATAAAACAACGTCAGGGACCTCTAGTTCCTCCTCAAGAGCCACGTCCTTGAGACGTTCTGCAGATACTGAGACCCCCACCAGGTGGAAGAAGTCATGCATGCTGCCCATCAGCAAGAAGACCCCAGACCAGGTGGAGCGAGGAAACTGATCACTGAGATTCCCGAAACATCACCCAGTTACCTCACCACCAACCCATCAGAGAATTGTACACAAGCTGATTGGGCACCCTGCAACCCACACCCCTCACCTTGCCTTTCAAACCTCTTCCCCGAAAGCCACTGGGGAGTTTGGGTCTTTTGAGAATGAGCTGCCTGTTCTCCTTGCTGGGCCCCATGCTGGGCCCCTTGCAATAAATGCTATACTTTCCTTCACTACAACTGGGTGCCAGTAGATTGGCTTTACCGCACGCAAGCTAGAGGACCCAAGTTTGCTTCTGTAAGTCTAGGGCCACCATAACAAAGTACCCACAGACCAGGTGGCTTAAGAAAATAGAAATTGGGACTTCCCTGGTGATCCAGTGGGTAAGACTCCGCACTCCTAATGCAGGGGGCCCGGGCTCGATCCCTGGTAGGGGAACTAGATCCCACATGCGTGCAGCAACAAAGAGTCTTCACGTCGCAGCTAAGGAGTTCATGGGCCACAACTAAGAGCCCGCGTGCTGCAACTAAGGAGTCCGTGTGCCGCAACTAGGACCCGGAGCAGCCAAAATAAATAAATAAATATTTAAAAAAAGAAGAAGAAGAAAACAGAAACGTGTTGTCTTGCAGTCATGGAGGACACCAGCCTGAGATCAAGGTGTCTGCAGGGCCGCACTCCCTCCTGCTCGCGGGCAGGACCCTTCCTGCTCCCTCCAGCTTGAGAGCCTTAGGGGCTCCTTGGCTCGAAGCTGCAGCCTCCAACCTCTGCCCCCATTGCTACATGGTGTCCTCTCTCGTCTTCCTGTAAGGACACCAGTCATATTGGACTAAAGGCCCACCCTATTCTCATGTGACTGCATCTTAACTAATTGTATCTTCAACAACCCTATCTCCAATTAAGGTCACTTTCTCAGGTCCTGGAGGTTAGAATGCCAACATATCTTACTGCTGGGTACAATTCAAGCCCCAATACCTGGGTGGGGTCACATATGTCAGACAGCCTTCTTGCTTCCTCAGCTGTAACCCGTCTTCCTCCAGAGCTGCCCATCAGAGCTGATGGAGGTGAGCATAGGCCCCTAGCCTGCAATGCTGGGTGTGGAAAAAGCTAAGGGCAGGCACTGACCAGGTGACCCAATCCCCGCTCAGCCTCAGCACTACAGGACGTTCAGTGCGGTCCACTCCTTGTGGGTGCCTTCTGTGCCCTTTAAAGGGAGGTTGCCCACATGACCTTGGCTCACGTACCTCTTCTCTGTTGATATCATCTACAATTATTATCATTGTTAAAGTCAAACTCATTATTATTAAAAGCATAGACAATTGTTTAAAAACATTTTTAAAACCCTCCAGCTCACCATTGTACCCTTAAACTCAACTGTAAACTTCAGTAATTTCTTGGCTCACCATCTTTCCTTGGATCCCAGATTTGGTTTTCTTCTTGCTTTAGCAGTTCTTTCAGATAGCATGAGCATAAACTTTTGGAATCCTTATGTCAGGAAATAAGTCACCTCCCAGTCGCTCTTCAGTGGTCATTTGGCTGGGTATAGAATTCTAGCTGCATGTTCTTTTCCTGAGCTCTTGGAGATACTGTTCAGTATCTAAGGATAGATAGTAGCTAAGTAGCTACTATCTAAGGTAGCTATGGAGAAGTCTGCTGTCAATGAGATTCCCGTTCATTTGTGGGCAATGCCACTTTGACATCTAGCGGCTCTTTTGATGGAATATGTAAACTCAACTCATTCATTTAAAAATATTTACTGGGCATCTTCTGTGTGCTGGGACTGCCCCAGGTGCTGGGCATGTAGCTGCAAACAGGAAAGACAAAGCCCTGCTCATGGAACTGCCAGGCCATGGGGAACAGACAGTGGGCCAAACCAATAGCCTATATAATGCCAGGTGGTGACAACAGCTATGAAGAAAGAACAGGAGGCAGAGGTTCCAGAAGGAGATCAGGTGGTGCAGAAATGCCCCTCCGAGGAAAGCCCTTGATGAAGTGAGCGGCAGAGCCTTGCAGGAGCTGACGGAGCCCATGGAGGAGGGCTCACGGCACCATGTGGGGTGAGAGCCTGCTCCCGTTCTCTCGGCTCTCTCGTGACTTGTCCTGCACGGTCAGCGGGCCCTCCCAACCCGATGATCTAGGTGTGAGAAGCTCAGAGGATCCTCTGCTCCTTTGCGTCCTGACCCTCTGTGCCGCCCAGCCCCCGGCAGTGGGCCTGCAGTGGAGATGTTGGTGCCACTTTGGTTTGTCTTTCTTACTTTATCCCCACGTCCTAGAAAAATTTCTCAGTGTGATTGTCCAGGTAACTACTCTGCCCTGCAGCTACATTTTCCAATCAGCCCAGCTTAAAAGAAAATAATTTCCATAGGTAATGGACTCTTCACCGTGCCAAGCTGCTCTTACCTTGCAGACCTAACTCCTGCACAGTGTTTGGGGAGTGCGGGTCGAGCGGGATGCCGGGTAGCACCCAGATAACTGGCCCTTGTGGCACGGGTGCTCCCACGACCCCAAGGGTCCCCAGCCGCTGCGCTCTGACCACCCCTCCAACCCTGGCTCCTTCTGGCCCCTTGAAGGCAGATCCCTCACTGCTGGTCTCGGCTGGGGGAAGGCACAGAGATCAGCTGACCTGGCTCTCGGTCAGTGACCCTGACCTCCCTCAGGCCCTTCCTGCTCCAGGCCCCGCCTTCGCCCACCCCTGGCACAGACGCCCTCGGGGCCGCCCCCGCCGTCTTGGCTGACTCATGCGGTTCTGGGCTTTGCCTCCTTACAGCTGCCTCCCTTTGCAGTTTCGGTTGGCTTCCTGTTCTTCCTCGGAGTTGGCGCTTCACCGAAGATGGCCCACCCTGTTTCCTGATACAGTCCTTCCAGAGCGCGCGGGGGCCCAGACGGGCTGAGGACACAGTGGCACTGACCAGGGGAGAGCCGACGTCTGCAGCCTGGTGGGGGGCAGATCAGGATTCGGCCAAAACAGAAGAGGGTGGAGGGGGCCTCCAGGACCTCTGGGTGCCACTGAGGTGGTTCCGGTGGAGGATAAGGGGGTCAGGGGAAGCCCTTTCTCACTGAGCAAACATCCCTGCTCATCCTCCAACAAGACCTGTGGGCAAGCAGTGCGTGCGGACGGCTGTGGCCATGATTACCGGTCTGAACAGGAGGCAGGCGGCCCTGGGTTCCCCGACGCCGGGCAAAGAAGTGAATCCACAGACTCAGGAGAGACGATGTCTCCAGCCCATAAAAACCTGCTGCGGGTGTTGAAGAAGCTTGCCCAGGCCGCTTAAAGCCTCACTTTCCTACTTCAAGCTTAGATTGTGAAGCGAGATAATACCTGAGCCTTCTGTGCAGTAGTGAGTACCAATGTCACCAAAAAGGATACTTACAATACAGGGAGCGCTGATGGTGCCAAAATCTCCAAAGAAAGGCCCTGGAGGGGTGTGGCCGCCAGTGAGCACTGCCTTGGGCGGACTTAAGGGTCCAGGGCTGATGCGGATGTAGCCAACCCTGGGGCCCACCTTCAACGGATGAGCCAGGGTCCACGAGCCCCTCTCACCAGAGCCCACATCAAATGAAACCCTTGGAAAGCGCTCTCCTCTGTATGTTCCCCACTTGGCCGTGAGGTCTTTAAACTGTTACTTCCGATCTCTGCTCCCAACCCCTAGGTTTTGCTCAGATAAACTTCCACTTTCTTGTCCAGATTATCATTAGACATTTTGGACAGCACATTGATGTCCGTTTTCTTCTCTTTTTTAAACTTTATTTATTCACTTACTTATTGGCTGTGTTGGGTCTTAGTTGCGGCATGCAGGATCTTTCATTGCGGTGCGCGGGCTTCTCTCTAGTTGTGGTACGTGGGCTCCAGAGCACGTGGGCTCTGTAGTTGCGGCACGTGGGCTCTCTAGTTGTGGCGTGTGGACTTAGTTGCCCCGCAGCATGTGGGATCTTGGTTCCCCGACCAGGGATCGAACCGGCGTCCCCTGCATTGCAAGACCGATTCTTAACCACTGGATCACCAGGGAAGTCCCCGGACGTCCATTTTCTTGAGTCATATGGAGAACTGCTGTCATCAGGAGGCTGTGGAACATGGATTCCAGGGCTCAATGCCAGGTTTGGTCCTTGAGCCGCTACTCACAAGCAGGGCTCCCATGGCGAGGAGTTCATCTTCTCTGAGCCTGCTTTTGCTCACTTGGCAAATGTAGACTGGATAGCAGCTCCCTCATGGGCAGCTGGAAATTAAGAGAATTGACGTAAACTGGAGACCATGCTCTGCCTTCCTCGGGGATTTTGAGAGGTGGGATAGTATGGATTTAAACTGAGATTATGATATGCCTTCTTCATGGGTGATTGGGAGGGTGAAATCAGTTGATGAGAAATGGAGATTATGACAATCTCTTTCCCACAGATAACTGGGAGAGTAAAGCGGATTGATGGAAAATGAGAAGATTACCATGGGGGAAATGGTAGATGGAAAGATGAGATTAGTACATGCATTTTCTGTGAGTGCTGGGGCGGAAGAAATAGGTTGATGGGTAACTGAGATTGTGGTATACCTGCCCTGTGTGAGGTTGGCAGGTTAAACTAGATGGATGGGTTGATGGAATTATAACTTGCTGTCTGGCAGGCTGGGAAGATGACAGGTGGATGGAAAGTGGAGATTATGACATACCTCTTCGAGGGTTTTTGTTGTTGTTGTTTGTTTGTTTGTTTGTTTTTGGCTGCTCTACGCTACATGCAGCATGCGGGATCTTAGTTCTCTGACCAGGGATGGAGCCCGTGCCCCCTGCAGTGGAAGCGTGGAGTCCTAACCACTGGACCGCCAGGGACGTCTCCTCTTCAAAGGTTGTTGGGAGGATAAAGAGGGTTGCGAGAATGTGGGTATTTGACAAGGCCTTCTTTTGGTTGGTTGGAAGGTTAAAGTGGGTTGATGGGAAATGGCGCACCTCACAAACTCTTCCCCAGGGGGGCCGGGTGAAGCTGTTGATGGAAAATGGAGGTTATGACAACGAGGGTTATGCTGCTTTCCTCTTGGGTGAATGAGATGGCTGCGGGGGGGGGGGGGGGTGGAGGAGAATCACGAGGGTTATGCTGCTTTCCTCTTGGGTGAATGAGATGGCTGCGGGGGGGGGGGGGTTGAAGGATAATGGAGGTTATGACCCCTGCCTCTCCCCATACAGCCAGGGAGTGGCAGTAGTGAAGAGACTGTGGTGAGTTGACCCCACAAGGCCCTAAGTGGGGTCCACACGCGACCGGATCGATGTGCTCAGAAGGCACAGCACTGGGAGGACAGGGGCAAGCACTGCCTGCGTGGGGTGTGAGATATCAGCGCGAGTACTTACAGGGCGGCCCTGGAAAGGGCTTAACACCATCGAGAGCCTCACCTATGCCCTGAATGATTGGCCCTTGAGGCTGCCCCTCTTCTGCCTTTGGCCGGTCCCAGCTGAAGCCCAGGGCTTGGACCCAACCTCTCCAGTGCTGCCCAGTGACCCTCGCCAGTCTGCCTCCCGGGGTGCACCCACACCAGCAGCATTTGAGTCCACCTACCAATCCCTGCTGTCTCCCCCACCCACTGGCTAGCTGTGGGCAAGCCAACTGGGGTAGACCTCAGACCCCCCATGGCTCCCCTGGGTCTGCATATCCTTGGACTGTGCCTACGGCTTGTCCCACTCGGGACCCTCTTCCTTGCTACCTCACCCTCTCCGCTCGCACTCAGTCATTCTGCCCACGTCAAATTTTGCTGATTAGAAAGTGGAATAGCACAAGAAATATTTAATACGATATTTAGATTATTCTGGGAATGAAATGGATCGGCTAGAGTGCCTTCAATTTCATATAACAGAACATTTAGCTTCAGGGCAGGTGGTTAGGAGCTCACCAACACGGAGTCCAGAGTCAGGGAGCGCCAGGGTTGATTAATTCATCTGGTCAGCGAGGGCAGGTCTTTGCATCAGCTCCTCTGGGATTCTCTTTACCTCTTTCCTCATGGTCTCACACTGACTACTACAGCTCCTAACCTCACACATTCACCCTACCAGGTCAAAGGCAAAACGTGATGACTGATTTCTACCACCTGCCTTTCTTTAGTTAAAGAAATAAAACTTTCCCAAACACCACCTGCCTCCTAATCAGTCACTCTCTTGGGCCCTAGTGGCCAGAACTGTGTTAAATGCCCTCCCCACCCCCAACCAATCCGAGCAAAGAGGAAGGGGAGGAGCATGGTTGGTTTCCTCCAGTCATGGTTCATTCCCTGGGAATGGGCCTACTTTCTGTGGGCCCACCGCATCAGGAGACCAGAACAATTTACATTTTATTTATTAGTATTTATTGTATTTGGCACAGAAGAAATGGCTGCTAGGGAAAATACCAACGATTCACAACAGGAGGCAAGGAGGTCAAGGACCAAAAGTCCAGGTATAGAACACATGGTCCTTGTGGATGTAGAAGTTACCAAAAATAAAGACAGGGGTGTAGGACTTCCCTGGTGGTGCAGTGGTTAAGAATCCGCCTGCCAATGCAGGGGATACAGGTTTGAGCCCTGGTCCAGGAAGATCCCATGTGCCGCGGAGCAGCCAAGCCCGTGTGCCACAGCTACTGAGCCCACGTGCCTAGAGCCCGTGCTCTGCAACAAGAGAAGCCACCGCAGCGAGAAGCCTGCGCACAGCAACGAAGAGTAGCCCCCGCTCGCTGCAACTAGAGAAAGCCCGCGTGCAGCAACAAAGACCCGATGCAGCCAAAAATAAATTAATTAATTAAAAAAAAAAGACAGGGGTGTAGTGGTGCCAGCAGCAAGTGGGGCTAAGTCTTCAATGATGAACACAATGACAGAGCAGGGACAAACAACTGTGTACCAGGCAACCGTCACGAGGCAACTGTTATGTGAGACCGCCAACGCCCGACAGTTAGAGCGGGACCGCTAGGCAGCTGAGGGTCCCGTTAGGCTGACGGGCGGAGGAGTGGTGGTCGTCAGGTGGAGAGGGAGGTAAGAGGCGGATCCCGGCCTTCTCCCAGGGCCCTCCAGCTCACCCAGCCTCAGGCCAGCGGGTGAGCTGGGGGTGCCCAGGAAACAGGCTGGGGGGCTGTGTCCTGCAGGGCTCCGGAGCCCTCATCAAGGGTGCCCGCTGGCCAGGCCCAGGCCCTGAGGCAGCAGTGACCCTCTCCCCGGCCCCGCCTCTGTGACCTAATGGCAGCGGCAGTCTGCAAGTGTTGCAGTCCATGGGACCTGGCCCTCGCTGCTTAGTGGCCTGGGGAGCCCGAGGACCGGCTGGGTCCTCGGTGCCTGGCTCCCTCAGTGATGACGGCTGCGCAGGCCTGGGAACCTGGCCCCGAGGGCACCACCAGCTGAGATCTGCCTCTTTAGCTGGGCCTGGGCACTGCAGGACGACCCAGACTGGGTGCTGGGTGAACACTCCCAAGCAGGGTAACTGGCCCCCCGCAGGGACCCCCTCCTCTTAGCCAGAACCTGGGCCTCAGAGGGTGACAGCTGTGCCTTGGGACCTTGCCCTTTCCTGTCAGAAGAGAGAATAACATTTGTTCGGGGGAGGTTTACAGGAACACTGTGACCCGACCATGACCCGACCTCAGGAACAAAGGCTCTGACACCAAGAACTATGCAACAACTAACCACGCCCCTCCGTCACCTTTCCCATAAAAGGGCTTTGCTGAAAGCGTTCGGGCGTTTGGGGTTTTTAAGCCTCGAGCCACGCGTCTCTTGCGTGGCCCTGCAGTAACCTCTCTCTGCTCCCAACGCTGACGTTTCGCTCTTGTTCGGGCTCACTGCGCATCAGGCCCACGGACTTGGGTTTGGTAACGACTGCACAGGAGTCATGAGGTGCCATCTAGGAAGGATGCACCCACCCTACCACATGGGTGGCCCACTCCCTCTGTTGTCCTGGACCCTGCGGTATGACGGCCCTTCCTCTTCTTAGAGCCTCGCCTCCCCTGCCCTTGCCCCACGCCGCCTGCAGCCCGTCCGCCCCGCACCCCACCCCCCTTTCTCTGAGGGCCTGTCTTCCGAACCAGCTATAGGATGGCAGAAGCTGAGGAACAAGAGCGAGCAGTTGCAGCATCAGGGACCAGGCAGGCTTTACTGTCACCACGGAAACCCCTGGGCGGAGCTCACGCGAGGGGCGGGGCGGGGGACCCGCACCTCGGAACGAACGCCTGCCACCTCCTGGCTCCGCGAGCAGCCCGCTCCGGGATGAGGAATGGCGTCTGGGCGGGCAGTCACGAAGGATACGGCGAGAGGCGCCTGGCGGTTGGCCGGAGGCGCGGCGGGACGTCACAGGGAGGCGTTGTGGCGCGCGGGGCTGTTATAAAAGCCCGGCGCGGCCGTGCTCTCGCAGAGGCGGTGGCGCTTCTGCCGGAACTGCAGCGGCTCGTCGCCGCGTCCTCCGCCGCCTTCCCCGAGCCAGGCCACGGCGCCAGCCGCGCCCACTCGTCCTGCCCCGGGCCCTCGGCCACACCGTGCCCTGCACGTTCGTGCTCGCGTCCACCGTCGCGCCCCTCTGCGGGCCGGCGAGTTCGCGCACGCGCACCGGGCGCCTCCTGCGCCCGCGCCCCTCGGCGGGGCTGGCCCGGCCCCTCGCCCTCGCGTTCCCGGCCCGCAGCGAGGGATCGGGCGCCGGGAACCGCAGCACAGCGGACCCCCACCCAGCCGGAGACTGCCCCTCCCAGACCTCCAGCGTCGCAAACCGGCCCCGCACAGAGCGCCCCCGACAGGCGCCGGGCCGGGCCTCCAGCTCCGCGCTGGTCAGAGGGTGGCCGCCAACCCCTACTGGGACACCGGTCGACCTTGGACCACCGCCGGACCCCAGATCCAGGGCCTGCACCTTGGACTTCCTGCTCCACAAAGGCCAGCCGCTGACTCACAGGGAGACTTCCTGGGACCCCTGCCCACCTCCATGCAACCTCTCGGTGGGCTCCCTGCAGAGCCGAGGGCAGCCACGGACCAGCGGTCACAGGCTCGTGTGCCCTGACCCACCTAGGAACCTTGAAACCAAGGTCTCCTTGGACTCCAAGCCGGGCAAAGGCCAACCACTGATGCACACTGAGATTCCCGAGGCCCTCCCGGAGCCTGGGGACCTTACATCTAATCTTTTTTTTTTTTTTTTTTTTTTGCGGTACGCGGGCCTCTCACCGCTGTGGCCTCTCCCGTTGCGGAGCACAGGCTCCGGACGCGCAGGCTCAGCGGCCGTGGCTCACGGGCCCAGCCGCTCCGCGGCACGCGGGATCCTCCCGGACCGGGGCACGAACCCGCGTCCCCCGCATCGGCAGGCGGACTCTCAACCGCTGCGCCACCAGGGAAGCCCCCCTTACATCTAACCTTAACTGCACACCCCACAGTCAGCCACCCAGAGTCCTCCAGGTAGTTGCAGGTCCCCACCTTGGATGCCCCACTGAGCAGGGGACTACCACCCACCAGCACCAAGAGCCCCTCGGATGCCCCTGGACTTAGGGAGCCAAATCCCAAGGTCTCCGGTTTTGTCTCCCTCCAGGAGAAAAGGCAACCTTCACATCCGCCTGAGCGTGCCCCGGACCTCCGCCCACCACCATCCAAGCCGTGTGCAGGCAAGCCCCGACTCAGCCAAGGGCCGCCTGGGATGAGCAGAGACCCACAGACCCCCACCTACCTGTAGCCTGTAGAGCTGGCGTCCCTGCTGAGGACTCCCTTGTCAGCAAACAGCCACAGCCAAACCGCAGGCGGAGCCCCCCGCAGCCCACCCACCTGCACACGCTCCATCCAGTCTCTCTGCACCTGACCGTGCATCTGGTGGGGGGCAGCCCCCAGCCCGCCCTCAGAAAGCCACATGTGCTGGCCCACAAGGCTTTGTTTCCAAGGTGGACTCCCCACTCGGCCAAGGGAAACCAGCCCGCCTGGAGAGCCACCTGCACCTCCACGCCCCTGCAGACCTTCCATCCAGACCTTCCTTCACGCAGCAAAGGGAAGCCGCCAGCCCCCGCTCCCCCTCCTACAGGACCCCACCCACGTGTGCATGCGGAACGCAGCCCTGAGCTTTCCCTCGATGTTCCCCGAGTCCTCCTGTGCCTGCGGCCCTCGGCCCCTCTGGCTGGAAGGGGCCGCTACCTGGGAGAAGAGAAATGCCTCCTCCCCCTCACCGTGCACCCCACCACCGCACGGCCCTCCCAGAAGCAGTGCCCTGAGGTTGCAGAGGCTGAGGAGAGCGGCCTCGGAAACCTCCCATTGCTGCCGGGCGACCTTGGCCCTGACCGCCTCCGTGAC
The DNA here is from genome assembly GCF_002837175.3 of Physeter macrocephalus. NCBI lineage: Eukaryota > Metazoa > Chordata > Mammalia > Artiodactyla > Physeteridae > Physeter > Physeter macrocephalus. The sequence goes on along the minus strand of NC_041220.1, from coordinate 145,299,246 downwards.
TCTGGGCCCCAACCACCAGAAAGGGAAGGACCGGCCCCGGCAGCCCCTCCCGCCCAATAGCAGTTCAGTCGCTCTGTGAGACGTGGGAAGCAGGAAGTGGGGCAGGAAGAGCGACCTGGACCCAAAGCAGCGGGGCCTCCTGACCCAGACAGGAGAAATCCAAGGCCACCAGCGCAGGTGGGACCCGGCCTTCCGTGGCCGGGGCACAGACTCAGAAACGGCAGCGCCTCGTGGCCGGTGCCCGGAGCCGTGCGTGGCGTGGCCCCCCGGAAGGGTCACCGTGCCGAGGTGCCGACGGGCCTCTGGCCTGGAGACCTTTGTCCTGGGATCAGATTCAAGCCGCTCTTCTGGTGGCGAATCACCTGGGGAGTCTCCGCCTTCTGGGGAGGGCTTAGAGCAGGACAAGGACAGGAGAGCTGTCCACAGGCAGGAAACTCGTGGGTAAAGCTTTGGAGGAATTTGCCAGAAAGCTTAAATGTATGAAGGCGGTTTTTCACAGAAAGAGGGAAATTAATAAAAGTCTATCCAAGAAAGTGTCTGAACTGAAGGAATTGCTCGGAATGTCTGAAGAAAACCAAAGGAGGAAAAATCTATTTCACCTGTCACAGAAGGACACCATTTAAAGAACTCGCCAGAAGAACAGGCGTCCCTGGACGTGGCTGGAGATGAGGGAGCCTGCGAGCACGTCCCAGGGGGAGCCCCGGGCCCTGAGCGCAGAGAGGTCCTTGGCTGAGCTCCTCCAGGTCAAGGACAGGTTCTCCCGCCTGGAAGGGGAGGGGAAGGCTTTACAAGAACAGGCCGAGCGTTGGGGTGGGAAGGAGGCCCAGGTCCGAGGGCTGGAGAGCTTCTTCCTCAGGATGCAGGGCTTCCTGGAAGCTTTTGCACCGGGGACGTTTGCACGGTACGAAGGCCTGGCACCCCTGTGCACCCCACCCTGGGAGGGGGGCCTAGAAGCGGGGTAGAGGTGCTTCACCACGTATAGGAGTTTTGAATAAACCGTGTTGGAAGGTGACGCAGTGTCCCTGGTGGTGGGGACACCAGAGGTCACGGTCGCTTCTCCCCACACGCGTGCTCACAGCCTCCAGCTGGTTGGGTCCCAACTGGGTCTGAACTGCAGACCCACCAACACTCAAAGGCAGCGCCGAGCCGGGCGCTGTTCTGAGGGGAAGCAAGCCAAGCAGAGGGCCCGCACCCAGCTATTCCAACAGAGACCGTTTCTGGCCCAAGGCCTCCCAGCCCGTTTGTGGCAAAACTTGGGTTTGGACCTTGGCGTTACGGCAGCAGGTGCCGGTCTGATGCAGGCCTCTGATGAGCAAATGTGAGGGGTGAGACCAGGGTGGAGAGAGGCCGGGGCGTTGGGTGAGGGGTGTGGGGTGAGGGCGGCAGGAGGGAGACTGGAGAGGGGGCTGGGCTGGTGGGCTGCGTGCGCGGAGCCAGGGAGGCCGTGCGGGACGTGGGGCAGGTGGGAACAGGTGCGTCCGGGGGATGAGGGAGGTGGCCGCGTCCACGAGGCAGAGCTGAGAGTGAGTCGGGTGCCGGCGGCTGGGGGGAGCTCAGGTGAGCCGGCGAAGATATTTGCAGATATCTTCTCCCATCCTGTTGGTTATTTTCTCACTTTCTTTCTCCAGGGCAGCGCTGCCCGCTCCCCCTCTGCCCCCCTTGGCCGCAGGCGGCAGCCCAGCACCTGCACTGCCCAGGACCCTCTCACTTCCTCACTGCCGCCCCTCGCCTCAGGGCTCGGGGCGCACAGGGAAGCTTTGAGCTCCAGGGAGCCGGGCTGGGACGGCTGGCCTGAGGGAGTGTTGACAGATGTGGCATTAGAACATACGTATATGTTCTGAAATATGCATAGGTTCACAGGAGGGTGCAGACAGGCCCGAAAGGTCCCGGGCACACTTCACCCATTTTGCCCCGGTGGCGACATCTTACATCACCGTAAGACAACATCCCCTAGGAAGCCGGTGTCAGTGTGGTGTGCGCATAGGCTTCTGTCCTTCTGTCGCCCTGCCGCCACCCCTCCTGCCCGCGGCAGCCACCCATCCGCTCTCCATCTTGGGAGCTTTGTCATCTCGCGAGTGTGACATGAATGGAGTCATACAGCCGTGACCTTTTGAGATACCGGTCGGGCTTCTGTTTAGCTTTCTAAGAACCTGTCAAGCTGTCTTAGCAGTGTGTCTTACCACTTACATTCCCACCAGCCGTGTGAGACCTGCGTTCCTTCCAGTCTGTTGTCTTCTAGCAGGTGAGCAGTGGTGTCTTTCGGGTTTTCCTTTGCATTTCCCTTGGGGCTAGTGATACGGAACATTTTTTCCTGTGCTTATTTGCCACCTGTATATTCTCTTTGGTGAATGTCTGTTCATGTCTTTTGCCCATTTTCTATTTGGGTAGCTTGTGTTTTTTACCGTTGAGTTTGAGAGTTCCTTTGTCAGATGTACGGTTTGCAAGTATGTCCTCCTCGTCTGTAGCTTGTCTTTTCATCCTAATAGGATCTTTAGTGGAGAAGAAAGTTTTAATTTTGCTGAAGTCCAATTTAGCAAGTGTTTTATTTTATGGATTGTGCTGTTAGTGTCACGTCTAAGGTCCTGAAGATTTTCTCCTGTGCTTCCTTCTGGTAGTTTTATAGTTTTACATCTTACTTTTAAATCTATGCTGTGATCAGTTTGTGTCCACTTTTGTATAAGGGGTGAGGCTTAGGTCGTGGTATTTTTGTTCATCTGTTTTGTCCTTGTTTCGTGGCCTGTGGATGTCTAGTTGCTCTGGTACCATTTGTTGCGAAGACCATCCTTCTATGTTAAATCGACTTTTCACCTTTGTCAAAAATCAGCCACGTGAGTGTGGTCTACTTCTGGGTCCTCTGTTCTGCTCGTTGGTCCTGGGTCTTTGCCTCCACCCATACCAGTCTTGAGATAGAGTGTACTGACTTCATTCTCCCATTTTGTTCCTTTTCAAGTTGTTTTGGCTGTCCTAGTTCCTTTGCATTTCCATATAAACTTTAGAATAATCTTGTCAGTGTCTATAAAATAAAACTTTCTGGGATTTCTGTAGGAACGTGTTAAACCAGGAGATCAGTCTGGGAGACGAGACATCTTGACTGTGGTGTGTGTCTGCACTCGGGGGGCTCTTTGACCTCTCCCACCGCCCTGCCGTGGGGCCGCACTGCTGCCTCTGCACCCCTACTTGTCCAGCTGCTGGAAGGACGGGGTCTCGGTGGTGCCGGGAGCAAAGTCAGAGGCTCACACACCGAGGGCCCGGCTGCCCTGGCCCTCAGCGCCCCTCCCCCTTCCCGCCCCTGAGCAGAGCTGTGGGACCCCTGGAGCCCCAGGGCCTCCGCGTCAGCGCGGCCCGGACTCGGGCACAGCAGCTGGGGGTGTCCGGCCCTCAGAGCGGACTTGGAGGTGGAGGGTGGTGGCAGCAGCTGACCCGTCCCCTTGGCCCGGAGCCTCCATGCCTGGGCTCGAAGGTGCCCAGGAGCCCGTGGCGCCCTCGGGGCGCAGCTGGAACAGAGCCCCAGTCCTGGCGTCCGCGTGGAGAGGAGCGTGGCGCTCCTCGGCCCTCCACCGAGGGGTCTCTGTGCTGGTGGCACAGGGCCTGTATGCCCGTGGCTTCCATTTATTTTCCAGAACAAGTGAGTTACGACTGTGACAGTCTTGGCAGCGACAGCAAAGCGTCTTGACGTGTTGAATTGTCGTTTTGTGCACCAGGTTCCGACTTGCCGAGAAGGGGCCGGGAGGTCTGGTCACCCCACCGTCCGGCCTGGCAACCCTCCAGGTCTCATCTGCTACGACACAGCTCTCCGGGACCACGCTGAAGCGTGTTCTCCAGGAAGCGTTCGTCTGAACGTCTGCTCTAAGTTCTCTGGGGTTTCTCCCTAGGAGTGGAGCTCTGGGTCCCGTGTGTCACTTTCTGAGAAGCCAGCAGCATGGTGTCCACAGCAGCGTCACCATTTTCATCCCTACTTGCGAGGTGGGAGGGTACCCGCTTCTCCACACCCTCCCTAACACTTGCTATTTTCTGTTTGGGGATTATTTTGTTGTTTGAAGTGGCATCTCACTGTGGTTTTGATTTGCGTTTTCCTAGTGACTGAGGTGGGAGGTAAGACTTCTCCTTTATCCCCTTAGCCTTCGCTGGACTGACACAGGACAGATCAGCAGGAGAAAAGCAGACACATTTTATTTAATAAAATTGTACGTGTGTGTGGGAGTCCTCACAGGACGATGACGCCCCCAGAGGTCGTGAGGACCAGGTGTTTATAAAGTAGGTTGAGCAAAGAGTGGCAGTTGTGGGACAGAAGGGGAAATACCTGGGGGGATGGAAGGAAAATACGAGGGATTTAACGAGGTCTGCTCGCAGGGTCCTCGCCTGGCAACCCGCCTCTCGTGATGAGTGTTTCTTCTTGGTCTAGGGAGGATGCCCTCCACGTCGAGTCTCACCTCTGCTTTCAGGAGGAAACGGGGAGGTCAGAGCACCCGTCCTGCACCTGCTGTTTGTCAAGCGCCTTTAACACAAAATAAGCAATATGCCAAAGCAGCACAGCACGGAGCGGCACGTCCTGAGGCCCTGCCCTAGCAATGCTGAGCATCCTTTCACGAGCTACCGCCATTCGTGTATGTTCTGTGGGGAAATGTCTGTTCAAGTGCTTTGTCCATTTTTAAATAGGGTCGTCTGTCTTTTTCTTGTTGAGTTGCAGGAGTTCTTTTGTATTCTAGACCCTAGATCCTTACCCGTTACATGATTTGCAGATATCTTCTCCCATCCTGTTGGTTATTTTCTCACTTTCTTTCTTTCTTTGGCCACGCTGCAAGGCGTGCGGGATCTTAGTTCCCCAGCCAGGGGTGGAACCCGCGCCCCCTGCAGTGGAAGCACGGAGGCTTAACCACTGGACCAGCAGGGAAGCCCTTCTTCTCACTTTCTTGATGGTGTCCTTTGATGCACAAAAATTTTTAATTTCAGTGAAGTGCAACCTTCACATTCTTAAATTTTGCCGCTTGTGCTTTTGGTGTCCTGTCTAAGAAGCCATTACCAAACTGAGTCCGGGCTTTCTCGAGGGCAGTTTTGCCCTGGCCTCTGTCCCCTCCTCTCACTGCTCCTGCTGCACCCTGGTGTGCGCTGCCGTGTGCGCTGCCGTGCGGCAGACACACTGACGCCCAGCGACAGCGCATCTGCGTTCTTTCTTCCTGGTTCCGGTTACCTGGCCACCCCTGCGCTCCTCCTCCACCGCCTGCCTCTCAGCCGTCCCTGCAGCTTGTAGGGGAACAGGCCCCGGGACAGCTCCAGGCTGGGGAACAGGGCTCTGAGGCTGCGGGCGTCTGCAGCAGGGTCCGGGGAGGGGGAGGGGGAAGGGGCAGGGGTGGGTGCGGCCTGAGCTGGACACCAAGCACAGCCCTGCTTCTGGTGTGCAAACCACGCTGGACGCAGTGTCACCCTCCCCTTAGGAAAAGGGCTTTATGGGCTGAAATTAACCATGAGTATAGGAGGGCTTACACCTCCGTGGGAGAGGGAGTCCTGGGAGACTTATTTCGTGAACTCAACTCTTTCCCACTTTGTTACATTATATTTTCTACAAAGGAATTTAAAACTACTATTAGTGCTCTAAAGGGATTTTCTCAGTAAAATTCTTCCTGTGAGCTTAAGTGAATAAAATAAACAAACCTGTGTCAGAGGGCATTGGCGATTTAGCATGAAAGTGTCATCAGAAATCAAGGAGTTACGGGCTTCCCTGGTGGCGCAGTGGTTAAGAAGCTGCCTGTCGATGCGGGGGACGCGGGTTCGTGCCCCGGTCCGGGAAGAT